>NC_060173.1:51660773-51969035 GCF_021184085.1 Oncorhynchus gorbuscha
ATTTTAAAACAAAAATGGAATGAGACACTGCTTAGGCTACTCCTTACAATACTCCCAGTGTTGGAAATACATAAATTGTACAGATATATATTTTTGGGTATTCCTAGAGTATATTCTGAACCAACTGGGTTTAGGGTAAACATGCTGCGTTGTACTGGGGATATATCAAGGAGATATGTTTGACAGATCAACAGGAGGATGGTGCAACCGGCTAGCTTTTCAACCCCGGAACCAACCACAGCCACCACAGCACACGCACTGCAGCGCCATCCCAGGCCAGGACCACCAATCACATCACAAAGGAGCCGAGAGTCAGGGGTTACAGAGGGGTCAATGCCAAGCCAGTGGCCACACACAGCCATGGACACAGAAAGTGTTTTTAAGCGATGGGATGGTCTCCCTCGTAAACATGTATACATACACTCTCATGCACGCGCACACATACGCACACACACACACACACGCACACACACACACAGTGTGTCCACAGTTCTTACGTTCCATAGTGGCCCGAGAGGCCCGGCGGTGCAGTGCAGTAGCACACTGTGAGCCGTGAGGATGAACGGCTCTAAACTTTTGATCTGCGTCAAATAGAGATGGAGAGCCACTGTTACAAAATGGCTGCCATTCGCTGAGCAAGTTAGCAATTTGACCATTCATTAGAACATACTCGTTTGTATACCAACTGTTACGTCATATAAAAATTGTAAAAAATTACCCCTTTTGTTTCACCGATTTCGTGGTATCCGATTGGTAGTTACAATTTTGTCTCGTCGCTGCAACTCCCGTACGGAGAGGCGAGTGCCGTGCGTCCTCCGAAACACGACCCAACCAAGCCGCACTGCTTCTTGACACAATGCCGGCTTAACCCGGAAGCCAGCCACACCAATGTGTCGGAGGAAGCACCATGCACCTGGCGACCGTGTCAGCGTGCGCTGCATCCCTGCCGGCCAAACCCTAGCCTACCCTGGACGACGCTGGGATATTGTGCGCCGCCCCATGGGTCTCCTGGTCGCGGCCGGATGTGACAGAGCCTGGACTGAAACCAAAAATCTCTAGTGGCACAGCTAGCGATGCAGTGCCTTAGACCACTGCACCACTCAGGAAGCCCTATGTCATATTTACAACAGTACCGAGTCAGCATTATGGTGGTGTTGTGCATGGGCGGATTGGCCGTCTGGCAAATCTGGCCAATGACAGAAGGGCCGGACCATCTTATTTGGGTTGGCTGGTCGAAATTGACAAAAATAAAATAACAAATATGACACACAGTCCATTCGGGGAAAGTATTCAAATCCCATGACTTTTTACACATATTGTTATGTTACAGTCTTATTCTCAAATTGATTACATCGTTTTTTCCCCCCTCCCTCAATCTACACACCCCACAATGACCAAGCAAATACAGTTTTTTAGAAAGTTTTGCAAATGTATTAAAAATGTAAAACTGAAATATCAAATTTACATAAGTATTCAGACTCTATACTCAGTACTTTGTTGAACCACCTTTGGCAGCGATTACGGCCTCGAATCTTCTTGGGTATGACGCTACAAGCTTGCCACACCTGTATTTGGGGAGTTTCTCCCATTCTTCTCTGTAGATCCTCTCAAGCTCTGTCGGGTTGGATCGGGAGCACCTCTGCACAGCTTTTTTCAGGTCTCTCTTGAGATGTTGGATGTCGGGTTCAAGTCCGGTCTCTGGCTGGGCCACTCAAGGACATTCTGAGACTTGTCCCGAAGCCACTCCCTGCGTTGTCTTGGCAGTGTACTTAGGGTTGTTGTCCTGTTGGAAGGTGAACCTTTACCCCAGTCTGAGGTCCTGAGCACTCTGGAGCAGGTTATCATCAAGGATCTCGCTGTACCTTGCTCCATTCATCCTTCAATCAATCCTGACTAGTCTCCCAGTCCCTGCCACTGAAAAACATTGCCACAGCACGATGCTGCCACCACCATGCTTCACTGTAGGGATGGTGCCAGGTTTCCTTCAGACGTGACGCTTGGCATTCAGATCAAAGAGTTCAATCTTGGTTTCATCAGAATAAGGAATCTGGTTTCTCATGGTCAGTTTTTAGGTGCCTTTTGGCAAACTTCAAGTGGGCTGTCATGTGCCTTTTACTGAGGACTGGCTTCCGTCTGGCTACTCTAACACAAAGGCCTGATTGGTGGAGTGCTGCAGAGATGGTTGTCCTTCTGGAAGGTTCTCCCATCTCCACAGAGAAACACTGGATCTCTGTCAAAGTGACCATTGGGTTCTTGGTCACCTCTCTAACCAAGGACCTTCTCAACCGTTTGCTTAGTTTGGCCTGGCGGCCAGCTCTAGAAATCGTCTTGGTGGTTCCAAACTTCTTCCATTTAAGAATGAAAGAGGCCACTGTGTTCTAGGGGATCTTCAATAATGCAGAAATGTTTTGGTACCCTTCCGCATATCTGTGACTCGACAAAATTCTCTTCGGACAATTCCTTCGACCTCGTGGCTTAGTTTTTGCTCTCGCACGCACAGTCAACTGTGGGATATTATATAGACAGGTGCACTGCAATCAAGTTATAGAAGCATCTCAAGGATGATCAATGGAAACAGGATGCACCGGAGCTCAAATTCAAGTCTCATAGCAAAGGGTCTGAATACACTGCTCACAAGGATAAAGGGAACACTAAAATAACACATCCTAGATCTGAATGAATGAAATATTCTTATTAGGTATTCTTTACATAGTTGAATGTGCTGAAAACAAAATCGCACAAAAATTATCGATGGAAGGAACTGCTGACACACTCCAGCCACATGAGGTCTAGCATTGTCTTGCATTAGGAGGAACCCAGGGCCAACCGCACCAGCATATGGTCTCAAGGGGTCTGAGGATCTCATCTCAGTACCTAATGGCTGTCAGGCTACCTCTGGCGAGCACATGGAGGGCTGTTCGGCCCCCCAAAGAAATGCCACCCCACACCATGACTGACCCACCGCCAAACCGGTCATTCTGGAGGATGTTGCAGGCAGCAGAACATTCTCCATGGTGTCTCCAGACTCTGTCACGTGCTCAGTGTGAACCTGCTTTCATCTGTGAAGAGCACAGGGCGCCAGTGGCGAATTTGCCAATCTTGGTGTTTTCTGGCAAATGCCAAACATCCTGCCCGGTGTTGGGCTGTAAGCACAACCCTCACCTGTGGACGTCGGGCCTTCATACCACCCTCATGGAGTCTGTTTCTGACCATTTGAGCAGACACATGCACATTTGTGGCCTGCTGGAGGTCATTTTGCAGGGCTCTGGCAGTGCTCCTCCTGCTTCTCCTTGCACAAAGGCAAAGGTAGCGGTCCTGCTGCTGGGTTGTTGCCCTCCTACGGCCTCCTCCACGTCTCCTGATGTACTGGCCTGTCTCCTGATAGCGCCTCCATGCTCTGGACACTACGCTGACAGACACAGCAAACCTTCTTGCCACAGCTCGCATTGATGTTCCATCCTGGATGAGCTGCACTACCTGAGCCACTTGTGTGGGTTGTAGACTCCGTCTCATGCTACCACTAGAGTGAAAGCACCGCCAGCATTCAAAAGTGACCAAAACATCAGCCAGGAAGCATAGGAACTGAGAAGTGGTCTGGTCACCACCTGCAGAACTACTCCTTTATTGGGGGTGTCTTGCTAATTGCCTATAATTTCCACCTGTTGTCTATTCCATTTGCACAACAGCATGTGAAATGTATTGTCAATCAGTGTTGCTTCCTAAGTGGACAGTTTGATTTCACAGAAGTGTGATTGACTTGGAGTTACATTGTGTTGATTAAGTGTTCCCTTTATTTTTTTGAGCAGTGTACTTATGTAAATAAGGTACTTCTATTTATATTTTAGAAATTTGCTCAAATTTAAACCCGTTTTCACTTTGTCATTATGTGGTATTGTGTAGATTGATGAGGGGAAGAAAATTATTTAATACATTTTAGAACAAGGCTGTAACGTAACAAAATGTGGAAAAGGGAAGGGGTCTGAATACTTTCCGAATGCACTTTATGTACAGTGCCTTCATTACCCATTTTGTTGTTACAACCTGAAATGGATGTTTTTTAACCATCTACACACAATACCCCATAATGACAAAGTGAAAACAAGTTTTGAAGAAATTGTAGTTAATTTATTGAAAAATAAATTCAGAAATATCATATTTACATAATTATTCACACCCCTGAGTCAACATGTGCGAATCACCTTCGGCAGCGAATCGCGAATCACCTTCGGCAGCGAATCAACTTCGGCAGCGAATCAACTTCGGCAGCGAATCAACTTCGGCAGCGAATCAACTTCGGCAGCGAATCAACTTCGGCAGCGAATCAACTTCGGCAGCGAATCAACTTCGGCAGCGAATCAACTTCGGCAGTGATTACAGCTTTCTGGGTAAGTCTTTAAGAGCTTTGCACACCTGAATTTTACAATAAAATTCCTCAAGCTCTGTCAAGTTGGTTGTTGCTCAATGGTAGACAGCGATTTAAGCCAAAACTGTAACTAGGCCACTCAGGAAATTCAATGTTGTCTTGGTAAGCAGCTCCAGCGTACACCGAGTACACAAAACATTAAGAACGCCTGCTCTTTCCATGGCATAGACTGACCAAGTGAAAGATATAATCCCTTATTGATGTCATTTGTTAAATACACTTCAAATCAGTGTAGATGAAGGGGAGGAGACAGGTTAAATAAGGATTTCAAAGCCTTGACACATTTGAGACATGGATTGTGTAAGTGCGCCATTCAAAGGGTGAATGTATAATATTTAAGTGCCTTTAAATGGGGTATGGCAGTCGGTGTCAGGCGCACCGGCTTGTGTAAAGAACTGCAACGCTGTGTCAAGAACGGTCCACCACCCAAAGGACATCCAGACAACTTGATACAACTGTGGAAAGCATTGTCGTCAAAATGAGCCAGCATCCCTGTGGAGCGCTTTTGACGCCTTGTAGAATCCATGCCCCCAACAAATTGAGGCTGTTCTGAGGGCAAAAGGGGGTGCAACTCAATAATAGGAAGGTGTTCCTAATGTTTTGTCACTCAGTGTGTTAACTTCTAGAGCCAAAATATCAATAAACTAGCAGCTAAGCATCACTGGGACCAGAAGACCAGGGGGCCAGGGGACCACACTGCCTGTGCTGGGACCAGCTACCTCTTACACTTATTCACGCATACATTTCTTTAAAACATCCCGTGCGCTTTGTTCTTTTACCAAGTTTGCCGTTTTGTTCATCCCCATTTATGCCGTGTCGTTCTCAGCTCTACCCTGAGATGCAGGGTGTGTGTTGGTCATCCAGCGAGTAGTGAGGGGAGTGTGTTAATGTTAGAGAGCTTTGGCCAGGCATTAGGCCTGGCTCCAGTGTGATGTTTCCCCTAGGTACAGATCCATGATTGGCTTCGCCTCCACCAATCCTAACCTTAACCATTTGTAGGGAAAAAAAAAATGCAAAACAGATCCAAGATCAGTGCCTAGGGGCAACTTCACCCTATTCTATTTGAGTAGGCCTACGAGAGAGAGAGACAGAGACAGAGAGAGCGAGAGAGAGTTCCCACCTTCAAGTCTAGATACTCCAGGTCTTTCTTCAGTTGCATGTACGTATCGTCAACCTTCGGGCAGAGTGGAGAGATAAAGAAGAGTCAATCACAGCTTTACGGCATTACAGTATGGAAGCACACAGGATTTTGACAGGTATACGCTTCCATATTATAGATCTAACTGTATAGTGGATATTAGTTGCCAAATGAATCACTGATAATACATATGATTATATGGCGCTACTCATTAACGGCAAATCTACCATGATGTGTTATAATAATTACTTGTCCGTTCTACTATAATCATCTATAATGATCCATAATGGATTAGGAATTAAGGGTGAGATGATCGTAAGCCTAATGTCAAGAATATGCTTTTGGAGGATTGCCATCCGTTAGGCTCGTTATAAGATGAGTAAAATATCAAAATGGGGAAAACGTTCATGTTGTCATCCAAAGCACGCACGCACGCACGCACGCACGCACGCACGCACGCACGCACACACAGGAAAACTGTACGTATTGGCACATTTGATTTATTATGAGCTTCTCAATGTTATAACCCCAGAGGCAAGACGTGCACATACAAAATGGAAGCACACTACAAGCAGCCGCTCCAAGATCACAAGCCCAAAAACGTTGCCACTTTGAAGCCAACTAGCAACATCTCAGCCAAACAAACTTAAAAAATAAAACACTAACCAAAATATAGTCGTTGCATAAGTATTCAGCCTAAATTAGATCAGGAGTCAAATTAGGCTGAACAAATCACATAAGTTAGATAGTTATTCAAAAATCATGCCCACCGTTATTAGTCTAAGTCCTCCTCTGTCCCCCATACAGACAACATCTGTAAGATTCCTCAGTCAAGTTTTGAATTTCAAGCGCAGATTCAACTACAAACGACCAGGGAGCTTTTCAAAAGCCTCATAAAGAAGGGCGCTGATTGGTAGATTGGGTAACAATAACAAAATCAGACATGAAGTTATTCATTATGCTGTGGATTATACTGTATATTAAAACCACCCAGACACATATCAGAGCCACGGCCGTCGTTCTGAACTGAGCAACAGGACAGGAATGAAACTGCTCAGGGATGTTACCATCAGGACAACGGTGATTTTAAAACAAGCTACACAGTTCAATGTCTGAGATGGTAGAAAACTGAGGATGGATCAACAACATTGAAGTGATTCCACAACGATTACCTAAATAACAGCGTGGAATGAAGAACACAAATATACAGAATGAAAATGCCAAAAAACACGCATCTTGTACACAAAGGCACTAAAGTAATACTGCAAAAAAACACAGCAAATGAACTTTTTTGGCTTAAATGCAAAGCCTTATTTTTGGTGCAAGTCCAACACATCGGAGTAACTATCTCCTTATGTTCAAGCATGGTGGTGGCTGCATCATGGTATGGGTATGCTTGACATCAGCAAATACTGGGAGTTTTTCCAGGATAAAAGGAAACAGAATGGAGCTAAGCACAGGCAAAATCCTAGAGGAAAACCTGCTTTAGTCTTCTTTACAACCTACAAACACAAGGCCAAATCTACACTGGAGTGGCTTACCAAGAAGACAGTGGATTTCCCTGAGTAGCCAAATTACAGTTTTGACTTAAATCTGCTTGGAAATCTATGGCAAGACTTGAAAATGGTTGTCTAGCCATGATCCCAAAACATCTTAACAGAGCTTGAGGAATTTTTAAAAGAATAAAAGGGCAAATATTGCACAATACAGGTGCAATATTACCCAAAAAAAGAATCACAGCTGTAACCGACGCCAAAGGTGTTTCTAACATGTGTTGACTCAGGGAGCTGTATACTTATGCAAACACTATACTTTAGTTATTTCATTTCTATTAATATTTAAAATACTTTTTCTTGCACTGTAGACATTAGACTATTTTGAATCGATTGTTAATTAACAAAAAAAAAAGAAGAAAAAAGACAATTCAATTTTGATCCCACTTTGTAACACAATAAAATGTGAAGAAACCCAAAGGGTCTGAATACCTTTGCAAGGCACCGTAGATGAATGAGTGTCATTTCTGCGTGCGTATATGATTCATTTCTTTGCTACTGTGGATACAGTGTTTTATAAGCTAATTTGGGCTGGGCATCTTGAAGATGCAAGACACTATAATAATGAAACAAATCAAAAAGCATAGAAAGGGACTATGGGGGGCAGCCAGCACAGGCCAACGCTCACAAACAGCCATGCCCAGGTTGAGCTCACATTGGTGGGGTAAAGAAGACCAGGCGCACTGGGGGCCCCCACCTGGCTGCTGCTGCCGTGGCCCATGGGGCCTAGGAAGGGCCCCAGATAAGAAGGGCCGGAGGAGAAGAGAGGGTTCTTTTTGGTGGTGAGGAAGTGGGGGCCAGAAGGGCTGTAGTTGAAGTGCTGCAGCTGGGTTAGCGTGTGGTGGCGAGCGGCGGCCATCTTTGCCTGATGCCTCCGGAGCTGAATGAGCAGGAGGGTGAGCTCCTCAGGCTGCGTGTGTAACAGTAGTGTGTCCCTCGGGGGACAGATGGGAGGAAATGGGGGAATTAACTCAACACCCCAACACAGAGAGAGCGCTCAACGGTTAGCAAAGATACTCAGAGCTGTATAGAATCTATATAGTTAGGTTGAACTGTCGGTCATGTTAGCACCAAAAGTTCAATGCCATTTACATTCAAACAAAGAAATCTTACTGGAACGCTAGGGAAAGTGGAGACATCACAAAAGTCTAACTGTAAATAGTAGTGGAGACACCAGTTTTGGAGGCAGTGTTACGCTTGCTAGCAAAGAAAGCCGTACAGTAGCTAACTAGCTAAAATGTTTCGCCCCACAGATAGCCAGGCTAAAGTTATTTAGAGCTAGTTAGTTAGTAAAAGGGTGCAGGAGTGGTGGCTAAAGTAACACTTGTGTCAATAACATGACAAAAAAACATGTGCTTCCAGTTGTTTTGACATTTGACAGATTAGGACGCAATCCAAGTGTTTTCTTGTCTTGGAACTTTTGATACCAACACGGCAGCCATTCAAATATCTGTATCTACACTGAACAAAAAAATAACGCAAAATGTAAAGTGTTGGTTCCATGTTTCAAGAGCTGAAATAAAAGATCCTAGAAATGTTCCATATGCAAAAAAGCTTAACTCTCTCAAATTTTGTGCAATTTTTTTTAACATACCTGTTAGTGAGCATTTCTCATTTGCCAAGATAATCCATCCACCTGACAGGTGTGGCATATCAAAAAGCTGATTCAACAGCGTGCTCATTACACAGGTGCACCTTGGGCTGGGGACAAAAAAAGGGCCACTAAAATGTGCCGTTTTGTCACACAACACAATGCCACAGATGTCTCAAGTTTTGAGGGAGCGTGCAGATGGCATGATGACTGCCGGAATGTCCACCAGAACCTTTCCCCAGAAAATTGAATTGAGAATTTCTATAGCATAAGCCGCCTCTAACGTAGTTTTAGAAAATTTGGCATTACGTCCTCACAACCGTAGACCATGTGTAACCACGCCAGCCCAGGAACTCCACATCTGGCTTCTTTACCTGCGGGATCGTTTGAGACCAGCCACCCGGGCAGCTGACGAAACTATGGGTTTGCACAACCAAAGAATGTCTGCACAAACTGTCAGAAACAGTCTCAGGTAAGCTCATCTGCGTGCTCGTCGTCCTCAGCAAGGGCTTGACCTGACTGCAGTTCGGCATCCTAACCGACTTCACATGGCAAATGCTCACCTTCGATGGCCACTGGCACGCTGGAGAAGTGTGCTCTTCACGGATGGATCCCAGTTTCAACTGTACTGGGCAGAAGGCGTCGTGTTGGCGAGCACTTTGCTGACGTCAAAGTTGTGAACAGAGTGCCCTATGGTGGCAGTGGGGTTATGGTATGGGCAGGCAAAAGCTATAGACAACGAACACAATTGCATTTTATTGACGGCAATTTAAATGCAGAGATACTGTGACGAGATCCTGGAGGCCCATTGTCGTGCCATTCATCCATCGCCATCACCTAATGTTTCAGCATGATAATGCACAGCCCCATGTCGCAAGACACTGTATATAATTACTGGAAGATGAAAATGTCCCAGTTCTTCCATGGCCTGCATACTCACCAGACATGTCACCCATTGAGCATGTTTGGGATGCTCTGGATCGAAGTGTACAGCAGCGTGTTCCAGTTCCAGTAACTTCGCACAGCCATTGAAGAGGAGTGGGACAATATTCCACAGGCCCCAATCAGCCCGATCAACTCTATGCGAAGGAGATGTGTCGTACAACACGACACAAATGGCGGTCACACCAGATACAAACTGGATTTGTGATCCACGCCCCTATCTATTTTTTTTTAAAGGTATTGACTTTTAACCAATTTTGTTACATTACAGCCTTATTCTAAAATATATTAAATGAATGTTTTTCCTCAAAATCTATACACAATAACGACAAAGCGAAAACAGGTTTAGACATTTTTGCTATTTTATAAAACATTTTTAAACAGAAATACCTTATTTACATAAGTATTCAGATCCTTTGCTATGAGATTCAAAATTCAGCTCAGGTGCATCCTGTTTCCATTGATCATCCTTGAGATGTTTCTACAACTGGATTGGAGTCCACCTGTGGTAAATTCAATTGATTGGACATGATTTGGAAAGACACACCTGTCTATATAAGGTCCCACAGTTGACAGAGCATGTCAGAGCAAAAACCAAGACATGAGGTCGAAGGAATTGTCTGTAGAGCGCAGACACAGGATTGTGTCGAGGCACAGATCTGTGGAAAGGTACCAAAACATGTCTGCAGCATTGAAAGTCCCCAAGAACACAGTGGCCTCCATCATTCTTAAATGGAATAAGTTTGGAACCACCAAGACTCTTCCAAGAGCTGGCCACACCTTTGGCAGTGATTACAGCCTTTGGTCTTCTTGGGTATGATGCTACAAGCTTGGCACACCTGAATTTGGGGAGTTGACTAGTCTCCCAGCCAAACTGAGCAATCGAGGGAGAAGGGCCCTTAGTCAGGGAGGTGACCAAGAAACAAAAGAGCAGCATATGTATTCTGTGGAGACAGGAGAACCTTCCAGAAGGACAACAATCTCTGCAGCACTCCACCAATCAGGCCTTTATTGTAGAGTGGCCAGACGGAAGCCACTCCTCAGTAAAAGGCCCATGAGACAGCCCGCTTGAAGTTTGCCAAAAGGCACCTAAAGGACTCTCAGACCATGAGAAACATGATTCTCTGGTATGATGAAACCAAGATTGAACTCTTTGGCCTGAAACCTGCCCCCATCCCTACAGTGAAGCATGGTGATGGCAGCTTCATGCTGTGGCAATGTTTTTCAACAACAGATTCTGGGAGACTAGTCAGGATCGAGGGAAAGATGAGCAGAGCAAGGTACAGAGAGATCCTTGATGAAAACCTGGTCCAGAGTGCTTAGGACCTCAGACTGGGGCAAAGGTTCACCTCCCAACAGAACAACGAAGCACACAGCCAAGACAATGCAGCAGTGACTTTGGGACAAGTCTATAAATCGCCTTGAGTGGCCCAGCCAGAGCCCGGACTTGAACCCGATCAAACATCTTTGGAGAAACCTGAAAATATCTGTGCAGCGATGCTCCCCATCCAACCTGACAGAGCTTGAGACGATCTGCAGAGAAGAATGTGAGAAACTCCCCAAATACAGGTGTGCCAAGCTTGTAGCGTCATACCAAAGAAGACTCGAGGCAGTAATCGCTGCCAAAGGCGTTTCAACAAAGTACTGACTAAAGGGTCTGAATACTAATGTAAATGGGATATTTCAGTGTTTTATTTTTAATACATATATATCTCTTAGTTATTATGGGGTATGATTTGTAGATTGATGAGCGAAAAAACAAACAATTTAATACATATTAGAATAAGGCTGTAACGTAACAAAATGGAGAAAGTCAAGGGGTCTGAATACTTTCCAAATGCACTGTATCTGTATTCCCAGTCATGTGAAATCCATAGATTAGGGCCTAATGAATTCATTTTAAATTGACTGATTTCCTTATATGAACTGTAACTCAGTAAAATCGTTACATGTCGTGTTTATATTTTTGTTCAGTGTATATCGGAAAGCTGAAATGTGTATGGAGCAGAATGTTGCTGATTCACATCCCATCCTTGTAAAGAAGTACTGTAAATTAAGCTCATTGGAAAGTGTCCAGGTTATTCAAGAAACACTGGATCTTTGACTTGATGTCGTCATCTAATACAACATGCTTGGCTTGTGACTGGGTGCGTGACTCCATACCGTTTTCCCGTGAAGGCTGGGCGCGCTGACCGTGTGTGTGATGTAGTTGGAGGGAGGCATGGACCGTCTCTCGATGGTGGCAGCCTGGCAAACACAACCCACACACACTGCAGTTAACAGTCTTAATCTGCCATTATTACCTCCGCAGAATACTGTCAGAAAAATGAACAGAAACCTGCCATGAAACATTCAAAGTTTCATTCCCCTTCGTCTTACCTTGAGTAGTTGAGACTTGGCTCTTCGTGGGGACCCAGCCACCGGCATGTCCAGTGCATCTCTCCCCCCCTGGGGCATTACCACCACCCGGTTAGCGGGTGTGTGGGGCCTCCGTGGCGGGGACAGGGCCCTGGAGCTCTGGGGGCCCGGTGGGAGGATATCGGAGGGGTCTGGGGGCACCGACACACAGCGGGGAACCTCAGAACTGGGTCGCGGGGCCGAGGGGGGCACCGTGGAGGGGGGCCTGGGCCCGAAGGGATAGTCCGGGGCAGGTGTGTAGAGGGGGGCAGTGGGACTGCCGTGGCGGAACTGGTGGCGCTGCTGCCACTCGTAGAGCTGCCACACGGTGCCAGGCCCACCGATTCCACCCCCGTCCCTGGCGCCGGTACCCTGGGGGTCTGAGGGTCCGAGTCGGAAGTGGCTGAGGCGGTCCTGTGCGTATTTGTACTCCCCTTGGCGCGCGGCGGTCGGGGGGCTGTGACGGGGGAGGGTGCCCCCTCTTGAGGAGGGGCTATGGGAGAGAGAACACGGAAGAGGCCGGAGGTCAGACATAAGCAAGGCTGTGAACTTTGTATCATTGTGTTGCTGATATACATTTGACTGGCTTAGCAGGGTCAGAGTATTGTGCTGAACGTAAACCTTAATGTTTTGAGCGACTCTATGCTTACATTATTCCAAGAACCCCACTAGAGGGAGATGTTGGCTATGACCCCCATGATGTACTTGCAGTATATCAACCATACCTAAACACTGAAACCGCTTACTTAGTAGAATGTGTGTGTGTGATAAAGTATGTGTTTGAATATGCATCACAATAAACATATGAGAGTGTGAATGCTCATGCTGTGCACGTGTAAAGTTGTATTAGTAATAGAGCATGTACGGGATACATATGGTACTCATTGTCTAACGAAATGCTTATAAGAGTAGGCCAATGTGTTTGAACTCAAGATATGAGTGTCTATGTGTTTGTAATTATATGCTATTTGAATGCACAGTGATAACCTAGACGAGTGGTGGTGTGACCTGTGAACCGTGACCTTTACCCTTTGTGCTCGGCCTTCTGCACCTTGACCCAGTGCTCCACCTGCTCCAGGGCGCTCCTCCTCTGCACCTGCCTTTGAGTGTCAACCACCTGGGGGGTCAGCGTGGCCCTCTGGTATGTCCCCGTCCCCATCCCGTTGGGTTCTGGAGTGGGTGTCCCGTTCCTCAGACAGGCCCCGGGGGGCAGGGTGAAGGCGCCGCGCGACGGGGCGCGCGATGGCACCCTGGACGGGGGCGCGGATGTGGGTGCGGAGGTGGAGTCAGGAGTTAGGGAGGGAAGGGGAGGGAGACTGTTTGGAGGGACGGCGTCCATTTCAATTTCCACGCTTCCGCCACCGAGGGAAGGAATCTTGGAAGTGATGGGATTGAGTGGGTCGTTCCGGAAGCTACGGCGCTCCTCGGTTTCTCGGATATCAGCAGGTTCGAGGACCACTCCATCGCTATGGAGATGGGGGTCGGCTCGGGGTTCGCGTGAGGTCTTTGTGTAGTTGTCGACGTGGTTGGTTTGGGGGAACCCCTTGCGTTCCGACGTATTGGGCATTTCCGATTTCTCCGATGTTTCCGACGGCCTAGGAGAGGAACAGAACGGGAGATGGTTTGGCTCCATCTCAACACATAGGAACAGCAGAATTATTGACATTTGCCATTGTATGAGGACAGTAATTGGGTTGCAAAATTCCCAGTAACTTTCCCACTTATTTTGTTTCCACATTTTTCATACCTCTAACCTCTCACAGCAGTTAATGTTAGATGTTACTTTTTGTAATTTACTAGAGAATCATTATTTCATCCCTTCATATCGCCAATCGCAACCAAGTGAGGTGTTAACATTAGCATAGCCTTACGTGAATGAAGGGCCCGTCAAAATAGGATAAAGGAACATAGCCTCAGCTACAGGGAAAGTCGGGGCTAATTCCATCTAAATGAAGAGAGAACTGCCACTAAAAATAGCTCAGGGTGTCTAATGTACTGGCGGCAATGAGCAGTCATACTTGCGACGATGGACACAATCACTTCCCTCCGATGATATGAGCTTCTCATTCATCAAACACAGCGCTCCAGGACCGTTTAGTCATAAGAGCCACAGTGAATTGGTTGGCTATAACACACATCCCGCACGCACACACACACACACACACACACACACACACACACACACACACACACACACACACACACACACACACACACACACACACACACACACACACACACACACACACACACACACACACACACACACACACACACACACACACACACACACACACACACAGTATGCAGCACACAGTGGGGTCATGAAGCGGCATGGCTCAATCTGATGGGTTCATACTTCTAAACATTTACATGAAAATCGTTGACATAGTTGTGCGTGATAGTACGCTACATGTTAGCTGCTCCCATCCCCAAAACCTGGCACACTTATTAGCCTTATGACAACAAGACCAGCTGGACATGATTATTTCCTGGGACAAACACTTGCATCTGCCAAATCCAAATGCTGATGCAGTTGGATGTGACTCAACACCTCGCCATGAAAGCGTCCTTAACAGAAGTGAAAAACTTTGAAATGTTGAATTACATTTGCTGCGATAGTCTGTTTCGACGGGAAATCAAAAACCATTGCAAACGAAGGTGAGCAATCTCTTTAATGAGGAGCTTCATGGAGTGTCTCTTGCAGACCGACACAAAGGCTACAGGGCTGTGATGTTCCCGGAGCGACGCTCCGCCACCTCTCAGAACGGTGCCTGTTCAGTGAAGGCTCCATCAAAGCTGAATCAAATGTCTCACAAGATCGCTTAATGATTATTTAGTATTCCACATGGGCCTCGCACACCGAATAGAACCGCATAATGTTACTGTTATTTGAATTGTGCATTCAGATGGCAGTAACAAACACTTGATTTGTTTGTAGGCTAAACGTGCAACGTTTTACATGCATTAGAATAATCATCCACTGCGTCACATATGCATTATATAAAGTCGAGCGTCGAGGACCAGCAGTGAACCTTTTTTTTCTCCTTAATCAACAGAAAGGCTTGACGCGAGGGGGGGCCTCAAACCCACGGTAACTGTTCCCCGAAGATTCAGTCGACTGCCTTTCCCGTATACCCCACCTGACAGTGATGATAATGGAGGAACATGACAGGTATATGAAAAGACCAGAAGGCTCTTCAACGGCGAAACAATAATAATGCCACACTGTACGATAAACTTAAACATTGTATAGAGCTCCTTTATCTGTGCTGAATCAGGAAAGGGCCTTCCCCAAACTGTTGCCACAAAGTTGGAAGCACAGAATTGTCTAGAATGTCATTGTATACTGTAGCATTAAGATTACCCTTCACTGGAACTAAGGGGCCTAGGCTGAATCATGAAAAACAGCCCCAGACCATTATTCCTCCTCCACCAAATTTTACAGTTGGCACTATGCATTCGGGCAGATAGCCGACTCCTGGCATCTGCCAAACCCAGATTTATCACTTCCGAGAACGCGTTGCCACTGCTCCAGAGTCCAATGGTGGCAAGCTTTACTCCAGCCAACGCTTGGCATTGCACATGGTGATCTTAGGCTTGTGTGCGGCTGCTCTTCCACAGAAAACCCATTTTATGAAGCTCCCGACAAACAGTTATTGGGCTGACGTTGCTTCCAGGTGCAATTTGTAACTCGGTAGTGAGTCTTGCAACTGTGGACATACAATTTCTATGCGCTTCAGCACTTCGCGGTCCCATTCTGTGAGCTTGTGTCGCCTACCACTTCGCTGCTGATGCTCCTAGACGTTTCCACTTCACAATAACAGCACTTACAGTTGACCAGGACAGATTTAGCAGGGCAGAAATTGGACTAACTGACTTGTTGGAATGAGAGTGCCACATTGAAAGTCACTGAGCTCTTCAGTAAGGCCATTCTACTGCCAAAGTCTGTCTATGGAGATTGCATGGCTGTGTACTCGATTTTATACTTCTGTCAGCAGCCGGTGTGGCTGAAATAGCTGAATCCACTAATTTGAAGGTGTGTCTACATACTTTGCATATATACTGAAAACGTGTCTTTTTAGCATTAGTAGCTAGTAGCCTAGTAAAGAATGTGTCATACAATATTGGCACACTACACGTGTGACAGATCAAGCCGAACAAAAGTAAACCTTCAATTTGGAGGTTTCAAATGTCCCTCAAGGGCCAAGTTGACCTATTTTATGAAGTGCCATTGGTTGGTGGATTTAATGTCTAAGATCTTTGATAGGCCGATGCAGAATTTGTTAGCGGAAATAATCTCTGCCAGCTGGTGCTGTTAGCATAGTGTGTCAGGTTATCTCATGGGAACAGCTAACATGTAGCATTGTATCACGTGCAACTTCGTCAACGATGATGCAGATTTTGAGACAGTTTAAGTTTAAACTTGTTTTAATGTTTCCAAGTATGAACCCAATATGTTTTCATTAATTCTGTGTATATCTTCTATATTTTATATCCCAATATTTATCACATTTGGCCCCTAGTTTTCAACGGACACAAAGCCTCTGACCACAGTTCCACAGGCACAGCTTGTTGTGAACATGGAGGCCTCGGTCTCTGTTCGTTCCTGTAGCGTAGTGAAGCGACCTGTCACACGCCTGCTATGTGTGTAGACCCACCTGGTCTGACAGGGAATCGGACTCCTACACAACACCACCGCTACCTGGGCCTCATCAATCTCTGCCTGATACACACTGCCTCGCTCTCTCTCACACACTCTTTCACTATCATTCTTGTCTGTCTCTGTCTCCGTCAGTCCGCCCGTGTGGGTCTGTCTGTCGATATGTGTCTGTCTGTCTGTCCATATGTGTCTGTCTGTCTGTCCATATGTGTCTGTCTGTCTGTCCATATGTGTCTGTCTGTCTGTCCATATGTGTCTGTCTGTCTGTCTGTCCATATGTGTCTGTCTGTCTGTCTGTCCATATGTGTCTGTCTGTCTGTCTGTCCATATGTGTCTGTCTGTCTGTCTGTCCATATGTGTCTGTCTGTCTGTCTGTCTGTCCATATGTGTCTGTCTGTCTGTCGATATCCAACTGACGCGGGTGGAAATCAGACGCGGGTGGAAATCAGACGCGGGTGGAAAACTAGGGGCAAAATGTGATAAATATTGGGACATAAAATATATAAGATATACACAGAATTAATGCAAACATATTGAGTTCATACTTGGAAACATTAAAACAAGTTTAAACTTAAACTGTCTCAAAATCTGCATCATCGTTGACGAAGTTGCACGTGATACAATGCTACATGTTAGCTGTTCCCATGAGATAACCTGACACACTATGCTAACAGCACCAGCTGGCAGAGATTATTTCTGCTAACAAATTCTGCATCGGCCTATCAAAGATCTTAGACATTAAATCCACCAACCAATGGCACTTCATAAAATAGGTCAACTTGGCCCTTGAGGGACATTTGAAACCTCCAAATTGAAGGTTCACTTTTGTTCGGCTTGATCTGTCACACGTGTAGTGTGCCAATATTGCATGACACATTTTATTACGAGGCTACTACCCAAAATACACGTTTTCACATATACAGTATATATGCAAAAGTATGTGGACACCCTTCAAATTAGTGGATTCGGCTATTTCAGGATGTCACCTTTCCAAAAAATCAGTTAGTCAAATTTCTGCCCTGCTAGAGCTGCCCCAGTCAACTGTAAGTGGTGTTATTGTGAGGTGGAAACGTCTAAGAGCATCAGAACGAAGTGGTAGGCCACACAGGCTCACAGAATGGGACCGCCGAGTGCTTAAGCGCATAAAAATCATCTGTCCTCAGTTGCAACACTCACTACCGAGTTCCAAATTGCGTATGGAAGCAACGTCAGCACAATAACTGTTTGTCGGGAGTGACTGTCTGTCCGTCAGTGTCTGTGTCTGCCCGTGTCCGTCTGTGCCTCTCTGTCCGTCCGTCTGCCTGTCTGTCCGTGTCTGTCTCTGCCTGTCAGACGGGTGGACAGCCCGTCTCTGCCTGTCGGACGGGTGGACAGCCCGTCTGGCCCGTCTGTGTCCGTCTCTGCCTGTCGGACGGGAGGACAGCCCGTCTGTGTCCGTCTCTGCCTGTCGGACGGGTGGACAGCCAGTCTGTGTCCGTCTCTGCCTGTCGGACGGGTGGACAGCCAGTCTGTGTCCGTCTCTGCCTGTCGGACGGGTGGACAGCCAGTCTGTGTCAGTCTCTGCCTGTCGGACGGGAGGACAGCCCGTCTGTGTCAGTCTCTGCCTGTCGGACGGGAGGACAGCCCGTCTGTGTCCGTCTCTGCCTGTCGGACGGGTGGACAGCCAGTCTGTGTCCGTCTCTGCCTGTCGGACGGGTGGACAGCCAGTCTGTGTCCGTCTCTGCCTGTCGGACGGGTGGACAGCCAGTCTGTGTCCGTCTCTGCCTGTCGGACGGATGGACAGCCCGTCTGTGCATTCACCCGTGTCCGTTTTGTCCGCCCGTGTCCGTTTTGTCCGCCCCTGTCCGTTTTGTCCGCCCGTGTCCGTTTTGTCCGCCCGTCTCTTTGTCTGTGTGTCCGTCCATCCCCGTCCGTCTATTATTCTCTCTAGTCTGTCCATCGCTTTTCCCACCATCACTCTCTTATTCCATCTCCCTGTTATTCACTTTCTCGCCATCCTTCTCACAGCATAGTTAGACATCTGTCATCAAGTCTGTGAAACTGTACTATTGTGTGTGTACGTGTGCGTGCGTGTGCCTGCACCAATGCAATCTGAGAGCAGGCTGAGTGGCATCATGGAGCAAGGCTGACACAGACACAGCATCACAATGCACTCTCTGCTGCAAGGTCACACAGGCATGCACAAGCACTCACACACACACACAAACCCAAATAGCCCTAGAGATTGCAGCTCTGTTTCTCAGCGCTGCCTATCAATGAGACTGACAGAATGGCAAACACAAGGAAACTCATCTCTCTCCCCAGACAGATATATTCAGACAGACACACACACACACACACACACACACACACACACACACACACACACACACACACACACACACACACACACACACACACACACACACACACACACACACACACACACACACACACACACACACACACACACACACACACACACACACACACACTTAAGAATTGCCACAGCTAAGTTACATGTACCATTCACAATACAACCTCGGTCAGATGGGTAATTGTCCAAAAAAATATAACCAACTGAACAGTCCCAAAAGTGCAAACTCAACCCACCCCTTCAATTTGTTAAAGCTAAATCAAGCAAACTGCCAATATTTCACATGTACATGACCCAGGTCCGGAGTGACAGGTTGACAGACAGGGGGTTTCGGTCCAAGGCAGCGTGAACATGGTGAACTATCCCCTTACGTACAGTAGCACGGCCAATCTGAGAATACACCTCTTCGCAAATCCTTTGGCTGTGTTTGAGAAGTGGATCATCTATTTGTCAACTAATTGCCACTTCATTGACTTTCGTTCAAAATAGAAAACAGACAATATCCATACGGTTGCCCGTGCAAACCACCCTTTTCTCCTGGACTTTACTATTGGGGGAGGGGGGGGGGGTGTGAAACGATGTCTCGAAAGGATGGGGGCATTGTCGGAAAGGTCGAAATAGGTTTCGACCCAGGCGTTTCATCAGCGTTGACATATCGACAGGGTATGGAACGCACTGACACGGCAACTAAATGACGAGAGATGACAAAAACGGTCTACGCACAGTAAGTGTTTCACTCCGTGGGGACGGAAACCTGTTGAGGTTTTGATTAGATGATCATGTGAATAACGGTCGGCCCCTCGGAAAAGAAAGCAGATATTCGGGGTCAATCGCGCAACTTTTTGATCTTTCCCCTTACTGTCAAATAAATATGCATTGGCTAATTCTAACGAGACGATGTTCACACCATGTGTGGACATTTTGGTACAAAACATTTCTGCCTTGTTTAATATTCTAGGATGACATGTTGGGTACAATTTCTCTTTGGGGTGGTAACTTAGAAAGAGCTGGTTGGATAAAGAGTCATTTCATGCTAATTATATGAATTTGTGCCTGTATGTAAATGCAAATTGGTTGTTATTTACAAATGTTATATTTCCAGCAATATAAGAGCAAAACATGAAAAAGGGCCATATGCGGTTTTAAAAAGTTGGCATGAATCACTTAACGAAGAAATAATGGCATATTTCACATTAAATTGAACACCCGAAATCCCACCAAAATGTCTGGATCCCATTCATTCCCCGTCTCTCATTGTTCATTCGCTATAATACAGTCAATATAAATCCATTATTTGATGGATAAATAAAATTATCAATAATAGTTGAGTATCTTACGCAGCCGTTAAGATCCCCCGGGATCCGAACCTTAACCATTGGCGGCGGTAATGCAAAACTGACCCAGGATCAGTGTCTAGGGCTAACTTCCGACATACACCTACCTCTTGAGGCTGTCGGTTTGGTTCTGCATCAGCGCCGCCTGGTTCATGGCCTTCACCCAGCCGTTCACGTCCTCCTGCGTGTCGGCGCTGAAGAAGTACGTCCGCATGCCGCCGTGCTCCGCCTGCGAGTCAATCACAGTGCTCCGGTTGTAAATGTACGAGCGCATGCCCGTGTGGTTGGCCTATGGGAGAGGAGAGAGGGAGAGTCAGACTGGAAAAAGAGTGATGGACGGGGTGTCTGGCCAATGGGATAGATAGCAAGGTTGGGGTCAACTGAGTTTTGAATTCAGTTATTTCAGGTGAATTCATATGTAATTCAAGAACAAAATAGGGTCTACTATGAACTGAATTGAGAACTGAATTGAGAACTGAATTGAGAACTGAATTGAGAACTGAATTGACCCCAACCATGAACGAGATGGATAGAGAAGTGTTGAACAATTAAGAGAAATAGGGACATCAACCAATGTCTTCCCATGGAGACAAACAAATTCAAGTCAGCCAATAGAAAGAAAGAAATAGAGAGTCAAATCAGCATTAGCCAATAGGAAAAGAGACCTATCTGTGTTGGCCAATAGAGAAACAGAGATACTAGCCAATAGAGACAAAAGCCTGCCAGCCAGCCAATAGAATAACAGAGAAAAGCGACAGAGTACTCTAGCCAATGGAGAAGGAGAGAGAGACATCCATACCGACCAATAGACACAGTAGCATGAGTGACAGAACAAGAATGAAAAAGGTCCAATTCAACCCACGACAGAGGGCAGTGTAAGCTAATCAACAAGCAAGCAAGCATAGAAGGAGCCATTGTGATAGAACTTCAACCATGACATTGCTATTTTCAACATGCTCGCGAATTGTTTGTACTGGGCCTATTGTATACTTGTTTATACATACTTGTCTTGTGCTGGTCTCTATGGGGCGTTCTGATTCCCCACACTTTTCCCCAAAGTGTGCACTTGCACACTTCCCATCATGGATTTAACAATGGTGGAACCCCCCCCCCCTAAAATCCACCCCTGGGGAGTACGCAAGTGCACACTTTGGGAGAAGGATAGAGAATCAGCACGCAGGCCAAGTCTCTATGGCCGAGTTAAGATTCTCCCAGCCTTCACCCCAGAAGTGTTCACTCGTTCACTCCCTCTCATACATTTACAAGCATTGGTTTGACGTAAGCATGGTTGGAGGGAGTTTCCACCATTTTCCTTCCACCAGCCCATTCCTTGGGGGGGGGGGGGGGGTCATTACTGGATTGTAGTCTATGAAGAAGCAACACCAATATTTCAAGAGGCCATTTTCGTTAGGTAGGAGACGGCTATCACTGGCACCGCAAAAAAAAGCAATTATCGAGGCAATCACTCATGCCATCATGTAACAAATGAGAGCCAATCTATATGGGGTGGATTCACTAGCAAACCAAGCTGAAGCAAACCGGCTGAAATGGAGAAGGACCGACCTGAATTTGTCCAATAAGAAACGCTCGTTTCCCTTTCTCCCGTTGCAAAACGTTTTGCTACAGTGTGTGCTAATGAATACACCCATGCCTTTTTGTCTTATCAGAGTCCAGATCCAACTAAAACCCAATAATGCCAAATGGCACCCGTTTCCCTATTAGTCCACTACTTCTGACCAGGGCCTTGGTCAAATGTAGTCAACTGTGTAGGGAACAGGGTGCCATTCAGGACTCATGGGTTTTAGTTGGATCTAGACAAAGCAAGGTAACAGATTGCCAAGCGGGTGTGAAATGGGTGTGATTTCTTCATTTGAGTGTTGGCATCTTTTTTTAATGATTTTGCCTGACTCGACGTTTGATACAAACATGGCTTTTCAAGTTGAGGCATGGGTGTTGTTCGTGGCGTGAAAACCCCTGCAACACCACACACACACACACACACACACACACACACACACACACACACACACACACACACACACACACACACACACACACACACACACACACACACACACACACACACACACACACACACACACACACACACACACACACACACGGCTGCTGAGGGGAGGACGGGCTCATAATAATAGCTGGAATGGAATACCACCAAACACATGGAAATCACATGTTTGATGTGTTGGATACCATTCCATTGATTCCGCTCCAGCCATTACTACGAGTCCGTTCTCACCAATGAAGGAGCCGCCGGCCGCCTGTGGTGTACATACATCCATGCACACAGACAGACCGTGCTCCTGCAGGATGACCGGGGTGTAACGTTAAGCCTCTTGGCCCCAAACAGAGGTTGGAGAAGGTCGGGCCAGAAGGCTGCCTCTACCCCCTGGGAAGGTCTTTAAATCTCCTCCCTGGCTGGCTTAAGGTTCGGCCTGTAGTGTACACTGTGGAACAGGGTGAAGTTGCCCCGAGACCTAGGATCAGCTTCCCCTAACCTTTAACCTTAACCATAGCTGGGGAAACGGACCGGAGATCAGCATCTACAGACAGCTTCACCTTATTCTGTACACTACAGTGTAGCAACAGAAGGCCCGACGTAGCTACTGGCAAGGCCACGCGCGTTGGGGGGGGGGCTCAGACTGCTGCTGTGTTAATCAGCTGTCTAATCTCCCCTCACTCACTCTCCAGCCTCTTCAGTGGTCTGGACAAGCTGCTCTCTAATACAGTTCTATATCATGGTCGGGTGTACGTGCACGCCATACACACGCGTGCACCCACCCCATCTATCAACCTATCCCAACAGCTACCCTGTCGCTGTAATTATCCAATACCTGCCCTGCCTTTTCAGACCAATGAAAGACAGTGCCTGGTCTCTTATAACATTCCTTACCACCGCCTCATAGCATTCCCGCTACAGGGAAGAGGCTGCGTGGGACATTCAAGTGCACTGTGTGACCACCACACCTCCGCAGAGAATGCACACTGCTCACCCTGGGCAAGTCTCCCTCCCACCCTCGGCTCTCCTGCTCAAAAATAGCCAGCCTGTACTCCCAGACAGGAAGGCTAACAATAGCAGCAGTCCTCTTATTCCTCTCCCCAGCCCCTCTCAGACACGCAGGCCTTTTTTTGTGTGTCCCGTCTATTCAAAGCCTTCTTATTGTGCTTTTCAGATAAGCCTGTGTGGGGGGGGGGGGGCTTATCCATTCCCTACACAGTGCACTACTTTTTTCACCAGAGCCCTATCAAAAGTAGTGTAGTATGTAGGGAATAGGGTGCCATTTGGGACGTAGCCCTGGCCTCCAAGCTGCGATAACACGGACCCCCGAACTCTCACGTGGAAATACTTTTACGGCAATAAACGCTCAGAATGAAGGCACGGCTCGCACGGTACCTTCTGGAATCCGCGATCTTTCTGCTTTGGGGAAACCATTGGCATAATGGAAATGGATATAGGAACTATATTCTGTATACCGAGTGTTGCTTAACGACTGTTGAAGGTTATTAGCCTGGTGCCAATTCTGGTTGTGCCGTCTTGACAACTCCTACTGCTCGACTATCCCCACAGGGTTCAATAAAAAAAAAAAAAAAACAGGAGTCAGCAAGACGGCACAAACAGAATTGGCACCAGGCTAATAACCTTCAACAGTCGTTAAGAAAGTTATTATACGGAATATTCACATCCTCGAGCAAGACGGCACAAACACTTGTTAAGCACCTTGAAATTCATCCCCTGCGAGAAATGTGCTCTATAAACAAACGTTTCATTTGAAACCGATCCGGGACCAGGCTAGAAGGTTCGAAGTGCATTCCAAAATAGACTGCGTAAGAGGTGAAAAAAAATGTTTATTCCACTTCAGTAAAATCAAATCGATCTACCTCCACGAGTGGCATGCTGGATATCAGACAAAGCAGAGTTCAGCCAACACACATAACCAGAGGCACGAGTGGCATGCTGGATATCAGACAAAGCAGAGTTCAGCCAACACACATAACCAGAGGCACGAGTGGCATGCTGGATATCAGACAAAGCAGAGTTCAGCCAACACACATAACCAGAGGCACGAGTGGCATGCTGGATATCAGACAAAGCAGAGTTCAGCCAACACACATAACCAGAGGCACGAGTGGCATGCTGGATATCAGACAAAGCAGAGTTCAGCCAACACACATAACCAGAGGCACGAGTGAATGAGATCATACAAGACAGATAAAATGGAGGGAAACCACAACCACGTCCAAAAAGGCACACCACTCTCAAAACATGCTCCAAACCATGACAAATATACACGGCGCTGTATATATTTAGCCTTTATGCAACCACACACTGAAGGTAAATGACATGGCAAAAGCAGTAACTCAGGTAAAGTTCAATAGGTTGAGAGGGCGGTACCTATTTATGAGTGGATGGTGCACTTGGGGTTTCAATTGGACGACCTCGCACACTCGCGGGGTCCCAGCGAGGCAGCCCACCAATAGGAACAAGAGAGGGAACAGAGTTCAGCGAATAGGGGAGAAGGTTACCAGCCTTATATCTAGATTGGTTGGCTCTACTGTGGAGGGGCGGGGTGGGAAAGTAAGGTTTTTAACCATGGGGAAACATTTTTGGGGGGATGAAGTAGTCAGACGAAAACCAAGTAGTACTAACTCACTGTGGTGAAAGGTTGCAGCATAAACAAACTAACCAGATGATATTATTATATAAAACACACACACACACACACACGCCACTCTAGAGAGACACTGGAGAGTGGTCCTGACAGGATTGGGTTACAGGTATCAGGTATCTTCCATGGCAGTAACAGAATCTCGGGTTCAGGGAGGCAGGAAACACAAGCTAGCCATTCTCTATTGACCCCTGCCTCTCCCTCCGCCCTCCGCCCTCACACACACACACACGCACACACACACACGCACTCAGATTGCACAAGAGTGCAGCGGCTCAAATATAACCCGTCTCTCTGATAAGGGCTTAAGAGTAGATTACCGAGCCATTCCACAGTCGAGCCTAAAATCGCCAGGCCAAATCTCCACTCTGCATTCAATTACATTTGGCTTGCAGTGTAACTGCAAACTGAGTCCATTTACGAGCCTTTCTCACTGCATCAGTAGAGTGAAAAGTTAACAACAGAAAACCCCACCAGATGAGGCAGAAACTACAATACGACAACTGGACAGCAGTGTTTCTAGGGTTGCCAAATTCCGGTAACTTTCCCCAAAATTTCCTAGGTTTTCCCGGAAAAGGATTCCTAATTTCCTGCTTATCCCCCCCTACTGATTACGGGCCAACTGGGACTACTGGGAAACCCTAGGAATTTATTTGGGGGGAAAGTTACCAGAACTTTGCAACCTTGCTGGGTAACACCAAGACTGTTTCGTTTCAGCCCAACACAAGCACACCGTGTTCAACTAAGGAAAGTGTGGTCCTGTGTAGCTCAGTTGGTAGAGCATGGCGCTTGTAACGCCAGGGTAGTGGGTTCGATCCCCGGGACCACCCATACGTAGAATGTATGCACACATGACTGTAAGTCGCTTTGGATAAAAGCGTCTGCTAAATGGCATATATTATTATTATTATATTGAAAGGGGTTCGGTGATTAGGAATAGAAGAGAGTAGAATCAGGTGTTCTTGTATTGGGCTAGAAACTATACGCAACCGTAGAACCACTGTCGAGAAAACACTGCCTTTTTAGGGTCCGGGTGGTCTGGTTAGGGAGGAAACATTGAATTAACATTGAAATAACATTGAATACATTTCATCAGCCAGAGGGGCGGAGATTGGAGGCATTACAGGGATTTTTCTGCCATTGAAATCCAAACCGTGTAAAAAATAAACAATTGCAGTGTAAAAACTGAAACGACTAAATGAAGATTAAGTCTGAAAAAAAGTATCTATACATTTTCTGAGAATATAATCTTTGAAAACTAACAATAACCAAAATAAAAGCTAAACAAAGCAGGGAGAATAGATTTTGTTATTATATTTGAGCGATAGAAACAGTTCAAAAGACATAAAATCGCACAAAAGACATAGCAAAAGACATAAAATCGCGGGAAATTCTCTTTAAAACTGCTACATTTTCTCTCAGCTCCATGGATAAATTTGTACAATTGCAGGAAATTGGAAATTGCAGGAAATTCTCCACACCGGCAAGATGGTGGCCACTGAAATGTTCACTAAAAGTCAGCCGTTCCGAAGGGGCCGGCCCCTGCCACGCCCACCACCTAAACCCCTTTTTGAACCAGGAAAAGAAACCCTACATTACTAGGAGACCGACTGGTTGTATCAGTCACTGACTGGTCTACATTATTACAACCAGCCAGGCCTACCGTCTGTCATACAGCCAATAGACTGAAACCTAAACCCCTATTGGCTCTGCATGACAACAGAGGCAAGGCTGTATATGTAGTGGTGAAAGGAAACATAACGGAACCACACTTGGCTTCCTGTGGGAATGAAACCACTAGCAGAGGACATTAGAGAAAGATGTGGGTAATCTAGAACCAACCACAGATATACAGCTCGCACCACAGTCTCTGTCACTTGTATACAGAGCCTTCAGAAATCATTCATAACCCTTTTACTTTTTTCCGCATTTTGTTGTGTTACAGCCTGAATTTAAAATGGGATTAAATTGAGATGTTTTGTCACTGACATTAGAACAGTTACAGTTTTAAGAATTTAATGGCTGTGATAGGATAAAACTGAGGATTGATAAACAACATTGTAAAAACAGAGTAAAAAGAAGCCTGTACAGAATAAAAATATTCCAAAACAAGTATCCTGTTTGCAACAAGGCACTAAAGTAATACTGCAAAAAAATGTGGCAAAGCAATTCACTTTCTGTCCTGAATACAAAGTGTTTTGTATTGGATTTGGGCCAAACATTACATTGCTGAGTATCACTCTCCATATTTTCAAGCATAGTGGTGGCTGCATCATGTTATGGGTATGCTTGTAATCTTAAGGACTGGGGAGTTTTTCAGGATAAAAAAAGAAACTGAATGGAACTAAGCACAGGCAAAATCCTAGAGGAAAACCTGGTTCAGTCTGCTTTCCACCAGACACTGGGAGATTAATTCACCTTTCAGCAGGACAATAACCATAAACACAAAGTTAAATCTACACCGAATTTGTTTTTTAAGAAGAGTGACAGTTACAATTTCGACAAAAATCTACTTGACAATCTATGGCAAGACCTGAAAATGGTAGTCTGGCAATGATCAACAACCTATTTGACAGAGCTACAACAATTCTGAAACGAATAAACGGCAAATTCTGCACAATCCAGGTGTGGAAAGCTCTTAGAAACCTACCCAGAAAGACTCACATCTGTAATTACTGCCAAAGCTGATTCTAACATGGATTGATTCTTTTTTTTAATACAAATGTTAGAATTTTTCTTCCACTTCGACAGAATAGTTTGTGTAGATCATTGACAAATAAAAATTTATATTAACCATATATATATATTTTTTCTTTAACAACAAACAAGGGGTGTGAATACTTTCGGAAGGCACAGTAGCTCTATGGCATAGGCGGGGAGTCCTAAATGATATACTGTAGTACTATACCTATAACATGTCTGTAGAGAAAACCTACAGTTGGAGGCATTGTGGAGAAAATACCTTTCTTATTATTTTTTTAAATATATTAATTTAGTAGACAAGCAAATTAGAAAGCTAAAAAGCGACCAATACAGAGAATCCAATCTGATCAACAACCTATACATTAGGCGGTGTCAGAGGAAGGCCCCAAAGCAAAATAGTCAAAGACTCCAGTCACCCAAGTCATAGACTGTTCTCTCTGCCAAGTCTAGGACCAAAAGGCTCCTCAACAGTTTCTACCCCCAAGCCATAAGACTGCTAAACAATTGATCAAATGGCCGCCCGGACTATTTACATTGACCCTCCCTTTGTTTTTACGCTGCTGCTACTGTTAATCTATGCATTGTCACTTTACAAATTACCTCAACTAACCTGCACATTGACTCGGTACCGGTATCCCCTGTATATATTGTAGCATCGTTATTGTTATGTAATTATCTTGTGTTACTTTTTTGTATTTGATTTGACTTTAGTCAATATTATCTTAACTCTATTTCTTGAACTGCATTGTTGGTTAAGGGACTGTAAGCATTTCAATACCGGTTGTATTCGGCACACGTGACAAATCAAATTTGATTTGATTTGAAATCCTCAATAGCCAATAAAAAGGGGAGGATGGGTGCAATTAAATATCTGATTGGCTTATTATCCAGAATATCGTCCATCATTGATTGACAGAATTCTCCCTGTGAGCATAGTGACCTCACGGTGACGCAATGCCTCTAAAGTCAGCGGTTGGCCAAATAGAAGTCAATATGAAGCGTAGAACCAAATCATATTCAGTCCATAATCTAAATCAGTCAACAAGCCGCTGGTGAGTAATAAAAGCAGTAAAACTAGTTGTATTTTAACAGGAGGCAGAAGCACAGCGTCGCTTACAAATAGAAACCAGTGGAACAGAGACTACATAAAGCCATGGAATATTACATTAGTCAAATGAATACAATTTTACATTTAAAAAACTTTAAAAAGACTACACATAAGTCCTGTTAAGAGGCGAACTCTGAGTCTTACCTTGAAGGCGTACTTGCGGCTGATGTGGTCCTCAGGCTCCACGGCTGAGACGACATAGCTGGGCAGAGGAATACTACCCAGGACTGACTCCTCCCTGCTGTCTGTTAGGGGAGGGGGGGAAAGAAAGACAGGAGAGACAAGACAGGAGAGAGAAAGAACATCGAGAGAAAGAAAAGAGAAAGAAAAAGAGAGCTCAACCACAGTAAAATCACAGTGCATCTGAGAAGAGCGGAACACAACCATGAAGCATCACGGACCAATAAATTACATGCCACTAAAAAGGTCTATAGATGGAGTGCTAACAGTACAGAAATCTACCATAAAAGCAATTAGTACCCTAAAAATTCAAATCGCTCCTGGACAACGTCGTAGCCTTAACATTCTCCTACAGCAATGAAGGTGTACATTTGGAAGTTTGGAACAAACTTTATATTTGACAAATTAGCCTCCATGACTAATATAAAGACACATAAGAGCAAACCAAAAATAATAGAGAATGAAAAATAGTTTGATAAATAATTACAAAAATCTAAGAAAGTCATTGAGAAATATATCTAATCAAAAACACCAGACAACAAAAATATACGTCTTCAACACGGGGAAACACTGAAGCAATACAAACCCTAAGGACAAAAAAGGACCCGCTCATTAGAAATCACCTGGATGGAATTGAGGAATCCATAGAATCAAACCACTTCTGGGAAAACTGGGATAAACTAAATAAACCTCACCATGAGGAATTGGCTATGCAATATGCTGATATGTGAAGAAAATCACTTTGCAAACCTCTACAGCAATAAAACAAAGAGCCCAGAACAACAATATATACCGTACAAGAAAAGATGACAAGTAAGAATCCTGTGGATACCTCAATTATAGAACAATAATTAACTGTACACTCTCCAACCCAAAAAATACCTGTGGTGCGGACGGTATTTTAAATGAAATGATCAAATATACAGACCACAAATTCAAATTGGCTATACTCTTCAACATTATCCTCACTGCAGGCATTTCCCCCGATATTTGGAACAAAGGATTGATCACACCAATCTATAAAAAACGGAAACAAATTTGATCCACAATTAGAGGGATTTGCGTTAACAGCAAATTCTCTGCAGTATCATAAATAGCAGACTACATCATTTCCTTGATTAACACAACGTCCTGAGCAGAAGCCAGATTGGATTTCTAACAAATTACTGCTCGACCGACCACATTTATACCCACCCCACACTAATTGACAAACAAGTAGACCAAAACAAAGGCAAAATCTACTAATTTCTCAGGCACAAAGGTATTTTTTTTAAATAAACGAATACAAAGTGGTATCGGGGGATCATAGGGTTAAATCAAATGTACACTTAAAAATAAATGTGCGGGTCAAATTGAAACAAGCAAACAGACGTCTTCTCTCAGAGACGTGGAGTGAAACAGGGCTGCTCAATAAGTCCAACACTATTTAACATCTACATGAATTAATTGGCAAAAGGAACAGTAGAAGAATCTGCAGCACCTGGTCTCACCCGACGCTGAAATCAGGTGTCTGCTGAACGCAGGTGACCTGGTGCTGCTGTCTGCCACTAAGGAGGGGTTACAGCAGCATCTAGATCATCTGCACAAGTTCTGTCAGACCTGGGCTCAGACAGTTAACCTAAAATATATATGATATTCCAAAATAGGTCCAGAAATCAGGATGACAAATTTGGACACAGTTCTATTAGAACACACCTAAAAAAACGACACGTATCTAGGACTAAATATCAGCGACACTGGTAGCTTTTTACAGGTAGCTTTCACAGGTAGCTTTCACAGCTGAGAGACAAAGGAAGAAAAGCATTCAATGCTTTAAAATAGAACCAATTGCTCTAAAAGGGTAGCGAAGTATGGGGTCCACTCTCCAATAATGAATTCAGCAAATGGGACAAATCCAATCAAAATATACATGCTGAGTTTTGTAAGACTGTATTGCAAGTGCAAAGACAAACTCACATGTAAGAACAGAATTGGGCCACCCCCCCACCTCTTATTCGAATAGAAAATAAACCAGCCATCAAATTTTACAACCATCTAAAAACAAGTGACCCCTAAAACATTTCATCACACAACCCTACAATGTCAAGAGATGAAACCAGAGAAGAGGTTCCTCAGTCAGCTGGTTCTGAGGCTCAGTTCACTAACCCAAACCAACCCCATTGAGTCTCAGGACAGCACTCAGAAAAATCTGGCTCAACCAAATCATCACAAAGCAAATAAAAAATCTAAATCACCTATTGGAAAGACACCACAAAAAAAGAAAAACTAAAGAAAGCTTCAGTGCTATTTGGCTCTAAACCGACAGTAACTTGGTGGCAGACTATCTGACCACTGTGGCTGATAGAAAACTGAGGAAAACACTGACGAGGTACAGACTCCGTGAGAACAGTCTGCCTATAGAGACCGGTCGTCACAGGCAAACCTGGCTGCCCAGAGAGGACAGGCGGTGCTCACTCTGTTTCAAGGGGAGAGGTAGAGAGCGAGCTGCATTTCCTATTCCACTGTGACAAATACTCAGACCTAAGAGAATCTTTCCCAAAATGATCATTCACTACAAAGGTTTTGGCCAAAACCTGAGGAGTTAGCCAGTGAAAAGTGCAACGTCAATAATATTTCCCATTTCGTTTTGTTTAGGCTTTCACGCCACGTCATGTTGAGACTGCTCTACTACTTGCATTGAATGTCTTGTTATTTTCATTCATATCGTTGTTGTAGTTGCTGTTAATTGAAAACCCATTTCCACAGCTGCTACTAGTATTGAGATGCCTTATTGCCGTTGGTCCCACCATTCTTTAATTCTACTTTGACAATGTCAGTCATTTAACTTGCCATGTCAAGAAAGTCTACTGAATTGAGAGAGCGAGATAGACAGAGATACATAGAGCGAGCGAGAGAGAGATGTCACTTATGACTCACTAATCATTTTGGATAGAGAAAAAAAAAACTCCCCTCCCGACACCCATGTGGCAGTACTCTGCCAAACCACTAACCCCCCCCCCCCTTACCCAAATGGGCACTACACTGCCACTCCACTAAATCGCTCTCCGCCCATCCAGTTGGCATTGGCCGGGTTCATACCACGGCCGTCCTCTGCCCGGTTTGGCATCAGTGTCATGCCACTGTGTGCCCCTTCTGACACTAGAGCTCATATCTTAATTAGCTCAAGCTGCTATAAATAAAGAAAAGGGACAACTCTCATGGGGGGAGTGTTTCCACCACTGCACATTGTGACAGAGTGATAGAATGTGTGTGCGAAAACATGTGGTCGTGTGTGTGGTGGATTGGAATGTTTGGTTGATAAGTGAAGGCGGGGGTGGGGGGGGTCTGGATTAAAGAGTAATTGGTTAAAAATACATTCAAGGAGCTTTGGAGGAGAAATTATCCACATGGGGCCTCGTCCTTTTGTCTGCCCACACACATACACACCTTAAAACGCAGAGAAATTAACAGATTAATAAGAGCGAGAAACAGGGAAAGAGTCGATGGCGCCCGAAAGAGACGGAGTAAAATGGGAGCAGAGAGAGAGGAGAGAGAGAGAGAGAGAGAGAGAGAGAGAGAGAGAGAGAGAGAGAGAGAGAGAGAGAGAGAGAGAGAGAGAGAGAGAGAGAGAGAGAGAGAGAGAGAGAGAGAGAGATGGAGGAAGAGGGTGAGAGAGCGGGGGAAGGAGTAAAAGTGATAGAGTACGTGAGCGAGAAGGGTTTAGACAGCAAGAGAGTGACACAGGGAGAGATAATGAAGGCGAGAGAAAAATGAAGAGCGAGACCTCGGGATACACATCAGATTAACCACTGATTAAACCTCTGGCTCCCTCATCAACTCGAGACATTCTGGTTCCAATCTCTTACATAACGCTCTCCTAACCCTCTACTAACATTAGGGCAACATTGAGAACCTGTTCACGTGTGGGACAGTGGCTAGGGATCAAGAGAGGCCGTGCCCCAAATGCCACCCTATTCTCGGAGTAGTGCACTACTTCTCCTGTATAGTTCACTACTTTTGACCACAAGTATAGTACTAAACAGGGCACAGAGTGCCATTTGGGAATCAACCATAGACTACCAGCGGTCTGGAACGATGAGCCCTCGTTGGCGTCGCCAAGATGTGGCAAGAACAAACACGGTGAGATTAAACCAAAGTAAAAAAAGTGTAATGGGTATCCGTGTGGTTTATCTCCAGGCTCGTTCGGCAAACCCATTCACTCACAAGGCCCGGCCAAGATCCCAGATTGCCGTCTAGTCTCGAGAAAGGCCCTTTTATGAAACTTTGACTATAAATAGCTTCCGTTGTGCTCCAATTGGCCTCTCTTCTAGCTCGGCCAATAGGACATGTGGATCTGATTTGAACACATCATCATCATAATCATCATCCCAGTTTTGCTCTGTACTGAAAGTAGTCCATCTTGAAAACTTTACAGCTGACTTGCACATTTGTGTGCGTGTGTATTAACAGTGGACAAGACGAACAAAACTATCCTACGCTCACATCTTGGGGCCAGGTCAGTGCCAGAGGAAACAGGCTTATGAGGTCATCAAGTCAACACTTACAGCACTAACATACCACGTCACATCCCCTAGAGCGCACACACACACACACACACACACACACACACACACACACACACACACACACACACACACACACACACACACACACACACACACACACACACACACACACACACACACACACACACACACACACACACACACACACACACAAAACCATCTCACCTTTATAGTAGAACAGACAGTAGTCAGCCAGCACAAACCACTTCCTCTTCCAAAGCCTCATTCCAGAGCCGTCCTGCAAAAGAAAGTGAAGTCAGGCCTACACTCCTTTATTGGCCCCGCAATGCCTGCCATCGCTTTTCAAACACACTTGCAGCCAGGGGAATGATGAAAGATAGAAGGGAAAAACACACTTCAAAACAGATCATCACACACATGCGCGCGCACACACTGTAATTAAGTGCTGCCTGTTTGAATATTGTCCCTGGTAGGAAGAGCGTGTGTTCATGTCCCCATTGTCATGATAGGGAGTTTGTTTGGGAGGAAACTCATTTGGTGTTTGAATAGCGTTCCCTTAGAAGTGAGTGTGTGCGCGTGAGTGTGTGTGTGTGTGTGGTGCGTGAGTGCCTGACAGTGAGAGAGAGAGAGAGAGAAAGAGTCAGAAAGAGCGAGAGCATGTCTTTCTGTGTGGATGTTTGTGTGTTTCCACAGATAATGCATGTCTGTCAGTTAAAGATAATTGCATTGTGCTTCTCTTTTCTCTTAGAGTTTTATAAAAATGTGACAGTGCTGGCTTTTCGGTGATCCAGCGAGGGCAAAGTCACATCCGTCTACCTGGCAGACAAACAGGGTTCAAAAGGTCAAGCCTGGAGCTCATTAAGACGCTGTGTGTATCCCAAATAGTACACACTATTTCTTATTTGGTGCCCTACATGTAACCAGCTCTAGTAAAAAGTAGTGCACTATATATGGAATAGGGTGTCATTTGGGACTCCGTACAAAAAAAAACGTATACAATATGTTCCATACACCCAGCTACCAGTTTATCCAATCATGTTGTCCTACAGACACCTATCAACCAATGGGCTCTATCCTATGAGTCTCTGTGTGTCTCTACTAACCAATCGACAGTATCCTGTAGATTCCGCAGCCCTTCGTGTGTCAACCGATGAGCTTTGTAACCAGAGTTCCTGTCGACCAATCAACTGACAGGCTGCACACCCATGTCTATCAGCTCCATTGGCTTGCTTGTCCCACTATCAGCCAATCAGTATTGTCCTACAGACACCTATCAACCAATGAGCTCTATCCCATTTTTGAAAAGCAACCCAATGCATGTCCATGTGATGTGTCCATGACCTCTGTTGCCATGGCAACCAATGCAAGTACTTCCCAAACCTCTCCTCGGGGGTTGGGGAACCCTGATAGACAGTGCGTGCGTGCGTGCGTGCGTGCGTGCGTGCGTGCGTGCGTGCGTGTATTTGCGCGTTTCAAGTTTCATTAGTCGCATGTGCCTTCGAGCATGTTGGTATGCATACGTGTGTGTGTGGTGTGTGCGCATTTCAAGTTTCATTAGCCGTATTAGGTGTGCGCGCCTTTGTATGTGTAGGTACGCATATATGTGCACGTGAATGTGCGTGCAGGTGTTGCTTACCTGTTTGTAGAGCCATCCTCTCACCACCACGGGGACATTGGGGTTCCTCTTGATGGACTGCTCTCGCTTCCCAAAACTGTGCACCCTCCCACTGGACCTGGATCCCTATAGGGCACACACATCCAGCATACTGGTTAGTTATTTCAACTTTGACCTCACCAGCCCTGACAATTCAGCTTCTACTGTTCCATCCTCCATTTCAAAGTCATACTTGAAAAGGGGACACAGATCGATCGATTTCATTGACTAGACAACTAAAAGCTCAGGCGGCCATGACAGCACACGGCGGTCTCTTGTCGGCGAGTTGGAATACTTAGCATGATACAAAAGAAGAAATGCCGTTTGCTCGTAAAGTTCTTTTTTTTAAGTTTCACGTCACACATTTTACAGTACGTTCTGATTGGTTGACCCAATCCAATTAAGTAGAATTTTTAAGCAAGCGCAAAATCTATTTGTGACAATAGTTTACCATAAGCCAAACTCTCACCCCCACAAATAACAAGAGAAGAAGACAAGTACTCCCATGAGTTTTAAAGCAATACACCTCGGGGGGAACCATTGAGGGGGTGGAGGGATGGGTGAGCCCATTACTCTTCTGACTAACCAGGAGGTGATGAAAGTTCAACTAGGTCTGACATGGCCGTTCGGGCCCAGTGCCTGCTGGTAATGGTCTACAGCGGTAGTGATCGTGAGCATATAGTTACAGCTGACGAGGTTATAGAGGTAGCCTATAAACGATCAAATTAAAGAAAGTCACACACGCCATGTGTAATCTCCCAGCAATTTAATTGTTATTTCCCAACGTTTCGGCATCACTGTGCCCTCCTCAGGGTCTGACCCTTGATAGTTTATTGGCCGTTAGTCAACACCTCCACACAAACTCTTTTCTGGGTGTGCGCCAGCTCACGTTTTTAATAATATGTTATAGAGGTAGCCGTCAACAGGACAGCTTGTGGAGGCTGAATGATGCCCTCTGGGTTGTGTGTGTCTGTGTGATTCCCTCGTTGGTCGGCCATTAGTGAGACACAGCTGCTGGGTAAGGGCCATGAATCAACCACGCATGCGCCACACACGAGTGCAAGGTTGACACTACCAACATACAGACAATACATTCATGGAAACACGCAGACACGTATGCACACAGATCACATACACACACCACACGCTAGGGATGTCCCTGACTAAAAATGTAAAAAATCTTGGTCGACAAGAGTCATCCTATTCTTTCGACCAATCAACGGGTTGAAATGTTTAAAAACATATTTTTCCATATATAGACAGACACACGCTTGATTGAAATGCATTCCAGGTGACTACCTCGTGAAGCTGGTTGAGAGAATGCCAAGGGTGTGCAACGCTGTCATCAAGGCAAAGGGTGGCTACTTTGAAGAATCTCAAAGGAAAAAAAGCGATTGATTTTTTTAACACTTTTTTGGTTACTACATGATTCCATATGTGTTATTTCACAGTTTGGATGTCTTCACTATTATTCTACAATGTAGAACATAGTAAAAATAAAGAAAAACCCTTGAATGAGTCAGTGTCCAAACTTTTGACTGGTAGTGTATGTGGATGATTTATAGAGCCAGGCACATTTAATAGTTAGGCGATTGAAAATAGACCTAATTTACTAGTGTTGTACCATTATTTGGGGTAAACATATCCATATACAATTTCAGTATCACGTCTTAGCGTGATGGACCGTGCCATCCCCTTGACCTCCGCAATGGATTAGTCCACTGGACACAGGTGCGAATCAGACAGCTGTCTTGTGCGCCATGAAAAAAAAAAAACTAAAATAGTGACCGCTCGACTAAAGAGATCTCGGTCGACCCTATCACACGCACCAGCCACAAGTCATACATACAGCACATACAAATACAGACAGACAGCAATTCACAAGCTTAAAGTTCCTCAAATGCATTCACATACACACACACACACCGAAGCATTAATGGAATGTGCCACATTCAAATATAGTCTGGGTCCATCTGCTGATGGGGTGGGCGTGATTTACATCAGTGGAGCTGTGTATGCATGGATCCTTATGACCTGAAGTATAACCTACTACTCAGTACTGTAATGACCCATTAACCTACTACTCAGTACTGTAATGACCCATTAACCTACTACTCAGTACTGTAATGACCCATTAACCTACTACTCAGTACTGTAATGACCCATTAACCTACTACTCAGTACTGTAATGACCCATTAACCTACTACTCAGTACTGTAATGACCCATTAACCTACTACTCAGTACTGTAATGACCCATTAACCTACTACTCAGTACTGTAATGACCCATTAACCTACTACTCAGTACTGTAATGACCCATTAACCTACTACTCAGTACTGTAATGACCCATTAACCTACTACTCAGTACTGTAATGACCCATTAACCTACTACTCAGTACTGTAATGACCCATTAACCTACTACTCAGTACTGTAATGACCCATTAACCTACTACTCAGTACTGTAATGACCCATTAACCTACTACTCAGTACTGTAATGACCCATTAACCTACTACTCAGTACTGTAATGACCCATTAACCTACTACTCAGTACTGTAATGACCCATTAACCTACTACTCAGTACTGTAATGACCCATTAACCTACTACTCAGTACTGTAATGACCAATTGACGAAAATGGAGTGAAGCTTATCATTTATGCAGCATGGACCGGATACCACATGTGCGTGTCGGGGGGGGGCGTCATTGACCGACACCTCTGTAGTCATGTGGTCGCTCTCTCCGTCCCCTCGCTGAACTGCAACACTCGTCATTCCAGTACCTTAATTGCAGCGTTAAACGAGCCTATCAACATCACAAAGAAATGCCTCACTCAACTCCCCTGGCATGTCAGTGATGTGACGTGAGGCGAGGCAAGCGTGTGTGTGTGTGTGTGTGTGTGTGTGTGTGTGTGTGTGTGTGTGTGTGTGTGTGTGTGTGTATATTTAGAGTACACTACTGGCCGTGATGTATCCTGTACCCTACACACACACAGCACCTCCCACACACACAGCACCTCCCACACACACACACACACACACACACACACACACACACACACACACACACACACACACACACACACACACACACACACACACACACACACACACACACACACACACACACACACACACACACACACACCACCTCCCATCATTTCTATCCCAAACCTGAGCAGGGAGTTACGGCTGAGGGGTTTGGTTTAACTGGCGGGGTGTGACGGCTACAAGTGCTTTAGTAGCGTTGTCGGAAGCTCGGGGGCGCTGGCGCTACAGCTCTACAGCTGGTGAAAGAAGAAGAAGAAAAAAAATGTCTAATTACACGATTATAAGAACCACTGCTGACCAAGCGTGGAAGGTAGACACTAAACACCAGAAGAGCTGTCACAACAAATTCCCTTGTCTACGTAGTTTAATATAGTCTATTTTAAGGCCGGGTAAACTCGTGGAAATATGGGAGTGATATTAGCGCCAACAGAAATGTAACTGTATAACTGTATATCACACCATACAATAGGGTCTCTAATATAAGATTTGGCTTTTGTCAGTGAAAGGCTATAGACAAGACAGCATAGTCGGAAAGTATTCAGACTCCTTGACTTTTTCCACATTTTGTTATGTTACAGCCTTATTCTAAAATGTATATTTAAAAAGAATCCCCCTCAATCTACACACAATACCCCATAACGACAAAGCAAAAACTGGGTTTCAATTTTTTTAATAAATTTATGGAAAAGAAAAAAAGAAAAAAACTTTACTCACTACTTTGTTGAAGCTCATTTGGTAGTGATTACAGCCTCTAGTCTTCTTGGGTATGACGCTACAGGCTTGGCACACCTGTATTTGGGGAGTTTCTCCCATTCGTCTCTGCAGATCCTCCCAAGCTCTTTCAGGTTGGATGGGGAGTGTCGCTGCACAGCTACTTTCAGGTCTCTCCAGAAGAGGTTGGATTGGTTTCAAAAGTCCAGGTTCTGCCTGGGCCACTCAAGGACATTCAGAGACTTGTCCCGAAGCCACCCTTGCGTGGTCTTGGCTTAGGGCATGTGCTTTGGGCTGTTGTCCTGTTGGAAGGTGAACCTTTGTCCCAGTGAGGTCCTGAGCACTCTGCAGCAGGTTTTCATCAAGGATCTCTCTGTACTTTGCTCTGTTCATCTTTCCCTCGATCCTGACTAGTCTCCCAGTCCCTGCCACTGAAAAACAATCCCACAGCATGATGCTGCCACCACCATGCTTCACTGTAGGGATAGTGCCATGTTTCTTCCAGAAGTGACTCTTGGCATTCAAGCCAAAGGGTTCAAACTTGGTTTCATCAGACCAGAGAATCTGGTTTCTCATGGTCTGCGATGCAAGTCCTTTAGGTGCCTTTTGGTAAACTCCAAGCGGGCTGTCATGTGCCTTTCACTGAGGAGTGGCTTCCGTCTGTAGAGATAGTTGTCCTTCTGGAAGATTTTTCCCATCTCCACAGAGGAACTTTGGAGCTCTGTCAGATTGACCATCGGGTTCTTGGTCACCTCCTTGACCAAGGCCCTTCTCCCTCGATTGCAGTTTGTCAAGGTCTTCAGTCCTAGAAAGGGTCTTGGTGGTTCCAAACTTCTTCCATTTAAGAATGAAGGAGGCCACTTGGGGACAGTCAATGTTGGAGAAATGTTTTGGTACCATTCCTCAGATCTGTGCCTCGACACAATCCTGCCTCGGAGCTCTACAGACAATTCCTTCGACCTCATGGCTTGTTTTTTTCTTCTGACATGCTCTGTCAACTGTGGAACCTTATATAGACGTGTGTGTGCCTTTCCAAATCATGCCCGATCAATTGAATTTAACACAGGTGGACTCCAAGTTGTAGAAACATATCAAGAATGATTCATGGAAACAAGGATGCACCCGAGCTCAATTTCGAGTCTCATAGCAAAGGGTCTGAATACGTATGTAAATAAGGTATTTCTGTTTTAATACATTTGCAAAAATGTCTGAAAACTTGTTTTCGCTACGTCATTATGGGGTATTGTGTGTAAATTGAGATTTTTATTAAAAAAATAAAAAATGTAGGCTGTAACGTAACAAAATGGGGGGGGGGAGGGGTCTGAATAGTTTTCCCAATGCACTGTACACGCTACATACTCTTTACAGTCTGGTTCAGTATGTATTTGTCTGCAATTTACTATGTGGTGACAATACCTTCAAACTGCCTTGAAGAGTTTAAAGAGAAGACATCTTTTTGACAAAGACTTCAAATAAGGCAACAGAATCTGGGAACCGTCTGGCACAGACATATTGGTGCTTATTTTCAGGAATGCCGACGAAACAAGAGTAATGAATACCTGTTCTGGCTCACCAATTTTTTCCCTTTTTTATGTCGTAACAGCACACACACACACACACACACACACACACACACACACACACACACACACACACACACACACACACACACACACACACACACACACACACACACACACACACACACACACACACACACACACACACACACACACACACACACACACACACACACACAGGAAAAGCATGACTCATGCTTCTGGAAAGTGATGCAGCGGTTTAGTGCTGATGTTCATCAGTAAAGCAAAGGATATTGCTTGATCCCTTATGGAGGGAGGGGGTGGGGAATGGGTGGGATCACCTGGGTTGCATCCCAAACGGCACCCTGTCCTCTACATAGTGCACTACTTTTTGTACTGCACAATAAAGGGAAAAGGGTTGCGGTGGCGAAAAGCTGTGGTCTCTCGTCATGGTAACTGATGAGCCCCAGTGTGATGGATGCCCGATCCTCTCCCTGTGTGCCACATTCAATCAGAGTCTGGGTCCACCTGTTGATGGGGTGGACATGATTTACCTCTGTTTAGTGGTGTGTGTGTGCCTAAGAAAGAGAAGCAGTGTGTGTGTGTGTGTGTGTGTGCTCTCCCATCCTCTGCCAGAGAGGGGGGAGATAAGGAGCAAGAGAGAGCGAGCGAGACCGAGCAAGAGAAAGGAATGAGAGAGAGCTCATTTCATGCTAATGCTACAGTAGCCTGTTCTCTTGGCTTTACGCAAAAAGCATTAAAGGTACATGGGGAAGTAATGCCACTAAGACCAGTCTTCAAAGTGAAAGTTGGGTAGTTAATCACCTTTCAAGTTATAAATGGGGCGGGGGGGGTGAGCATCAGGTGTATCCCACCTGCGGCTTGAAATCGGCTTGACTGTTCTGCCGGGGTCACAGTAGAGCCTGGAGAGAAGGCCCCGAGCTTGTTATGTTGAGCCACACACACACACACATAACACTTGTCATACACCTGACACACAAACGGGCACAAACTTTACACTTGACACACACAAAACGCACACACTCTTGCCCTGTCACATTCACCCTCAACCTGCACAATTCCATAAACACACAGGCGCAGTCTAATTCCGTCAGATCCACACGTCTAACTCCCCCCCCCCCTCTGGAGTCTGCGACATTAATTAAACCAGCCTCCTACGGGCAGACAGAAGCCCCCCCTCCTCTCCACTCAAACCCCCTGTCCACTGTCTGGTGGCTTTTAATGGGGTCTTGGTCAAAGGTGTGTGAGAAGCCCACCGAGCCATTCATCCTCACCTAATGCCCGTCGTTAATTACTTTTCCCTATATATAGTCCCTGACCGATAAATCGGTTCACCAATATTGTCGGCAGATATTAGCCATTCACAGAAATATTTGTATCGGTTTTTATTCCAGAGATAAAAGAGACGATATTATATACAGTGTTGGACACACCTACTCAGTCAAGGGTTTTTCTGCATTTTGACTATTTTCTACATTGTAGAATAATAGAAGTCATCAAAACTATGAAATGACACATATGGAATCTTGTAATAACCAAAAGTGTTTAAACATATCAAAATATATTTGAGATTATTCAAAGTAGCCACCCTTTGCCTTGACAGCTTTGCGGACTCAGCTTCATGAGGTCGTCACCTGGAATGCATTCAATTAACAGGTGTGCCTTGCTAAAAATGTATTTGTGGGATTTCTTTCCTTCTTAATGTGTTTGAGCCAATCAGTTGTGTTGTGACAAGGTAGGGGTGGTATACAGAAGATAGTCCTATTTGGTAAAGGACCAAGTCCATATTATGGCATGAACAGCTCAAATAAGCAAAGAGAAACAAACAGTCCATCATTACTTTAAGACATGAAGGTCAGTCAATAGAGAACATTTCAAGAACTTTGAAAGTTTCTTCAAGTGCAGTCACAAAAACCATCAAGCGCTATGATGAAACTGGTTCTCATGAGGATCGCCACTGGAAAGGAAGAACCAGGGTTACCTCTGCTGCAGAGGATATGGTCATTAGTTACCAGCCTCAGAAATTGCAGCCCAAATAAATGCTTCAGAGTTCAAGTAACAGACACATCCCAACATCAACTGTTCAGAGGAGACTGTGTGAATTAAGCCTTCATGGTCGAATTGCTGCAAAGAAACTACTACTAAAAGACACCAATAAGAACAAGAGACTTGCCAAGAAACACGAGCAATGGAAATCTGTCCTTCGGTCTGATGAGTCCAAAAATTTGAGATTTTTGGTTCCAACTGCCGTGTCTTTGTGAGACGCAGAGTAGGTGAACGAATGATCTCCGCATGTGTGGTTCCTACCGTGAAGCATGGAGGAGGAGGTGTTCTGGTGACACTGTCTGTGATTTATTGAGAATTGAAGGCACAATTAACCAGCATGGCTACAACAGCATTCTGCAGCAATATGCCACCCCATTTGTTTTGCGCACCTCCAGGCTGTGTAAGGGCTATTTGACCAAGAAGGGAAGTGATGGAGTGCTGCATCAGATGACCTGGCCTCCACAAATCACCAAACCTCAACCCAATTGAGATGGTTTGGGATGAGTTGGACCGCAAAGTGGAGGAAAAGCAGCAAACAAGTGCTCAGCATATGTGGGAACTCCTTGAGGACGGTTGGAAAAAGCATTCCAGGTGAAGCTGGTCCAGAGAATGCCAAGCGTGTGCAAATCTGTCAAGGCAAAGGGTGGCGACTTTGAAGAATCTAAAATATATTTTGATATCTTTAACACTTTTATTTTACTACATGATTCCCATTAGTGTTATTTCTTAGCTGCGATGTCTTCTTAATGATTCTACAATGTAGAAAATTGTTTTGTTCTTTAAAGAACGAAAACAAAGAAAATAAACACTGGATAGAGTAGGTGTGTTCAAACTTTTGACTGGTACTGTACACAGAATAAACAAATGCGTATGCTCATTTGCGGTCATAAAAAAATATAAAAGGAGTTCAATGGGTTTCCTGAAGAGGGCGCTCTACGAGCTGCTGGTTGAACATTACTCAGCCCTATGTCACAACGTGAGAGAGCAGGCATTGGGGTTTGATGGTGAGTAGCTTGCCACAGCCAGCTCATTTCTATCCACCGCCATACAGTAGATACACATTTTTAAGTTGTACCTAAAAAGGTAAACTACTACTTACTGCCATAGTTATAGAGGATATACAGTTGAAGTCGGAAGTTTACATACACCTTAGCCAAATACATTTAAACTCTCACATTTAATCCTAGTAAAAATGTCTGTCTTAGGTCAGTTAGGATCACCACTTTATTTTAAGATACTCTGTTCGTTATTGTGCGGCGCCAGTCAAGTTCAAATAGACTAAAACATCCATCGTCTGTCACGTCACGATGTCGTCACCATCAACAAAGGCAGTCAATCGTCATCGATAGACAATGCTATTGTTATATATAGTGGGGCAAAAAAGTATTCAGTCAGCCACCAATTGTGCAAGTTCTCCCACTTAAAAAGATGAGGCCTGTAATTTTCATCATAGGTAACACACTACGCCGCCAGGGACTCAAAACCTGCAGTGCCAGACGTGTCCCCCTGCTTAAGCCAGTACATGTCCAGGCCCGTATAAAGTTTGCTAGAGAGCATTTGGATGATCCAGAAGAAGATTGGGAGAATGTCATATGGTCTGATGAAACAAAAATATGAAACCAAAATATAACTTTTCGTGTTGAGGACAAAGAATGCCGAGTTGCATCCAAAGAACACCATACCTACTGTGAAGCATGGGGGTGGAAACATCATGCTTTGGGGCTGTTTTTCTGCAAAGGGACCAGGACGACTGATCCGTGTAAAGGAAAGAACGACTGGGGCCATGTATCGTGAGATTTTGAGTGAAAACCTCCTTCCATAAGCAAGGGCATTGAAGATGAAACGTGGCTGGGTCTTTCAGCATGACAATGATCCCAAACACAACGCCCAGGCAACAAAGGAGTGGCTTCATAAGAAGCATTTCATGGTCCTGGAGTGGCCTAGCCAGTCTCCAAATCTCAACCCCATAGAAAATCTTTGGAGAGAGTTGAAAGTCCGCGTTGCCCAGCAACAGCCCCAAAATATCACTGCTCTAGAGATCGGAGATCTGCATGGAGGAATGGGCCAAAATACCAGCAACAGTGTGTGAAAACATTGTGAAGACTTACTGAAAACGTTTTACCTCTGTGTTTGCCAACAAAGGGTATATAACAAAGTATTGAGATAAACTTTTATTATTGACCAAATACTTATTTTCCACCATAATCTGTAAATAAATTCATTAAAAATCCTAAACCTAATATCCTTTCTGGATTTTGTTTTCTCATTTTGTCTGTCATAGTTGAAGTGTACCTATGATGAAAATTACAGGCCTCATCTTTTTAAGTGGGAGAACTTGTACAATTGGTGGCTGACTAAATACTTTTTGCCCCACTGTATTAGGGATACACATGGTATACATCGTCCAGCGAAATGCTTACAGGTTCCTTCTTGACAATGCTACAATAAGAAATAATTAAAGATAAGTAAATGGCTCAGTAGAATACATTTTTTAGCATAGGTACAATACAGGAAGGCCAGGATAGAAACAGAAACGCTCCATATCGTTTGCGCTTCAAAAAGATAACGTCATCTCAAAACGTCATGTCAAATTGAAGAGGATTGGGAGAGAATCAATCAATAAGGTTTTGGGACTGACCTTTGACCCTGAGGTGGTGTCCACGGTGGAGGTGGTGACGGCGGTGGAAGCCTCGCTGATGGTGCTGGAGGGCCTCAAGTCGGCTTGCTGGGGGTTTGACATGCGGCCGCCGGGCCTGGTGAGAAACAGAGACAGCAGCACAGGGTCACACACAGCAGACATGACCGGATGCGCGTGTGTGTGTGTGTTAAGACAACTTGAGAGAGAGACAAACTGTGTGTGTGTGTAGGTGTGTGTTTGTGTACACAGAGTGTCATTGAGACACCCGGTAGAGGACTCTTCAGACTGAACACACACCCTTGAGGCAAAGGACAGAATGTTGTTCTGTGGATATGTCTGAACTTTCACCAGAACAGCTCTCTTTCAAGCCTCAGGGCCCATGTTCCTAACATGTGCTGATATCTAGGATCAGTTTAGCCTTTTAGGTCATAATGAATAGGATTACATGGACAGGGGGGGACCTGATCTTAAAAATCAGCACTCCTCCTCTGAGACGCTTATTGAACACAGGCCCAGGTTAGCAATCCTTGCACTCGATATCAATAACTATATGGGCATGACTAATAATTTATCATTTTTACTAAAAGTCAGAGCACAGGTTGACTTCATCAGAAAGCAATCAATCTAAAAGGCTCTTCATTGTCCTCTGACAGGAGTCCTCTAACCTTAAACCTAATTTCCACCCTCCGCGTCATCCGCTAGGTTCGCTGAAACAAAAAGAAGCAATATCGAACGTCCGCTCCAATCTGCACATGTGCCCACGGACTCCGAAATCACTGCATCCACAGGACACAATTCACGGGAGGTGGGCAAATGCGAACCCCATGTGTGGACAGGAGTGGAAGTTCAATTGAAGTCGAAAGTATAAATTGCCGCTCCCAACACAAAAGGTTACCCACGGGGCAGTGCAATTCATCAAACTCTGCAAATCTAGCTCACGTTAGATAGGGTTGATCTGACCTCATAACAGCAGTCAAGCACCTAACTGGCTAATGGTGGCTAGCTACTTCCAGACACAAATGAGAGAACAGCTCACTCTGACCATTTTATTCACCCTAGCAGAGCTGGTTAGGCTGTTCTGATGCATTGGTGGCCGTAATTGTACTGCTGCAACAATTTAATTACGTTTTTATTTGCCAACGTTTCCTGACACCGGCCATATTCAACAGGTGTTGAGGGTTCGCAAATGTGTCAGTTATTCTGCACTCTGGCACACTCAGAAGAGAGTGCTCTGAAATCGGAGTAGATAACCAGAGCGATATGATATTTACCAGCTACTTCTATCAACAGTTGTCGTAGTGACATCATGAACATTCTATTGAAATGGTTACTTGCATAGTACAGTCTTTTAGACATGTAGCTAGCTAGCTAAACAATGAAACATAATCCCAACTCATAACCTTAATTACCTGCATGGATCTGCAGGTAGCTAACCAACCAGGTTCAATGTTAGCGACCTAACATTAGGCTATAACTAGCTTATGCAAATGGCTCTGGGATACAAATAATATTACTACACAGACATGTAACGTTAGCTAGCGAGCCAGACAACTAACTTGAAATGAAAATAACTTTGTGACAAAATTTTAAATGAGTAATATCTGAAAAAGTTAGCTAGCTGGATTATCTTACCCGTATACATGGATGCACGCTTCTCCCTCTCTGTCACGGATGTCATGGTTGCCCTTAGTTTGAAGATGTAATCCGGAGACAGGTGTATTATACAACAGCCTTCTGTGTGTTCTCTTTTCGACTCCCTCTGCATTTTGTGATCAAAGGCCAGAATCTTATCCATCTCCTTAGCTATCATAGTCTAATTCCACTGATTTCAAAACTCGGTCCCTCAGTGGAACACTTCTGCAGTTCTACGACATAATATCTTTCCCAAAAAAGCAGCATTAGAAAGGATTACCTACCACATACTGACCAGCTCATGTTACAAACAGACACACAGACACTGCTCTGGGGTTTCTCTCACAGGATATGGATAGAGCGAACTCATCTGTCAGGAAGTGATGCGACGGTGTGGGCGGCTAGCCAACTAGGCCATCACCTGAGAGAAATCACCTCCTCCCACAATGCACTGCGCTCTGGGCCCCTATCCACAAAGTGTCTTTGAGTAAGAGTGCTGATCTCGAATCGGTCCATACAATCTTATTCATTATGACATAAAAGACTAAACTATTATAGCTTAGCCTTAAGATCAGTGGTATTCAAATACAATAGTATTATTTTTTATTTTGATAAGAGATTCAAATACAATTAATTGAAAATTGTGTTACTTAAAAATCTGAATGTACCCATTTTAAGGTTGTGTCATTAGATTTGAGGTGGGGTTGGGTGGGGTCACCAGTAATTCTTTGAGGGCAAAAATGGCGACACCAGAAATTCTGGCAGGAAAAAAATGGGGCCCCCGCTAAAACAGTTTGAATACCACTGCCTTAGATGAACTATCAGCAAAACCTTTGAAGCTACTAAAACTAGAGGATAAGTGTTAAAAACTAAAGGCTCAGTCAATAATAGTGACTGAAATGGAGGCAAAACAAATCACATCAAATGAAAATACGACTTCATTATCCGATGTAAAACAGAAACTAATATATTCACTGAAACTAAACCTACAAATGCACAAGGAGACCCACAAAACCCTTCATGTCCATAAACACAAGAAACAAATAGTCAAATCTTTCCTTCTGCACACACAGAATTCCTCAGCGCTTCGCTGTACAGAAACCTTGTAACACAGATCCCGCCCCTCCATCTCTGACTCAGACATTTACTTTGTCGTTATGAGAGGGGAAGAAAACACTTGCGGAGTGCATACCCAACGGCACCCTAGTGCACTACCTTTGAGCAGAGCCCTAACCTTTACCCTAACCCTATGGGCTCTGGTCAAAAGTAGTGCCATGGGGAGTAGGGCGCCATTTGGGACACAGACCAAGGACTGGCACTTACGAAGGGCATTCTGCCAGGCAATCTAGGCAGCGACAGGCAGCTTTTCAGCACATTGGTTATTATCATCACTCTGGGCCTACTGAGAGTTGTCACCCTGGAATAAAGGGCCTTGAGGGGATGTTCTTTCCCACAAGTTGTAGCTTATTTTCAACTTCCCTAAGGTGTTGCCATTTCCTCCAAAAACTTTTTTTTAATTTGTTAGCTGGTTATTTAGCAAAAGTCCAGAATAGCTAGTAGGAAACGACAGTAACCAGGGTGCAATTTCAAATATAGAAAATGATAACCAGATATAAAAAGGGCCTGGGCTTTGGCTCTCATTGCCGCCTCCCTTCGGGGCCAGACTGACATGCAGCGAGGAGAAAAGCACTGTGGTCACGTTTGTAGTGTAGTGTAATGCACCCAAACAGGGGAAGTCATCAGGACAGACAGTGGCAATGTTTGTTTCATGTTCTGGTGTGTTTGGGGGACGTGATATAGATATTGTACAGAGTAGTTTAGGGGAAGGTATAGAAGGAACATCACATTAAAAGGAGACAACAACCGGCTTCAAAATGCCTCTTTGGTTCTGGAGTATTACAATATCGCCACATAAAAAAAGTCATCCCACAACCCCATTCCTGACCTATCCAGAGAGCAAGCGTGTGTATAAATACTCAGCGTGGGGCCTTGCGGAGGTGGAAACACGCTCTCTGCTCTCCCTCCCCATTCCCTGTCTGCCTGTGGTCCAGGTGTTTGAAATCCACCCTGTTGCTGCCATGGCAACAGTCAACAAAAGCATTGCCCTGCCCGGCGGGTCAGCGATCCCTTGTGAGCGAGTCATCACATTGCTAGCGTAGCTTTGCCCATCATCACCAGATACCATAGCAATGAGGAGAGAGAGAGAGGTTAAGAATCTGCAAATAACTGTTTGAGATACGGAGAGGGGCAATAGACTGATTGAAAGAAAGAGAAGAGAGAAGAAGTTGCAGACAGACTGACAAGCAGGTAGGCAGGCAGACAGGCAGGCAGGCAGACAGACCTGACACGGACGCGAGACGCCAATCCAGCCTGATATAAAAATAAGAGGCAAAAACGTGTGGCCTGTTATAAAGTGTGAAGCCTAGACACTTTAGCAACTCCTGGGTCTGAGAGGCCCAGCCAGTCTCCCTTTAGACGCCAGTCTCCCCAAGGCAATATTATAAGACCTTAGATGAGGTTTCAACTTGGCTTTGATGGTGATCTGTTAGGTGGTGCCTCTATCAAAAGCAGTGCTGGAACAAGGATATGTGATCTAAAGACTATACCAGGCGTCTGAGCCCGGAGGTCAAGATCCCTGCTGGTTTTCTGTTCTTCTACCTGATGATTAATTGCACACACCTGGCGTCCCAGGTCTAAATCAGTCCTTGATTAGAGGGGAGGAATTAAAAATCAGTGGTGGAACTGGCTTCGAGGTCCAGATTTGAATGTCTTATGTGAAGTAATTTGCACTTCATCAGCAGTCTCCACATCATATTGAACTAAGCCTAAAATGTTGTGGGTCTGTGCTGTCATCTTTTACACTCAGTTTGTTAGTACCGAGTCGTACCCCCCTTTGCCTCCAGAACAGCCGGAATTATTCGGGGCAAGGAAACATTGCTCAATTGGTAGCAAGGGACCTAACGTGTGCCAGGAAAACATTCCCCACACCATTACACCACCAGCCTGTACCGTTGACGTCAAGCAGGACGGGTCCATGGACTCATGCTGCTTACACCCTGACTGCCCTCAGCATGACGCAACAGGAACTGGGATTCGTGGAACCAGGCAATGTTTTTCCACTCCTCAATTGTCCAGTGTTGGTGATTGTATGCCCACTGGAGTTGCTTCTTCTTGTTTCTAGTTGATAGGAGTGGAACCCGGTGTGGTCGTTTGCCGCAATAGCCCATACGTGTTCAAAGACCAACGAGTTGGACATTCCCAGATGCTGTTCAGCACACCACTGTTGTACTGCGCCATTAGCTTGCCTGATTCTTCCCATTCTCCTTCGACCTTTCATCAATGAGCTGTTTCCTCCCACAGGACTGCCGCTGACTGGATGTTTAGTTTGTCACACCAGTCTCGGTAAACGCTAGACACTGTCGTGCGTGAAAAGCCCAGTAGGACGGCCGTTTCTGAGACACTGGGACCGGCGCCTGGCACCGACGATCATACCCCGCTCAAAGTTGCTACGGTCACTCGTTTTGCCCATTCTCACATTCAATCAAACAGTCCCTGAATGCCTCAATGCAGATCTGCTGGCTTTATATGCTGGAGCAAAGATACAGCCACAGTCATATCTGAAATAGCTACTATTTTTATCTCTCAAATGGTCATTGAAGCCTCCCATTCGTCATTCAAGTGCAACGGTGGGGAAGGAAACCAGCATTTCTCTCCTGTTCTATTGGTTTTCATCAACTTTCTTTCATTGTCCAGAAGCCATTGGAACAGTCCTGGTCATATTAGCAACCCATCCTAGTGGTTGCATCTTTAGAGTTCCCCTCTAACAGAGATTTTCATCTCTGTCACCTGCTATCAGGTGCGCTGTCTAGAATGGTGTTTCCCCAGAAATGATTTTTTAGCAAATGTTTGAAAATGTGGTTTGATTGGCTGCTTCATTACATGAGTTGCATGTTCTGTTCAGGTGAATTACCATAATCTAAATGTGATGTGTCATTCTGAGCACCGTGAGTGGTCGACCCTAATGGGTAGTGCACCCAATGTATATTAGGTCCAATACATTTCTGAAATGGCCGGCAAATTAAAATCTTCCCGGTCACATTGTCCGGCGCCACATTTTCCTGACAGAAAACCCTGGACTAGCCCTAGTGTAGAGCAAGACAGCAATGCCTGTGGTCTACGTGGTAGCTTTGACCTACTTTTGTTGAATGCGCCGATTTTAAAATCGCTCACCAAACTACAGGTAGTTCTAGGCTACATTGTATCCCACAATTCTCATGGCTGCGGCATTATAGCCTAGTTCCCCCGAAACGCTTTCAAGGCTGCAGCTGCACTGAGACTCATTACACAACGCACACACCTCTGGCCTGTTCCTCTGTATGCAGTGCTAGATAGAGGGTGTGCATGCTGAGTGGCCGTGACACATTATCTGCGCAGCTCAAATAAGCCTCCACTCCCACATACTGTAGCCGTTAATGAGACGGATCCAGCAGAACATAGCAGAGGAATGTGCTCTCCTGTTCTCGCCAGACAGAAGGAGAAAGCAAGAGTGAGCTAGATCCAAGAGAGGGAACGAGAGAGATGGAGCGACTACCAGAGAGAGAAAGTGAGACAGACATGGAGAGAGACATGGAGCGAGGTAGAGAACAGAGCTCTACGCTGGCGAGTGTGTGGTGTCGGTGTTATTTGCTCCACAGCTGTTTAGATTTGACGTTGACAAGCAGCCAGTGCAGTGTGTAGATGCAATGAGATATTCAAGAAATAAGGAAGTTCTGCGTGAACTCATGCTTGTCCACTGTAATTTTGTGTTGAGGCACGAAATCCAAAATCTTTTTCATGGAATGACTGTGCACAACCTTTCCAATCTGTGTCATCTTGGGCCAAAGTGCTGGACCCTGACACAGGAGGGGGACAACTGGCACTTTGTTCTCACCAAAGGTAGTCTAAATTCACTCATCTTTGGTCCCCAATTTAAAGGTTAGAGCACAGGACGACTGAAGACTTCTGACAAGCTACAACCAGAGAGGAAGAGGCAAAGAGAGAGAGGAAGAGGCGGAGAGAGAGAGGAAGAGGCAAAGAGAGAGAGAGAGGAAGAGGCAAAGAGAGAGAGGAAGAGGCAAAGAGAGAGAGGAAGAGGCAAAGAGAGAGAGGAAGAGGCAAAGAGAGAGAGGAAGAGGCAAAGAGAGAGAGAGACTGTCCAAAATCTGTCCACAAAAAATAAGACCATGAAGTGAGGAACATTTGTAGAGGTTAATGAGTGTCAAATTGAATTTCAAATTTTCTATGTGAGGCTTATTTGATCAAATAGAAGTTTCATTTGATTTATTTTACCTTTAACTAAATAGTCAAGTCAGTTAAGAACCAATATTTATTTTCAATGACTGCCTAGGAACAGTGGGTTAACTGCCTTGTTCAGGGGCAGAACGACAGATTTTTACCCTGTCAGCTCGGGGATTCGATCTTGCAACCTTCCGGTTACTAGTCCAACGCTCTAACCACTAGGCTACTTGCCGCCCCGTTGTTAGAGCGGTCACTCTATAATAGAAAATATTCAGTAAAACCAACTACAAGGTTCTACCAATGGTGCTCGTCTCCTTTCCCAAAGTTCACAGGTTTTTCAGAAATCCTGGTCGGAAGATTCTCAGAATCTGGAGGGGATAAGCTGGGAGGGTATCTTCCATCTGGGAATGATGCAACCAGGAATTAAGAAAAACCTGGTCATTCTTTTCCAGAATCTCCTTGCACACAATTGCCGAGGGCAGAGCAACAAAAAAAGAGAGAAGAGACAGAAGAACGCAAAGAGAGAAAGAGAAATTAGAGCAAGAGATGGACAGATGCACTGCGTTGTGACACCCCACACCAGTACTCTGAGCTAAACTGGGGGTTTCAAGATGTGCAGATCATGCGCCTATAACACTAGACTTATATACCAGAGTTTGTAGGTCAAAACTCATGAGCAGTTAGGGTGGTAAATCATAGCTGTACTGACAGTGTGCGATTTGGTTCACACAGTCAGGGTTAAGATGGCCTGGTAGAGGCCAGCTAAGGGTAGAGTGGAATCTGGAGACCAGGCCTCTGGACATTTGAGAGGGCACATGGTCCCACCCTTCCAACCTTGATGATCCATAAAGGGACTGAGAGAAAGAACATCCTATGTGGGTTAATATACCACTGTTCCATAATCTCAGTTTCTGAACAACACTGGCTTTGCCTTTTACTCCACACCCAAAGCTGTATACACCAAACAACTACTACATATCTATACTCCAACAAAGACAACGTTCCCAAATGTCAGCTTTCCCAGCAGTCCTGGCTTTTTACCACTATTCCATTCATCCATAGATTGTTTCCCTGCTCCATATACCTTGACATATCTGGCCATCGCCACAATTCCTAGGCTCCCATCTACAGTCTTGAAATAATACACAGTTGGATTTACTTTGAAGATTGATATTTGTCTGAGACGCTGAACGAATACACATGAATATAGATACTTAAGCTCGGCATTGGCTGTGTTCGAGGTTTGCACACTCGTAGTTACAAATAGATGTACACCATTGACATTCCTGAGAGGCCACAGGTCTGTTATTGACCATTACCAACTAGCATTCCAGCGATATTCGGAGAACCAAAAGTTGTCATCGCACAAAGGGTAGATACAAGTAGATTCGTCACTCACATTTCTTGGAGGATAAAACCAACGTTCTCCTGAGACACCTGTCCCGTCACGGGGTGCCGGAACGTCGTGGTCCTCTGGTTATGGCTATGAGAGGAACAGAGGAGAAGACAGAGGGAATGGAGGTAGGAGGAGAGAGGGGGAACAAACAGAGTAGAACAAATTTAGCATCCCTGGCTATCGAATCAGTCGGTGGTCATTGCGTTGGATTTTCACCCCCTTCCGCTCACATGTAGACACAAGCAGATCATTCTCTAGGGGCATAGTGGGTTTCAAGCACCAAATAACCCCCTAGTCTCACCCCCCCCTGACTTTCTCAGGCCTGTGTAGAATGTGTGGGGTGGCGGTGGCCCCCGTCCTGGACAGCTCGTATGATCTGGCCCTAAAGTGTCAGGCTCAGCACTAAAAATGTCAGACACACACACAGAGGGAGAGAGAAAGAGAAAGAGAGAGAAAGAGGTCAGGCCAGGCAAGGCCTCCATTGATTTCAACCTGGGGCCTGCGTCCCTAGGCTATTACCGATATGTACTTCTGCACTACATAGGAAATAGGGTGCCATTTGGGACACACCAGGGCCCTCTATCAGGGGTGTAAATGCCATTGCCAAGGGGATAAACAAAGAGGGGTGGTGGCAGGGGGGCTGGTCAATAACGCTTTGCTTTGGAAAAACTTTGAAGGCAAACGGCACCCAATGTTTTCCAACTATATACAGTCTTCAACATTTGACTCGTCTCGTGGGAGCTTGCAGAGTGAGGGTGGGTTGGAAAATCGAAGTCACGGTCAAAGTTGACTGCCTATACGATAAGGCTGATGACAAGTGTTCCATTTATGAAACACAAATCACTCGTAGTGTAACTGACGCAAAGTGAATCAGTGAAGTTTTTTTATTTATTTTAATTTTAAAATTTAAACATTACAATCCACCTGCAGTGAAGTCGCTCAACATTCACATTACATTTCAGTCATTTAGCAGAAGCTCCCATCCAGAGCAGCACACAGGAGCAATCATGCTGAAGTGCCCCCCTCATGGGCACATCAACAGATCCACCATCCAGTCTACTCGGGGGATCCGAACCAGCGAGTGTTGACATCTCAAAATAACTAGGGAAGACATTTGTGTAGCATCTTCTGATATCGCAAAGCCAATCACACATACATACTAAGTTCAGTAAGTCTTCAACACGTCTTGCTGTTGCTTGCTATGTGGGTTAAGTCAGTCCCTTTCAGAACATAAAGGCAGATTTGGATCTTTAAGGAGATCGCTGACGATAGGCAGCGCGTCGTCTCCAGATATCCCAGAGTACCAGGACACTCTAATCCATTCCTCTTCTTCCAGGGGTTAGGGTGTAATCAGTTAGGCCCTGCGTACACCACCAAGGCGGCATGCCAAATGGCACCCCATGCCCTATATAGTGCACTACTTTCAAACCAGTGCCAATAGAGCTCTGGGCAAAAGTAGTGCACGATGTAGGGAATAGGTTGACATTTGGGACACAGTTCAAGTGACTTAAAAACAAGCCTTTATAGGGCACACATCGCGCATCACCCTCCCAATATATTCCCTCCGTCAAAATCCCTGTAGTTGAGCTGCTGCCGTCCCTGTTCCTGTCCCTGTCGGAGCTGATGTGGAGTGACAGCTGAGAGCTCACTTCCTGGTTAAGGAAGGGAAAAAAGCACTCTGGTCCAATACACACAGGGACGTGTGAAGAGGCTGCTGTGCTGTTAGTTGTCTTGACAGAGTCTGCATCCCAAATGGCACCAAAAGTAATGCACTAAATATGGAATATGGTGCCATTTGGGAAGCAAGCAGAGTTCTGTTTCACACAGGAAAATACGCACTATGCTCTAGATACGAGTATGTGTCAAGGGACATATCTGCAACCAGAGGGTCTACCTTAGCATAGACAATTATCTTAGAAAAGTCTGTACTGCCGTCTATGCAAATAAACATAAGTATTAACGATATTGGCTGAACAGGAATGAATCATTTTATAGTCATTTAGCAATAGTGCTGTCCAGGGGGATGGCAGTAGCACCCACCCTCTACAGTATTTTTCAGCCATGAGCTACAATGGTGACGTGGTCACAGATCCCCATCAAATTCAACAGCAAATGTAATGTTGCAACGATTTGGGATGACCTCAGTGTATTACTTGTAAACAACCAGTGCCAGTCTCAGGGCCCATATCTGCAACCAGAGGGGTGGAAAAAAACAACTCTAGACCACCTTTACTCCACACACAGAGAAGCATTACAAGCTTTCCCTCGCCCTCCATTTGGCAAATATGATTCTATCCTCCGGATTCCTGCTTACAACCAAACACTAAAGCAGGAAGTACCAGTGACTCAATCTATACGGAAGTGGTCAGATGACGCGGATGCTACGCTACAGGAACTTTTGCTAGCACGTTTTGCTAGAACAGACTGGAATATGTTCTGCGATTCATCCAATGGCATTGAGGAGTATGCCTCCTCAGTTCCCAGATTCATCAATAAGTGCATTGACAACATCGTCCCCACAGTATGTACATATCCCAACCAGAAGCCATGGATGAAAGGAAACATCCACACCGAGCTAAAGGCTAGAGCTGCCGCTTTCAAGGAGCGGGACTCTAATCTGGACGCTTAAAAGAAATCCCGCTATGCCCTCAGACTAACCATCAAACAGGTAAAGCATCAATACAGGACTAAGATTAAATCCTACTACGCTCGTCGGATGTGGCAGGGCTTGCGAACTATTACAGACAAAAAAAAAATGGGAAACCCAGCCGTGAGCTGCACAGTAACGCAAGCCTACCAGACGAGCTAAATGCCTTTTATGCTCACTTTGAGGCAAGCAACACTAAAGTACGTATGAGAGAACCAGCTGTTCGAGATAACTGTGTGATAACGCTCTCTGTAGCTGATGTGAGCAACACCTTTTAACAGGTCAACATTCACAAGGCCACAGGGCCAGACAGATTACCAGTACTCAGAGCATGCGCTGACCAACTGGCAAGTGTCTTCACTGACATTTTCAACCTGTCCCTGACCAAGTCTGTAATACCCACGTGTCAAGCAGACCACCATTGTCTCTGTGCCCAAGAATGCGAAGGTAAATGATTTACCACCCCGTAGCACTCACATTGGTAGCCTTGAAGTGCTTTGAAAAGGCTGGTCATGGCTCACAAAACACAATCATCCCGGAAATCCTAAACCCACTCCAATTCACATACAGCCCCAACAGATCCACAGATGATACAATCTCATTCACACTCCACACTGCCCTTTCCAACGTGGACAAAAGGAACAACTATGCGAGAATGCTGTTCATTGACTACAGGGTCAGTGTTCAACACCATAGTGACCACAAAGCTCATCAATAAGCTAAGGACCTTGGGACTAAACACCTCCCTCTTCAACTGGATTCTGGACGGGCCACCCCCAGATGGTGAGGGTAGGCAACAACACATCTGCCATGCTGATCCTCAACACCAGGGCCCCTCAGGGGTGCGTGCTTATTCCCCTCCTGTTCACCCACGACTGTGTGGCCAAGCACAAGTCCAACACCATAATATTTTCTGATGACACAGTCGTAGGTCTGATCACCGACAATGATGAGAGCCTATAGGCAGGAGGTCAAATACCTGGCAGTGTGATGTCTAACATACAGTGCATTTGGGAAAGTATTTAGACCCCTTTTCCACATTTTGTTACAGCCTTATTCTAAAATGGATTAAATAAACAATTTCCTCCTCAATCTACACACAACACTCCATAACGCCAACGCAAAAACAGTTAAAAAAACAAAAACATTTTGCAAATGTATTCAAAATAAAACAGAAAACATTTTGCTATGAAACTCGAAACTGGGCTCAGGTGCATCCTGTTTGCATTGATCATCCTTGAGATGTTTCTACAACTTGGAGTCCACCTGTGGTAAATTCAATTGGTTGGACATGATTTGTAAAATGCACATTACCGTCTATATAAGGTCCCACAGTTGACAGTACACGTCAGAGCAAAAACCAAGCCATGAGGTTAATGAAATTGTCCGTAGAGCTCAGAGACAGGATTGTGTCGAAGCATAAAGTGTACCATAACATTTTTGCAGCATTGAAGGTCCCCAAGAACACAGTGGCCTCCATCATTCTTTCTAGAACTGGCAACCTGGCCAAACTGAGCAATCTGGGAAGAAAGGCCTTGGTCAGGGAAGTGACCAAGAACCCAATGGTTACTCTGACGGAGCTCCAGAGTTCCTCTGTGGAGCTGGTAGAACATTCCAGAAGGACAACCATCTCTGCAGCACTCCACCAATCAGGCCTTTATGGTAGAGCGGCTAGACGGAAGGCACTCCTCAGTAAAAGGCATACGACAGCCCTCTTGGAGGTTGCCAAAAGACACCTAAAGGACTCTCAGACCATGAGTGAAAAGATTGTCTGGTCTGATGAAACCAAGATTGAACTGTTTGGCCTGGATGCCAAGAGTCACATCTGGAGGACAGTGAAGCATGGTGGTGGCGGCATCATGCTGTGGGATGTTAGATATTACTGCACTGCTGGAGCTAGGAACAAACATTTCGCTGCACCTGAGATAACATCTGCAAATCTATGTAGGCAACCAATGAACAATTGATTTGGATATTTTGGGGTTGTTTCGAGCAGTTTCCAGTATTTTGAGGGTAGCTATTTTGGGTTGTTTCTGGTATTTTTGGGGTAGCTGTTTGGAGTACTATCTGGATGTTTCTGGTATTTTGGGGGTAGCTGTTTGGAGTACTATCTGGATGTTTCTGGTATTTTGGGGGTAGCTGTTTGGAGTACTATCTGGATGTTTCTGGTATTTTTTAATGGGCAGCTGTTTGGTATTTTGGGTTGTTTCTGTTGATTTCTGGTTTGGGGTATTAAGTAAGACTAGATAAATGTTAACTCTAATTATCTGGCTTTGAACATACTGTGGGAGTACCTAAACAGAGACACAGGTGAAGCGTCATAACAGATAACATCCCTCTAAGAAAAATGTCTGCTTTCTCTCAAAAACCACCCAGCATGGTGAGAGAAATAACCCACTCCACACTGGCTTTAGCGCTGAGCTCCTCCCTCTCCATGTACGGTGTGGTATCTACCTACAGTGCTGAGGAGGTACGTATGGACACTCGAGTCTTGATTGGCACATCAAGGGAGGTAAACAATAATGTAAACAAATGTTGGTTACTTGGCTACTATGCTCACCCCATCCCAGTGCAGATGACTTAACCTCTTAGAATGTGTGTGTGTGCAAAGGCATGTGTTTATGTGTAGTAGTAGTAGTAGTAGTATCTAACATCAGCAAGCGCTGCTCACTAAGTAGTGCTGTGAACGTTTAAACAAAATTGAGATCCTTATTGTCAAGTAAAATCCATAACAGAAGAACAAATGTTTTTCATTATGTAGACGCAGAACGTAAACAGCATATTTCCGCATCAACTAAGAGCGTTGCAGCGCGAAGTTCAATTTCTCCTGTTTTGGTGCCCTGGCTACCGCACGGAACCGCGTGAAACGAACCTGTGCACTTGCGCAGATACTGTGTGTGACTGGGAGAGCGAAGTGTTGCATCTCGCTCATCTCAATATCCTAGCCTATTCATTGATGATAGGCAATGCTTGACTGAAGTTGCAAGTCAGGAAATTGCGAGATACAGCATTTTATTGAAAGATACAGGTTTTGACTGCCAATAGACAGGCCTAGTGCATGGTTCTGACTGTATGCCTGGTGGCCGACTTGCCTATACGGTGCCCCTCCCGTCGCTCTCCATCCCTCGCTAGCTCGCTAAGAAAGATGGAAGTGTTTGTGTTCTCGGAAGTATGGCAACAAATCACTCTCCACCAATCCAAAAATACTGAAACTTAGGAGTGGAGTCCTAGCAGAATCGAATCTTGACACTCAGAAATTGCAGAAGACACCAGGAGTCAGCATGAAAGGAGTCGAGGAATCATTTATTTTTGAGATGACGCTCCTCCACTATGTCATCCTCGTTAACAGTTGTAAAAATGGCAGAGAAAATCAAGCGACAGCAGCGGTCATGCATGTCAATACTCTGAGAAGTTACAGTTGAAGTCAGAAGTTAACAATCACTTAGGTTGGAGTCATTAAAACTCATTTTTCAACCACTCCACAATTTTTTTGTTAACGAACTATTCCACAATTCCAATCACAATTCCAGTGGGTCAAAAATGTACATACACTAAGTTGACTGTGCCTATAAACAGCTTGGAAAATTCCAGAAAACTTCATGGCTTTAGAAGCTTCTGTTGGGCTAATTGACATCATTTGAGTCAATTGGAGGTGTACCTGTGGATGTATTTCAAGGCCTACCTTCAAACTCAGTGCCTCTTTGCTTGACATCATGGGAATATCAAAAGAAAACCAGCCAAGACCTCAGAAAAACAATTGTAGACCTCCACAAGTCTGGTTCATCCTTGGGAGCAATTTCCAAACGCCTGAAGGTGCCACATTCATCTGTACAAACAATAGTGCGCATGTATAAACACCATGGGACCAAAGAGCTGTCATACCGCTCAGGAAGCAGACGTTCTGTCTCCTAGAGATGAACATACTTTGGTGCTAAAAGTGCAAGTCAATCCCAGAACAACAGCAAAGGACCTTGTGAAAATGCTGGAGGAAACCGGTCCAAACGTATCTATATCCACAGTAAAACGAGTCCTATATCGACATAACCTGAAAGGCCGCTCAGCAAGGAAGAAGCCACTGCTCCAAAACAGCCAAATAAAAAAGCCAGACTACGGTTTGCAACTGCACATGGGGACAAAGATTGTACTTTTTGGAGAAATGTCCTCTGGTCTGATGAAACAAAAATGGAATTGTTTGGCCATAATGACCATCGTTATGTTTGGAGGGAAAAAGGGGAATGCTTGCAAGCTGAAGAACACCATCCCAACTGTGAAGCACACGGGTGGCAGCATCATGTCGTGGGAGTGCTTTGCTGCAGGAGGGACTGGTGCACTTCACAAAATAGATGGCATCACGAGGATGGAAAATTATGTGGATATATTGAAGCAACATCTCAAGACATCAGTCAGTAAGCTAAAAGCTTGGTTGCAAATGGGTGTGAGCAAGGAGGTCTACAAACCTGACTCAGTTACACCAGCTCTGTCAGGAGGAATGGGCCAAAATTCTCCCAACTTATTGTGGGAAGCTTGTGGAAGGCTACCCAAAACATTTGACCCAAGTTAAACAATTTAAAGGCAATGCTACCAAATACGAATTGAGTGTATGTAAACTTATGACCCACTGGGAACGTGATGAAAGAAATAAGAGTTGAAATAAAAAAAGTTGAATCATATTATTCTTACATTTCACATTCTTAAAATAAAGTGGTGATCCTAACTGACCTAAGACAGGGAATTTGTACTCTGAATAAATGTCAGGAATTGTGAAAAACTGAGTTTAAATGTACTTGGCTAAGGTGTATGTAAACTTTCGACTTAAACTGTAAATGAGAAGGAAATCCAAACTTCGTGAGATGGAATTGAGGTACAGTAATGATGATTAAGCATTGTCCCTGTACTATCTGAAAGTGACGCACTGTGAGACAGTTGACAGCAGCACAGCTGCCATGTGAATTCACATGACATTTTAAGCATTTTTTGTATGTAATTTTTTTCTCTCCCTTTGTCACATCCCTATAACTAACACAACCTAAAAACCAGTACTTTAACCTACATTCTCCTAACCTGCTCCCATTTCAGACTTAATTCAAGTCTCCCGAGTGTGTGTGTTTACTGTAAAAGCAGGCTCCTGTGTTGTTTGGTTAGCGGTGCTATTGAAGTGCTGTGCTCTGTCAGGGGCTCTGTACCGAGTCCTGTCAGGACAGCAGCAAAGGGCTGTTATTGTTCGCACGCACGCACACACACACTTTTCTTAAAATACGCCTACAATAGGCCTTGGCTTAAAACGGTTTCCTTTTTTCTCATCCAGAACAGTATGCATTTCCCTCTGAGAAACCAGCTTTCTCCTATATCAAAACCACTATCACTGAGTGAGAGAGAGGCTCAAAAGTTCATACAAGTGTCAACCTGTGAAAATGTTTCAGTGCATGGTTCAAGCAGAACTGTGAACTCAAGCAGTGCACTGAATAGGGTGGCATTTGGGACGCAGGCCATGCTGCACACTGCTCTCTGTCTGGCGGCTCTCTGCTTTAAGTTCCTACACATGCAGATAAGAGGCTCTGGTGTCATTAGTGATGCGAGATGAAGATTGACTGGACAACATTGTGCAAATGCCTGTTGATAAAGTCTTGAGTCCATTCTCCCATTTTGTCATGATGAAATTACAGAGAAGAAAAGAAGGGCCCGTATTCACAAAGCGTCACAGAGTAAGAATACTGATCTAGGATAAAGTCCCCCCTGTCCATAAGTTCAATAAGATTTAAAAATGCAAAACTGATCCTAAACCAGCACTCCTACAAGACTGAATACAGGCCCGTAATTAATGAACCGCTGTCCATTTCTCTGTCGGAAGTTTACATTACACCTTAGCCTCATACATTTAAACTCAGTTTTCACAATTCCTGACATATAATCGAAGTAAAAATTCCCTGTTTTAGGTCAGTTTGGATCAGCACTTTATTTTAAGAATGCGAAATGTCAGAATAATATGATTTATTTATTTCAACTTTTATTTATTTCATCACATTCCCAGTGGGTCAGAAATTTACATACACTCTATTAGTATTTGGTAGCATTGCCTTTAAATTGTTTAACTTGGGTCAAATGTTTCAGTTAGTCTTCCACAAGCTTACCGCAATAGATTTGGATAATTTTGCACCATTCCTCCTGACAGCTGATGTAACTGAGTCAGGTTTGTAGGCCTCCTTGATCGCACATGCTTTTTCAGTTCTGCCCACAAATTTTCTATAGGATTGAGGTCAGGGCTTTGTGATGACCACTCCAAACCCTTGACTTTGATGTCCTTAAGCCATTTTGCCACAACTTTGGAAGTATGCTTGGGGTCATTGTCCATTTGGAAGACCCATTTGCAACCAAGCTTTAACTTCCTGACTGATGTCTTGAGATGTTGCTTCAATATATCCACATAATTTCCCATCCTCGTGATGCCATCTATTTTGTGAAGTGCACTAGTCCCTCCTGCAGCAAAGCACCCCCAACCCATGATGCTGCCAACCCCCGTGCTTCAGTGTTCTTCAGCTTGCAAGCCTCCCACTTTTTCCTCCAAACAGAACAATGGTCATTATGAAACAAAAATAGAACTGTTTGGCCATCAGACCAGAGAACATTTCTCCAAAAAGTATGATCTTTGTCCCCATGTGCAGTTGCAAACCGTAGTCTGGCTTTTTTATGGCAGTTTTGGAGCAGTGGGTTCTTCCTTGCTAAGTGGCCTTTCAGGTTATGTCAATTTAGGACTTGTTTTACTGTGGATATAGATACTTTTGTACCTGTTTCCTCCAGCCTCTTCACAAGGACCTTTGCTGTTGTTCTGGGGATGATTTGCACTTTTCGCACCAAAGTACATTCATCTCTAAGAGACAGAACACGTCTGCTTCCTGAGTGGTATGACGGCTGCGTGGTCCCATGGTGTTTATACTTGCATACTATTGTTTGTAGAGATGAACGTGGTACCTTCAGGCGTTTGGAAATTGCTCCCCAAGGATGAACCAGACTTGTGGAGGTCTACCATTTTTTTCTGAGGTCTTGGCTGATTTCATTTGATTTTTCCATGATGTCAAGCAAAGTGGCACCGAGTTTGAAGGTAGGCTTTAAAATACATCCACAGGTACACCTCCAATTGACTCAAATCATGTCAATGAGCCCAACAGAAGCTTCTAAAGCCATGACATCATTTTCTGGAATTTTCCAACCTGTTTAAAGGCATAGTCAACTTAGTGTATGTCAACTTCTGACCAACTGGAATTGTGATACAGTGAATTATAAGTGAAATGATCTGTCTGTAAACAATTGTTGGAAAGATTACTTGTGTCATGCACAAAGTAGATGTCCTAACCGACTTGCCAAAACTATAGTTTTTTAACAAGAAATTTGTGGCGTGGTTGAAAAACAAGTTAATGACTCCAACCTAATTGTATGTAAACTTCAGACTTCAACTCTACACCCCCCCTCCCCTCCTTCGGAAAGTATTCAGACTTATTATCCAATTTTTTTACGTGAAATCAAATCAAACTGGAGCAGCAGCACAGCCAGATGGACTGGGGACAGCAAGGAGTCATCAGGCCAGGTAGTCCTGAGGCATGGTCCTAGGGCTCAGGTCCTCCGAGAGAGAGAAAGAAAGCCGACAGCCTTATTGTTTTTTTTCTACACACAATACCCCATAATGACAAAGCAAAAACATGTTTGTAGATTTTTGGGCTATTTTATATAAATAAATAATAATAAAACAGAAATATCACATTTACATAAATATTCAGACCCTTCACTTTTTTGAAGCACCTTTGGCAGAGATTACAGCTTCGAGTCTTATTGGATAAAACGCTACAAGCTTGGCACACCTGTATTTGGCGAGTTTCTCCCATTCTTCTCTTCAGATCCTCTCAGGCTCTGTCAGGTTGAATGGGGAGCATTGCTGCATGGGTTCAAGTCCGGGCTCTGGCTGGACATTCAGAGACCTGTCCCGAAGCCACTCCTGCGTTGGCTTGGCTGTATGCTTAGGGTCGTTGTCCTGTTGCATGGTGAATCTTCAACCCAGTCTGAGGTTCTGAGTGCTCTGGAGCAAGATATCATCAAGGATCTCTCTGTACTTTGCTCCATTCATCTTTTCCTTGATTCTGACTAGTCTCCGCAACCTCCATGCTTCACCGTAGGGATGGTGCTAGGTTTACTCCAGAAGTGATGCTTGGAAAGCTTTGGCCTGAATGCCATCTTGGTTTTATCAGACCAGAGAATCTTGTTTTTCATGATCTGAGTCTTTAGTTGGCTTTTGGCAGACTCCAAGCGGGCTGTCATGTGTCTTTTAGTGAGAAGTTACTGCAGAGTGCTGAAGCGCTTAGCACGTCTGTCCTCAGTTGCAACACTGACGACCGAGTTCCAAACTGCCTCTGGAAGCAACATCAGCACAAGAACTGTTTGTCAGGAGCTTCATAAAATGTTTTTTTGTGGCCGAGCAACCGCACACAAGCCTAAGATCACCATGTGCAATGCCAAGGGTCGGCTGAAGTGGTGTAAAGCTTGCCGCCATTGGACTCTGGAGCAGTGGAAATGCATTATCTGGAGTGATGAATCACACTTCACCATCTGGCAGGCCGACAAACTAATCTGGGTTTGGCGGATGCCAGGAGAACACTACCTGCCCCAAGGTATAGTAACCACTGTAAAGTTTGGTGGATGAGAAATAATGGTCTGTGGCTGTTTTTCATGGTTTGGGCTAGGCCCCTTAGTTCCAGTGACAGAAAATCTTAATGCTACAGCATACAATGACATTCTAGACGATTCTGCACTTCTCCACTACTTTGTGGCAACAGTTTGGGGGAGGATATTTCCTGTTTCAGCATGACAATGCCCCTGTGCACAAAGGGAGGACCATACTGAATTGGTTTGTCAGCTCGGTGTGGAAGAACTTGACTGGCCAGCACAGGGCCCTGACCTCAACCACATCGAATACCTTTGGGATGAATTGGAACCCCTACTGCGAGCCAGGCCTAATCGCCCAACATCAGTGACCGACCTCACGAATACTCGTGGCTGAATGGAAGCAAGTCCTGACAGCAATGTTACAACATCTAGTGGAAAGCGTTCCAATAAGAGTGGGGGGGACCAACTCCATATGAATTAATGCCCATGATTTTGCCATGAGATGTTTGATGAGTAGGTGTCCACATACATTTGGTCATGTAGCGTATCAAAGGCTAAATATAATATAATAATATATGCCATTTAGCAGACGCTTTTATCCAAAGCGACTTACAGTCATGTGTGCATACATTCTACGTATGGGTGGTCCCGGGGATCGAACCCACTACCCTGGCGTTACAAGCGCCATGCTCTAACAGCAGGTTATGTCACAAATGGCACCTTATTCCCTAAATAGTGCCTTACTTTTGACCAGTGTACTAAATAGGGAACAGGGTACCTTTCGGGATGCAGCCTCCTCTCCTCACTGACGTCTCATCCAATCCTAAGTGGAGACATTTGTCTCCGTATCTACTGGCGGGAGACAGCTGGCAGGTTTGCGAGAGCTACGCACTGAGGAAGACAGATTGCTTCAAAACATCTATTTGGTGAGTGGGTGTGTGTGTGTTCAGTCAAAAAGGTCAGGTCTATTTAAAGGTTTCCAGATGAAATGTATTTGAAATGCAGGGCAGAGGACAGATGTAGGGACAGAGGGAGGGAGAGAAAGGAGGACGGTTGTTGGTGCATGTATACGTCAGTATGCGTGAGGCATTCGTTTGTATGGGTATCAGTGTGTGTGTGTGTGTGTGTGTGTGTGTGTGTGTGTGTGTGTGTGTGTGTGTGTGTGTGTGTGTGTGTGTGTGTGTGTGTGTGTGTGTGTGTGTGTGTGTGTGTGTGTGTGTATATATATATATATACATACATACATACACACACGTTGGTGTGTGTAATGCTATGTGGGCATCAATGTGTGTATGTGTGTGTGTGTGTGTATATATATATATATATATATATATATATATATATATATATATATATATATATATATATATATATATATATATAAGTTGGCGTGTGTAATGCGATGTGGGTATCAATGTGTGTGTGTGTGTATATACGTTGGCGTGTGTAATGCAATGTGGGTATCAATGTGTGTGTGTGTGTATACGTTAGCGTGTGTAAATGCGATGTGGGTGTCTGCGTACGTGGTGGCAAAGACAGACATTTAAAGTAGCCCTTTGAGTGGAGCTGCTATGTAGGCTCTGAATAATACAGCTAATAATTATCCTTCCATCCCACATGCTGGCTTTTGTTAAAGAGATGAAGAGGCTCCGGTGTCATCAGAAGTTGAGAACTCAGAACACCAGCACTCTCCTCCAGAAGAAAACTGTTTCAACGCAGACTTTGAACTATTGTTAAAAAGGCACAGATTGATTTCAAGAGGCGGGTAGTTGTGTGTGGACAAGCATCCACACACAACCATCACATGCACACCACATACAGCATGTACACACATGTAGCCTACAACACACACACACACGTAAAACTGCATGTACACATACAAGTGAACGTGCACACAATCACTCACACACACACACACACACACAACCCTGCCAAGGATTTTTTTAAACTTTTTTTAACTAGGAAAGTCAGTTAAGAACAAGTTCTTATTTTCAATGACGGCCTAGGAACAGTGGGTTAACGGCCTTGTTCAGGGGCAGAACGACAGATTTGTTCCTTGTCAGCTCAGGGGATTCGAACTTGCAACCTTCCGGGTACTAGTCCAACGCTCTAACCACTAGGTTACGCTGCCGCCCCTAAGTCAAATACAGTGGGAGCCAGGCTAGCAACAGCCGCAGGCAGGTTTATATGTTGGCCTTTTCATCACATTAAAAAGGCATCACTACAGTCAGTAGGCACCTCAGCATGCTAGCGGCTCCTGTATACGTCATCATTGCGCTAACGCTAGTTAGCGATGGCTCCAGAAACTACGTTCAAACCGCACACAGAGATACCAGTAAAAAGTTTGGACGCACCTTCTAATTCAAGTTTTTTTTTTTTTTTTTTTAACACGTATGGATTCATGTGGTAAGCAACAAACAAATCAAAATCTATTTCATATTTGAGATTATTCAAAAGTAGCCACCGCTTTGCCTTGATGACAGCTTTGCACACTCTTGGCATTCTCTCAACCAGCTTCATGAGGAATGTTTTTCCAACAGTCTTGAAGGAGTTCCCAAATATGCTGAGCACTTGTTGGCTGCTTTTCCCTTCACTCTGCGGTCCAACTCATCCCAAAACATCACAATTGGTTTGAGGCCAGGTGATTGTGGAGGCCAGGTCATCTGATGCAGCAGTAAATCACTCTCCTTCTTGGTCAAACAGCCCTTACACAGCCTGGAAGTGTTTTTTGGGTCATTGCCCTGTTGAAAAACAAATGATGGTGAGACTAAGTGCAAAGCAGATGGGATGGCGTATTGCTGCAGAATGCTGTGGTAGCCATGCTGGTTAAAATAAATCACTGACAGTGTGACCAGCAAAGCACCACCACACAATCACACCTCCTCCTCCATGCTTCACGGTGGGAACCACACATGGAGATCATCCGTTCACCTACTTTGCGTCTCACAAAGACACGGCAGTTGAAACCCCCCAAAAAATTATGTGGACTCAAAGGACAGATTTCAACCGGCCTAATGTCCATTGCTCGTGTTTCTTGGCCCAAGCAAGTCTCTTCTTCTTATTGGTGTCCTTTAGTAGTGGTTTCTTTGCCATTTGACCATGAAGGCCTGATTCACACAGCCTCCTCTGAACATTTGATGTTGATATGTGTCTGTTGCCTGAACTCTGTGATGCATTTATTTGGGCTGCAATCTGAGGCTGGTAACTCTAATGAACTAATCCTTTGCAGCAGAGGTAATTCTGGGTCTTCCTTTCCTGTGGCAGTCCTCATGAGACAGTTTCATCATAGCGCTTGATTGTTTTTGCAACTGCAGCTGAAGAAACTTTAAAAGTTCTTGAAATTGTCCGGATCGACTGACGTTTCTCTTTGCTTCTTTAAGCTGTTCTTGCCATAATATGGACTTGGTATTTTACCAAATAGGGATAACTTCTGTATATCACCCCTACCTTGTCACAACACAACTGATTGTCTCAAATGCATTGATAAGGAAATAAATAACACAAATGAACAAGGCACACCTGTTAATTTAAATGCATTCCAGGTGACTACCTCATGAAGTTGGTTGAGAGAATGCCAAGAGTGTGCAAAGTTGTCATGAAGGCAAAGGGTGGCTACTTTAAAAAATCTCAAATATAAAATATATTTTGATTTGTTTAACACTTTTTAGGTTACTACATGATTCCCTATGCGTTATTTCATAGTTTTGATATCTTCACTGTTATTCTACAATGTAGAAAATAGTTTTTAAAAATACAGAAAAAGGGGCATTCAACTTTATATTTCTGTATAGTTTGACAAATAGCAGTAATAGCCCATAAGTTCCACTCTGCTCGTAAAATGATTTTCAAAAGTTCAAAGCTGTCAAATCATTTGTTTTTACGATAGGGGTGTCACCAAAGCTGTGTTGTATTACTTTTGGTATGTCAATTTCAAAAGATGAATTTCACAAGGTAAACATTTTTTTTAACTAAAAATAAAATAACAGTTTAATCAAATCAAAAGTTCCGAATAGAGCAGGTGTAGACCTTACTGTGAAATGCTAACTTACAAGCCGTTAACCAATAATGTTTTTTTTTTTTTTAATTGGGTTAAGAAAATATTTACTAACTAAAGTAAAAAAATGAAAAGAAACAATAAGATAACGAGGCTGTGTGTGGAGGTACAGGTTAGTCGAGGTAGTTTGTACATGTAGGTTGGGGTAAAGTGACTATGCACAGATAATAAACATGTATTACAGACTCGGTTAGGGAGAGGTTGAAAATGTCAGTGAAGACGCTCGTCAGTTGGTCCACACATGCTCTGGGTACACGTCCTGGTAATCCGTCTGGCCCTTGGCCCTTGGCCTTGTGAATGTTGACCCGTTTAAAGGTCTCGCTCACATCGGCTACCGAGAGTGTGATCACACTGGGCAGGTCACAGCTGGGTTTCCCTTTGTAGTCTGTAATAGTTTGCCAGCCCTGCAACATCCGACGAGCTTCAGAGCCGGTGTAGTAGGATTCAATCTTAGTCCTGTATTGACGCTTTGCTTGTTTAATGGTTCATTTGAGGGCATAGCGAGATTTCTTATAAGCGTCCGGATTACTGTCCCACTCCTTGAAAGCGGCAGCTCTAGCCTGCAGCTCGGTGCGAATGCTGCCTGTAATCCATGCCTTCTTGTTGAGATATATACGTACGGTCACTGTGGGGACGACATCATCAATGCACTTATTGATGAAGCCGGTGATGGAGGTGGTATACTCCTCAATGCCATTGGATAAATCCTGAAACATATTCCAGTCTGTTCTAGCAAAACAGTCCTGTAGCGTAGCATCCGCGTCATCTGACCACTTCCATATTGAGCGAGTCACTGGTACTTCCTGCTTTAGTTTTTGGTTGTAAAGCAGGAATCAGGAGGATAAAATTATGGTCAGATTTGCCAAATGGAGGGTAAGGAAGAGCTTAAGTATCTGTCTCTGTGGTGGTCTAGAGTGTTTTTTCCCCTCTGGTTGCACATGTGACATGCTGGTAGAAATGAGGTAAAGCGGATTTAAGTTTGCCTGCACTAAAGTCCCCGGCCACTAGGAGGACCGCTCCTGGATGAGCAGCTTGTTAAGTGCGGTCTTAGTGCCAGCATCGGTTTGTCATGGAAAATAGACGGCTACGAAAAATATAGATCAACACTCATGGTAGATAGTGTGGTCTACAGCTTATCATGAAGTACCTCTGCCTCAGGCGAGCAATACCTCGAAGACTTCATTAATATTAGACTTTGCACACCAGCTGTTATTGACAAATAGACGCACACCCCCACCCCTCGTTTTACCAGACATAGCTGTTCTGTCGATACACGGAAAACCCAGCCAAATGAATATTATCCATGTCGTCGTTCAGCCATGACTCGGTGAAACCGTATATCGTTCGCGTCAGACTCATTAAAGAAAAAAATCTTTGTTTGAGGCGAGTAATTGCTGTTCTGATATCCAGAAGCTATTTTCGGTCATAAGAGACATTAGCAGCAACCTTATGTACAAAATAAGTTAGACAATTGCATAAAAACACACAAAATAGCACAGTTAGTTAGTAGCCCGTAAAACGGCAGCCATCCCCTCTGGCGCCATTATTTTCCATTTGCATTACAATGAACCCACAATTCCATTATCTTCACAGCCCTATGTACAACATTTACCAAAACTATAAAACCTACACACCCCCAATAAATGTTATAAGGTTACTATGCATCCTAGTAAAGCAAGTGTCAACTTTATTTCACAGTTAAGCTCACTAAAGCCATTCCCTCTTCCTCAATTACATTTTTATCAGCTAAATGAGAACTCTACCTCTTTATCTCTTTAAAATCTCAATCAAATCCCAGCTAAAGTTGGCACATCCACACCTGACTGTACTATCCCAACAGATCAATAATTAGCCTGTGTAGCTGCACTGCACAACCCTCTGAAATAGCCTACAATACTGTATATAATATCCAAGCAAAGCCCAAGCTCACCAAAGTGACTTGCTGCTACAGCTTCCGAATAAAAACAGCAACTCCGCTGAACTATGACATTAACTACAGTTAGTAGTGCCGTTTCAGAGCTGCTTCCATTTGTTTCCCTAGAGCCAGAACCACTAGGCAGTTACTATAGCTCGTGCATTGCCCCCTCGGTCAATGTCGCCTCAGTATCCCAATAGCTCAGTTCTACCTTGCCCCGTTGCCCTCTCTCTCTCTCTAACTCTCGCTCTCCTTAGATTGCTGGAAGGGTGAGCACTTACAAAACACAGAGCTTTTTAAAATGGTTAAATGAAAGTTAAGGGTTAAATCAAACTGGACTCTTTTACCTGCTTCCACATGGCTACGGCTCTGCTGGTCTGTGGGTGTGTATGAGCTATTCCTGTGTTTAGAGGGAAGGGGGGGGGTTAATGTGCTATCCCAGTAGCTAGGTCCTGTCATAGGGAGGAGGGAATGCGGGGGAATACTATCTGACCCACACCTTGCTCTCTCGTTCCCTCTTTCTCCCTCGTTGGCTTCCCAGTACGACTGTGAGAGGCAGTACAGTGAGAGGCAAGTGACACAACGTAGCCTTGCTCCAAACTACCACGGTCTCACGTCCCCCTTACACATGGTGCACGTGCACGCAGAAATGCCATAAAACAAATTCAGATCTATTGAGATAAACTAAAGTATACAGATGCCTACCAGAATGGGAACTGTCAGAGAAAGCTATGGGTATTGGCACATGGAGAAAGTAGGCCCATTTATCAGTGTCGGCCGGCTGTGTGTAGAATTCTCTGTGTCTGGCGACACAAATCACTTTAATGAGGGTTATTAACCACACAGGATGAGCATGGGCCATTAGACGGCTACACATGCGCCATTATACGGCCATTTGACCATATCCTCCGTAACAAGCCTCTTCTGAAATATTATATTTGAGGTGCTATTTTTGGGCATTTGTTTTGCAGCGAACTCCAAATCCTTTAGGACTGGGCCCCTCAGAGGTACTTGGGTGTTCACCTCAAATAAATATCATGAGGTTGTCTTGGCGGTGACTTCAAAAAGCCTTTGTTGCCGAGAACAGGAAAAGCTAACGGTGAGTTTGTTCCTTTCATACGAATCCACATTTTCAAACTTTATTTGGCCATCTGTTACGACGGAAATTCGTCTTCTGCTCTGCTCTCGTCCACAATAGCAATGTGCGCGCAAACACAAACACAGACACATGCACGTACTGTACACACACACAGCATGCCTTCATCTCGCCATGTTCCCAAGCCTCCGTATTCTTCTCTATACCAAACTAACAAGCCTCTACTATTTTCTCTACCTTCTCTGTTGTCCTTTCGATAAAGGAAGTATAACTTGTGGGATTGCTTTCAGCCGAGGGCTCGACGTCACAGCCTAACCCTAACCCAGCAGCCTGATCTCTTAAAGTGGTGTTTGGAATAGTGGCACACAGGAAAGCTTTTGTTTGGCCAGCCCCCCCCCCCCTCCCTCCTGTTTCACCATGGCCCTGAACAACAAGGGCATCTCCAGCACAAGAGAGGGGGAAAGGGGCACTCAATTCTGATGACAGCCTGGCATCGACACCATGCCAGTGATAACGGGCATAGTCGGGGCATAGGCATCACTGACACACCTGGCATGGAGTGCCTGCTGGCTATGATGTGACAACCTCGTGCGACATGCTGTTGATAGCGGAACACGCCGACACTGAGGCGGCCATTTTGCAATGAGAGGTTTGTGTATTCCAACTCCCATTGTCTAGCTGGTGTGATATGTTTATCAACGGTGTGTTGACGCCACCAAAACAAGCAAGAGATCTGAAGTCCAGGTGTCTCGTGACCCCAAAATGTTGTTGGTTATGTATAAACTCACAGACCAAATAAGTATGTCTGCGGTCTAATGGCAGGTGATTAATCAGTATCCAACTTCATAGGACTGTGAGGCTAACTGAAGATAGCCATCTTTAGAAAATCCCAAATATGTCTAGCTGGCTTTGTGACATATGCCTCAGATGTTGGAGGGCCAGTAGGAGGTACTCGTTCCTCTGATCTAAAAAAAAATATCCCAATGCCCCAGGGCAGGGATTGAGGAAAATTGCCCTGTGTGGTATGCAGTCATTCAGATGGGACATTAAATGGGTTTCCTGAATATCTGTGGTCACTAAAAATCCCATGGCACTTATCGTAAGAGCAGAAGTGTGTTAACCCCGGTGCCCTGGCTAAATTCCCAATTTGGCCCTCGTACCATCATGGCCACCTAATCGTCCCCAGCCTCCAATTGGCTCATTTATCCCCCTCCCCCCTCCTCTCCCCTTTAACTATTCCCCAGGTCGTTGCTGTAAATGAGAATGTGTTCAGTCAATTTACCTGGTAAAATAAGGGTAAAAAAAATGTCTCGTCTCCAAAACATTGTGGATTACAAACAGACTCATAGACGAAAGAAGCGGGAAGGAACTTGGCTAGAGTAGAGAAGACTATAAACTTGGTCTGGATTGAGAGGGTACAGGGACCTAACCTATAGTTACCCCATTGGACTTTTCTTGCTCTGTCTCCAGGCTTGGCAGCAGCTAGCCTGAAATAGACGACAACAAAGTCTCCTCCAATGAACAGGTTGGACCTGACCCTCCGTTGAACTGTCGGCACTGTCTCAGAACACATGCACATTCCAAAATGCATTCAAATCGGATGTACTACTGCATATTCGCATTGTTAAACTGCAATACATTGGAGGAGAACTGACTTGTGTATGTGTGCGACTGGGATGTAGAGGGAAACAACTGGCCTTACAGCTCCGGCGCTAACATTAGAGGCCTGCTAACATTAGAGGCCTGCTAACATTAGAGGCCTGCTAACATTGAGTGAACATTTGTGTGAGTGATTTATAGTTTACACTATACCACTACTTCCCTCTGGGTGTCAGTGTCAAAACACAGTGTTGTTAGACAAGGTCAAGGTAACGGAGGTGAGTATCAGGATAGGTCAAGTTTACTCAAGCAAAAACAAAAATTGCCCGGTCATGGTTTGCTCATCTTGTTCATTTAATTGAGTTCACTTAACAAGATCATTTCTCTGAGCCAAATTTTAGCAAGGTCAAATCTTTGTGCTTACATTCAGTTTTTCATGGGATGAAATGAACTTAAAACACTTGGTAAAGTTAACTTAAAATGAGTTTGGCAAGTTTTATTACTTTAAGCAGAGTTTCTCAAATCAACCAAGTTAGCAAGTTCACGTCAAGAGGTGTTTCCTCAATCACTCAAACTTCCTCTGGAGTTGGACTTGTTCACTGATGAGCACAACTCTTTTCTCCGATAGCTATGGAAATTAGAGAGCTGGTTGTTCGACCCTTGTCCATGCACAAATCAACGCGGCCATTTTGGAAGTCTGCTTCTGTGCCTGATTCGCTTCCATTAAACCCACTTGGAGATAATACAAATATTCACATTAGCATAAACACTGATGGCAGAGAGACAGCGTTGTGGCGTTGTGTGATTGGGATGAGTGCGTATCAAGCAGTATCAAGACTCGTTAGAGAAGAGCCTACGCCGACTCCAAAGCCCAGTCTAGTCTACACACGGCAGGTTATGCATTCACTGCAAATGAGAGACTACTGAGGGAGGGAGGGAGGATTAGGAGAAGCTATCTCAGGAGTAAAGTGTGTGTGTGTGTGTGTGTGTGTGTGTGTGTGTGTGTGTGTGTGTGTGTGTGTGTGTGTGTGTGTGTGTGTGTGTGTGTGTGTGTGTGTGTGTGTGTGTGTGTGTGTGTGTGTGTGTGTGTGTGTGTGTGTGTGTGTGTGTGTGTGTGTGTGTGTGTGTGTGTGAGAGGAAAGTTTACATAAAGGACTAGGGTTCTGTTCATCTACCATCTGCATAGCTTGATAACATTTTTCTCTGTCTTTTCAGAGTTTCATGGTCCAGGGAAGTGACAGGGGACAGATGGTGGGTGTGAGAGAAAGTGATAGAGTGTGGGGGAAAGATGGAGGAGAGGAGGTAGAGGGAGGAGGGAGATTAAGAATAAATAAATACATCAAATTGATGGACTGAATGGAAAATGGGAAAGACCCTTACGGGGAAAAGAAATCATGACTTCACATGTGACATTTCCACATGTTTTGTACATGTGTACATGTGTTTTTGGAACACTTCACATGTGTTGATATTTCACATGAAGTTTTTCATAGATTTTCACATAATCTTTCATACAGTACCAGTCAAAAGTTGACACATCTACTACACCGTTATTTTTACTATTGTCTACATTGTAGAATAATAGTGAAGACATCAAAACTATGAAATAGCACATAAGGAATCATGTAGTAACCAAAAAAAAGTGAGATTCTTCAATGTAGCCATCCTTTGCCTTGATAGCTTTGCACACTCTTGGGATTCTCTCAACCAGCTTCACCTAGAATGCTTTTCCAGCAGTCTGGAAGGAGTTCGCACATATCACTCTGCAGTCCAGCTCATCCCAAACCATCTCAACAGGGTTGAGGTCAGGTGATTGTGGAGGACAGGTCATCTGATACAGCACTCAATCACTCTCCTTCTTGGTCAAATAGCCCATACACAGCCTGGAGGTGTGTTGGGTCCTTGTGCTGTTGAAAAACATGTGATAGGAAAACTAAATGCAATCCAGATGATGTGGGGGTGCTTTGCTGGTGACACTGTCTGTGTGATTTATTTAGAATTCAAGGCACACTTAACCAGTATGGCTACCACAGCATTCTGCAGCGATACAGCATCCCATCACACCTCCTCCTCCATGCTTCATGGTAGGAGTTACACATGCAGAGATCATCCGTTCATCGACTCTGCGTCACACAAAGACACAGTGGTTGGAACCAAAAATCTCAAATTTGGACTCAGCAGACCAAAAGGACAAATTTCCACTGGTCTAATAATGTCCATTGCTCATGTTTCTTAGCCCAAGCAAATCTCTTCTTATTATTGGTGCTCCTAAAAAGCAACTAATCCCTTTAAAAACAGCCTATGAGGCGTAGATGAGTCAAAATTGACTACAAAGTGTAAATAGGATCATTTTGGTCATAAAGTAATTCTCGTCTAAAACGGAGTAAACCAGGGATGAGTTTGGATTACAAGCATGTCAACAAATCATACCCCATTTTGCCAAGCTCCACGTGCAAATCGCCCCTCCGCTTCCCTTCATTGAATGGGGCTCCGCTGTTTCATTGCCACAACCCGTTCAAAGGATCAAGGGCCCTATATGGGATTGACCTCCACAGCCAAAGTTATATGGTTTGCATGCCCTGTCGAAGGACCCTAGCTAATATGCGGAATAGGGGCTTCGAGTTCGAACCCCCAAAAAAGTACCGGTTTATGGCGTTCCTTTTTAAACCTCTGAAATGTACTTCTTAACATTTCACTTGAAATGAAATGACTTCAGCATTCAGGGTGGATACTAAAAAGTTCCTATTGCTTTTAAAATATCAGTAACGTTCCGGAACAGTAGAGATCACTTTAGTTTCTGGTTCGGTGTATCAAATTATTTAGTCCTTTTCCGGTTTTCGGTTCTGTTCCCTGAACCGGTTCCAAACCTCGATTCATACTCCTTGACTCATTCCACATAGTGAAATCAAATTGATATAAGTATTCACACCCCTGAGTCAATACATGCTATTAATCCACTTTGGCAGCAATTACAGCTGTGAGTAATATTTCTGGGCAAGTCTCACAGAGCTTGGTACACCTGGATTATACAATATTTGCACACAATTATTTTTTTAATTCTTCAAGCTCTGTCAAGTTGATTGTTGTTCATTGTTAGACAGCCATTTTCAAGTCTTGCCATACATTTTCAAGCCAATTTAATTTAAAACTATAACTAGGCCACTCAGGAACATTCAATGTTGTCTTGGTAAACAACTCCAGTGTATATTTGGCTTTGAGTTTTAGGTTATCGTCCTGCTGAAAGGTGGAATTTGTCACCCGTGTCTGTGGGAAAGCAGACTGAAATCAGGTTTTCCTCTAGGATTTTGTCTCTACTTAGCTCTATTCTGTTTCTTTTATAAAAATTAATCCCTAGTCCTTGCTGATGACAATCAGATCCTTAACATGATTCAGCCACCACCATGGTTGAAAATATGAAAGTGGTACTCAGTGATGCATTGTGTTTGGTCCAAACAAAACACTTGGTATCTACACAGAACAAAAATAAAACGGAACATGGAACAATTTCAAAGATGTTACCCAGTTACAGTTCATGAGGAAACCATTAGGCCCTAATCTATGGATTGCACATGACTGGGAATACAGATATGCATCTGTTGGTAAAAGATACCTTTTTTTAAATGGTAGGAGCGTGGATCACCATTTACCTCAATGCAGCGTGACACATCTTCTTCGCATAGAGTTGATCAGGCTGTTCAATGTGGCATTTAGAATGTTGTCCGACTCCACTTCAATGGCTGTGTGAAGTTGCTGGATATTGGCGGGAACTGGAACATGCTGTCGTACACGTCGATCCAGAGCATCCCAAACGTGCTCAAAGGATGACATGTCTGGTGAGGATGTAGGCCATGGAAGAACTGGGACATTTTCAGCTTCCAGGAATTTTGTACGGAGCCCTGTGACATGGGGCGGTGCATTATCATGCTGAAACATGAGGTGATGGTGGCGGCTGAATGGCACGACAATGGGGCTCAGGATCTCGTCACGGTATCTTGTGTATTCAAATAGATAAAATGCAATTGTGTTTGTTGTCCGGAACTTATGCCTTCCCATACCAGAACCCCACAGCCACCACGGGACACTCAAATTCTCTAAAATGACGTTGAGGCGGCTTATGATAGAGAAATTAACATTTTGTCAAGAGCTCTGGTGGACATTCCAGCAGTCAGCATGCCAATTGCACGCTCCCTCAAAACTTGAGACATCTGTGGCATTGTGTTGTGTGACAAACTTGCACATTTTAGAGTGGCATTTCATTGTTCCAAGCACAAGGTTACACCTGTATAATGATCATACGGTTTAATCAGCTTATTCATAAGTCACACCTGTCAAGTAGATGGATTATCTTGGCATAGGAGAATGCTCACTAACAGGGATCTAAACACATTTGTGCACAACATTTTATAGAAATAAGCTTTTTGTCAAGTAGGTTAGTATTGTGGATTAACTACAATGTTGTTGATGCATCCTTAGTTCTCTTATCACAGCAATTCAACTCTAAACTGTTTTTAAGTCCCCACTGGCCTCATGGTAAAATCCCTGAGCAGTTTCCTTCCTCTACAGCAACTGAGTTAGGAAGGATGCCTGTATCTTTGTCATGACATGGTGTATTGATACACCATCCAAAATGTAATCAATAACGTCACCATGCTCAAAGGGATATTCAATGACTGCTTTTTTACCCATCTACCAATAGGTGCCCTTTCTTTGCTAGGCAGTGAAAAACCTCCCTGGTCTTTGTGGTTGAATCTGTGTTTGAAATTCACTGCTCTCCTTGAGGGATCGTACAATTGTATGTGTGGGGTACATAGATGAAGTTGTTATTCAAAAATCTTGTTAAACATTATTGCACACATGGTGAGTCCATGCAAGCTTTTTTATTTTCAATTAACTTAAACATTTCTAAAAACATAATTCCACTTTGACATTATGGGGTACAGTGTGGAGGCTGTGCTTTTACACCTGCATTGTTTGCTGTTTGGGGTTTTAGGCTGGGTTTCTGTACAGCACTTTGAGATATCAGCTGATGTACGAAGGGCTATATAAATAAATTTGATTTGATTTGATTTGGAGGCCAATGACACAAAATCAAAATTAAATGCATTTTAAAAATTCAGGCTGAAACACAACAAAATGAGGGAAAAGTCAAAGGGTATGAATACTTTCCGACGGCACTGTATCTGAAGTGAAATATTAAATGTGATGCGGTAATCATGTTGGTTCCACCATGCTAATCATAACCACCATTGATAACGTAAATCAGTGCCCTTTGTGTGCTTGTGTGGGACCGACCAGTGTCTTTAATGAGGGGAGAGGAGCTGATCTACCCATCAGCTAGCAAAGATTATTTCACTTATAATTTAACTGTATCACAATTCCAGTGGGTCAAAAGTTTACATACACTAAGTTGACTGTGCCTTCAAACAGCTTGGACAATTCCAGAAAATGATGTCATGGCTTTAGAAGTTTCAGGCTAATTGACATCATTTGAGTCAATTGGAGGTGTACCTGTGGATGTATTTCAAGGCCTACCTTCAAACTCGGTGCCTCTTTGCTTGACATCATGGGAAAATCTAAATAAATCAGCCAAGACCTCAGAAAGAAAATGGTAGACCTCCACAAGTGTGGTTCATCCTTGGGAGCAATTTCCAAATGCCTGAAGATACCACGTTCATCTGTAAAAGCAATAGTACGCAAGTATAAACACCATGGGACCAAACAGCCATCATACAGCTCAGGAAGGAGACACGTTCTGTCTCAGAGATTAACGTACTCTGGTGCGAAAAGTGCAAATCGTCCCCAGAACAACAGCAAAGGACCTTGTGAAGATGCTGGAGGAAACGGGTACAAAAGTATCAATATCCACAGTAAAACGAGTCCAATATCGACATAACCTGAAAGGCCGCTCAGCAAGGAAGAAGCCACTGCTCCAAAACCGCCATGAAAAAAGCCAGACTACTGTTTGCACATGGGGACAAAGATCATACTTTTTGGACTCTGGTCTGATGAAACAAAAATAGAACTGTTTGGCCATAATGACCATCATTGTGTTTGGAGGAAAAAGAGGGAGGCTTGCAAGCTGATGAACACCATCCCAACCATGAAGCACGGGGGTGGCAACATCATGTTGTGGGGATGCTTTGCTGCAGGTGGGACTGGTGCACATCACAAAATAGATGGCATCATGAGGGTGTAACATTATGTGGATATATTGAAGCAACATCTCAAACCGTCAGTCAGGAAGTTAAAGCTTGGTCGCAAATGTGTCTTGGAAATGGACAATGACCCCAAGCATACGTCCAAAATGGCTTAAGGACAACAAAGTCAAGGTATCGGAGTGGCCATCACAAAGCCCTGACTGAATTCCTATAGAAACTTTGTGGGCAGAACGGAAAAGGCGTGTGCGAGCAAGGAGGGCTTACAAACCGAAGTCAGTTACACCGGCTCTGTCAGGAGGAATGGGCCAAAATTCACCCAACCTATCTTGGGAAGCTTGTGGAAGGCTAACCGAAACATTTGACCCAAATTAAACAATTTAAAGGCAATGCTACCAAATACTAATTGAGTGTATGTAAACTTCTGACCCACTGGGAATGTGATGAAAGAAATAAAAGCTGAAATAAATCACTCTACTATTATTCTGACATTTCACATTCTTAAAATAAAGTGGTGATCCTAACTGACCTAAGACAGGGAATTTTTACTAGGATTAAATGTCAGGAATTGTGAAAAACTGAGTTTAAATGTATTTGGCTAAGGTATATGTAAACTTCTGAATTAAACTGTGTGTCTCTCCCAAAGCAGTCTCTCCTGTGAGCCCACACCAAGCGTCTCATTTTTATCAGCGCTAGCTGTCTCGGAAATTAGCTCCTTGATAAATATTTATGGAGGACAATTTGACACAATCCATCACCTAAATTGGAGTTCTCTTAGAGGCGCCGCGGCACTAAAACGACTGTGAAGCGCTTCCAATCATGAGGTAGATGGGGAGAGCTGGCTTCGATGAGAGGGATGAAGAGGATGGCGTTGGTGGTCTTGTAAATCCGAGGTGATTGAAGAACATGGCAGACTATGCAAAGACAACTGTAGTCCGCTCTGTCAGTAAACATTGTTTCAGATGAATTACTTAGAACAGATAAAGAGTAACGTTAGAGTATAGCAGAAAAACTACATAAAATAAAAAAATAGAAAACCTATCCACACAATGTGGAAATTTGCCTTGGGCTTCAAACTATGACATTGACGAACATCCAAAACATAAACAACATTAACAGCATCAATTCACTTCATCTAAACTTCCCATCTCCCTCCCTCTCCACTGGTACAACTCACCTCCTTTATGTCAAACACTCTCTATTTAACAGGCTTATAAGGACGTGACCCTCAGAGTAGGCATTGATTTACATGGCACTCAGACAGACAATGTAACTGCGTTCCAAATGGTACCCTGTTCCCTATATAGTGCAGTACTTCTGACGGGGGGGGGGGCGTTGGTGCCATCTACCTTGTCATTCCTTATCTGATCCGTCACGCTGATGTAAAGTTTCCCCCTATGTACAGATGTAAGACCCGCTTCCTTTCCCTCCAATCCGAACCTTAACCAATAGTAGGGGAGATTCTAAACTAACCCCAGATCAGCATTTGTCCCAGAAGGGGTGGTCGACGGACAATCCTAGTGAAAAAAAACACTGATATGCAGTGAAAATAGAATAGAGATGAGGACCCCCCATTCCAATAAACACCGCAATAACGTGAGAATGTGGACCTGGGTAACTGACTCCGGTCACACAGCTCAGTGGGAAAATCTCAGTGTGACAATTGGACCGTAATGTTTACACTGTTTGTTTAGACCGCTCGCAATTTAGCTGGTTTATCTACAACATAGCAGTGATGTATGTCAGGTTAAACATGTTCTGTTGATCAGACATGCTTTAGGCTACTCCTGCAGGTCATCAAGATAACAAGATTATCCAGGAAAGAGATTCATCAAATCGTTTGTCCGCCCCCCCCCCCCCAAAAAAAATGTGGGCTCTGTCTCGTCTATGGTTTGACATGATACATATCGATTCGAAAGTGAGACGATACTTTTTCTCTCTCAATGTCTCTTTCTCCAGATTGACTGCTTGTTGTGTACGCCTGTCTAAGACCCCATTCTCTGTCTCTCTCCCTACCGCTTATGCCTTTCCCTATCTCCCACCTCAACCCTCTCTCGATCCACTTGACTATCATTTGCTTTCCCTCTCCCTCCATCTTCCCTTCTTTCATTCCGATCAGATGCTTCTCTTCCTCCCCCTCCCTCTCCTTCACCCCTCTCCTATCCTTTCCCCGTTCCCCTTAGTGCCCCCCCCCCTCTCAGAAAGACAGGGGGCAACGCTCTGAGTTAATTGCAGCTGTGCAGAGAGATGCTGGCGGATTGTGATTCTCCAGCCCTGATGAGATGCTCAATCAGTGGCCCAAATGGCACCCTATTACCTATATATAGTGCAGTACTTCCTACCGGGTCCCAAAACACCGAGGTCAAAAGAAGTGCACTATATAGGAAATAGGGTGCCTTTTGAGACGCAGTTCTGTCTTGATTGGGGCCCGGGAAAATATGCCACAGCCACAGTCACAAAAAAGCAACAAAAAAAAATTAAAAAGCAAAGCTTTTGCCAATCACCCTATATACAACAGCTGGAGTGCGTCCTTCTTCTCATTTGCCATCGGCGACGCCATGGGGCCAGCCGTGGCTTTTTGTTTTCCTTCTCACCAAAAGGCTGCTCTGGGACACTTGTTGCCATGGCGATCGGTGATGTGGCCGTACATACGGACGGATACACATTTTTTTTGTTTTTTGATGTCATCGATTATAATAAACAAGAGCTCGGGGAGCAGTGATATTGAAAAGTGCCCTTTTAGTGAGAGAGGTAAAAGTGTTTACTAGTACACATGCTTCCTCCAAACAGGTCTGAGTCACTGTATAAACACGGAATAAAACAGTTCTAGACCGGCGGACTGGCTTGGCCTCCCGCTGACTGGAGAGCAGGGTTGTCAGTCTAGAGACAACGCTGTGGGGAGGTTGTATGTGAAATAACCATAGGACCGCCACACACGCTCTCACCAAGCTCTAAGAAACATACGCTTCTCAGAACATTATGTGCTAGCTGGGTCATAAGAACTGCAATACGCATCAGCATCTAAGTATCGTGATAATATCGTTTTGTGAGGTCCCTGGCAATTACCAGCCTTATTATACTCAGCAATAACAGTTGAGAGAAGGTGGGGCATTTCTCAGAGGAGATGACATCCAAGTGCACTGCTTTGAGGAAGCATTAAAACTAATCAACTAAACAAACGTGGCATATCAACGTTCCCGACACAGCTCCTCCATACTGCTCTGACAGTTAAATGAAGTCATCACACGCTGCATTCAAAATGTTGCCTAGCGAAAGCTCATATCTATACAGTATGTAAATTAAGGATCACGGCTTGTATGTGCATAGCGCTTTTCAGTAGGTCTGAAACGGCTTTACGTTTTCCCAGGGCTCATTTACGGCATCAATCTCCTCCAAAAGGTGGCACCTTTTTGCTATATTGCTAGAATTACTATTTAAAAAAACAGCACTCACTTTCAAACTACCACCAACACTACTAAGCAGCATCCCAAATGGCACCCTACTCCTTTTCCCTATGGGCCCTGTTCAAAAGTAGTGCACTACAAAAGGGAATAGGGTGCCATTTGGGAAGCAGCATGGTATCTCTGTCCCATTCATATACACACACAGAGACATTCAGTCCTTGCTGGTTGTTTAAAGCTGGCGTAGCAGATGGCAAGGAATCTAAACTGACCCATGACCAGTCAGTGGAGATTGAACTGCCCTAAGGCTAGTGCGAGAGCATTGGAGGACAGGACAACAATAGTGCACCTAGACTGACCTAGGATCTGTTATCAAGCTGTGCCTAAGTTTCAGACTGGAAAGTTGAGTTACCCATCCAGAATCCCAGGCTACACAGGAGAAAAAAGAAAATCGAATTCCAGTTATATTTATTTTTCCTTGTAGAAAAGCTTTGAGGACAATTTGAATTACAGTTTACTTTCTGAATGAACTGAATTGAAAAAAGAGTTTACCCTAACCCTAGTGTCCAGTTGTCACATCATGTCAACACATGAGGTAATGGCCATAGAGGAACGGGGTGGCATTTAGAGTGTTAGTACTGAGAAGGTCAGGGCTAGGTTTCAACTCATTACAAAAGGTCTGCTCCTTGGCAAAGTCTTGTGCCACTATCAATCAAGCACTACTTAAATAAAACCACGAGGAAACGTTATGTACTGAATTTCCCGCCAAAGAAACATGGGGTTCTCAGAACATGATTTGCTAGCTGAGTATCCTGCAACATTCTCGGAACATTGTGAGAAGGTTGTACGCAAAATATTCATAGGACAACAACACTTTCACCAAGCTAAGAAGCATGTGGTCTTCAGAACATTATGTTCTAGCAGGGTCGTGATAGCCGCACTACATATCGTATCGGCACCTAAGTATCGCAAAAATATTGTTTTGTGAGGTCCGTGGCAATTACCAACCAACCAACCTTGCTGTTTTTACCACCACTTTGCACAGTGACCCAAACTGCCCCCATGAAACTAAAGCTGAGCTATTGTCATGGTTGTGGACATGACAGAGGACCGATGTGGAGATCCCTGGTAGGGAGCGGATGTGCACCGTGGGACAGAGGGGGGAAAAAGACGTTGTCTAAATATGATGCATGTGTCTACCTCCCTGCTTGGGGCTGTGTGCTTGGCTGCTGCTATTGTTCCCACCTGACTGCATATGACTCATAAGTCACACAGGGAGAAAGCAGCAGCAGAGAGAACGCTCGGGCTTATACTGAGAAACAGCACAGTCTCCTGAGGATGGATGTATGTGTGTTAGGGATGTGACAAATGGACACATTTTCTTAACGTTTCAAAAACATACTTTTTTAATACAATTATTTGTGATATCACAGTGCAGTATAGCTGCTGCAAGCAATGGTTTGCACTAGGCCCATCTCTCTGCAAACAAAAGCAGTATCTCGCAGGCCTCCCAAGTGTGACAGGGAGCGGAAGTCTCATAGTGCGGTGCACAATTTGCCCAGCGTCGTCTTGGTTAGGGGAGGGTTTGGCCGGGGGGGGCTTTACTTGGCTCACCGCGCTCTAGCGACTCCTTGTGGCGTGCCAGGCGCCTGGGGTCGTCAGTTGAACGGTGTTTCCTCCCGACACATTGGTGCGGATGGCTTCCAGGTTAAGCGAGCAGTTGTTAAGCGCGGCTTGGCCGGTCATGTTTTGGGAAGACGCATGACTCAACCTTCCAGTTTCATGACGTAGTCACCTGGAATGCATTTCAGTTAAACAGGTGTGCTTTAAAAGTTCATTTGAGGGGCCTCCCGGGTGGCGCAGTGGTTAAGGGCGTTCTACTGCAGCGCCAGCTGTGCCACCAGAGACTCTGGGTGCGCGCCTAGGCTCTGTCGTAACCGGGTGCGACCGGGAGGTCCATGGGGCGACGCACAATTGGCCTAGCGTCGTCCGGGTTAGGGAGGGTTTGGCCGGTAGGGATATACTTGTCTCATCGCGCACCAGTGACTCCTGTGGCGGGCCGGCTAACCAAGGTTGCCAGGTGCATGGTGTTTCTTCCGACACATTGGTGCAGCTTGCTTCCGGGTTGGATGCGCACTGTGTTAAGAAGCAGTGCGGCTAGGTTGGGTTGTGTATCGGAAGACGCATAACTTTCAACCTTCATCTCCCGAGTCCATACGGGAGTTGTAGCAATGAGACAAGATAGTAGCTACTAAACAATTGGATACCACGAAATTGGGGAGAAAAAGAGGTAAAAAATTAAATGTAAAAAATGTAAAAAGTTCATTTGTGGAATTTCCGTCCATCTTGATGCATTTGAGACAATAAGTTGTGTTGTGACAAGGTAGTAGTGGTAAACAGAAGATAGTCCTATTTCGTAAAGGACCAAGTCCATATTATGGCAAGAACAGCGCAAATAAGCAAAGAGAAACGACATCAGTGCGCCAAAGGAATGCTAGACCCAGCGTTGCCTCTGCTGCTGAGGTTAAGTTCATTAGAGTGAACAGCCTCAGAAATTGCAGCCCAAATAAATGCTTCAGAGTTCAAGTAACAGACACACCTCAACATCAACTGTTCAGAGGAGAATCAGACCTTCATGATCGAATTGCTGCAAAGAAACCACTACTAAAGGACACCAATAATAAAGAGACTTGCCTGGGGCAAGAAGTACGAGCAATGGACATTAGACTGGTGGAAATCTGTCCTTTGGTCTGATGAGTCCAAATTTTAGATTTTTGGTTCCAACCGCCGTGTCTTTGTGAGACACAGAATAGGTGAACAAAGGATTATTTCAGCATGTGTGGTTCCCACCGTGAAGCATGGAGGAAGAGGTGTGATGGTGCTTTACTGGTGAACCGTCATCAGTGATTTATTTAGAATTCAAAGCAGACTTAACCAGCATGGTAACCCCTGCATTCTGCAGTGATACACCATCCCATCTGGTTTGTGCTTAGTGTTACTATCATTTGTTTTTCAACATGACAATGATCAACACACCTCCAGGCTGTGTAAGGGCTATTTGATCAAGGAGAGTGATGGAGTGCTGCATCAGTTGACCTTGTAACGGCGTTCGTCAGTTGAAGGAGAGTCGGACCAAAATGCAGCGTGGTGGTTACTCATGTTCTTTAATGAAGAAAAGCGATACATGAAATAACTAAAAATATACAAAACAACAAACGGAACGAGAAAACCTATCACAGCCTATCTGGTGAACACTACACAGAGACAGGAACAATCACCCACAAAATACACAGTGAAACCCAGGCTACCTAAATATGGTTCCCAATCAGAGACAACGAGAATCACCTGACTCTGATTGCGAACCGCCTCAGGCAGCCAAGCCTATGCTAGACACACCCCTAATCAACCACAATCCCAATGCCTACAAAAACCCCAATACGACAACACAATAAACCCATGTCACACCCTGGCCTGAACAAATAATAAAAGAAAACACAAAATACTAAGACCAAGGCGTGACAGACCTGGCCTTCACAAATCACCTGACCTCAACCCAATTGAGATGGTTTAGGATGAATTGAACCGCAGAGTGAAGGAAAAGCAGCCAACAAGTGCTCAGCATTTGTGGGAACTCCTTCAAGGCTGTTGGAAAAGCATTACAGGTGAAGCTGGTTGACAGAATGCCAAGAGTGTGCAAAGCTGTCATCAAGGCAAAGGTTGGCTGCTTTGAAGAATCTCAAATATAAAATATATTTTGATTTGTTTATTTGAAGGGAAAAAATTAATATATACACTGCTCAAAAAAATAAAGGGAACACTAAAATAACACATCCTTGATCTGAATGAATGAAATATTATTATTAAATACTTTTTTCTTTACATAGTTGAATGTGCTGACAACAAAATCACACAAAAATTATCAATGGAAATCAAATTTATCAACCCATGGATGTCTGGATTTGGAGTCACACTAAAAATTAAAAGTGGAAAACCACACTACAGGCTGATCCAACTTTGATGTAATGTCCTTAAAACAAGTCAAAATGAGTCTCAGTAGTGTGTGTGGCCTCCACGACCTCTCTACAACGCCTGGACATGCTCCTAATGAGGTGGCAGATGGTCTCCTGAGGGATCTCCTCCCAGACCTGGACTAAAGCATCCGCCAACTCCTGGAAAGTCTGTGGCGTTGGTGGACGGAGCGAGACATGATGTCCCAGATGTGCTCAATTGGATTCAGGTCTGGGGAACGGGCAGGCCAGTCCATAGCATCAATGCCTTCCTCTTGCAGGAACTGCTGACACACTCCAGCCACATGAGGTCTAGCATTGTCTTGCATTAGGAGGAACCCAGGGCCAACCGCACCAGCATATCGTCTCACAAGGGGACTGAGGATCTCATCTCAGTACCTAGTTGCAGTCAGGCTACCTCTGGCAAGCACATGAAGGGCTGTGTGGCCCCCCAAAGAAATGCCACCCCACACCATGACTGACCCACATGCTGGAGTATGTTGCAGGCAGCAGAACGTTCTCCACGGTGTCTCCAGACTGTCACGTTCTCAGTGTGAACCTGCTTTCATCTGTGAAGAGCACAGGGCGCCAGTGGCGAATTTGCCAATCTTGGTGTTCTCTGGCATATGCCAAAAGTCCTGCATGGTGTTGGGCTGTAAGCACAACCCCCACCTGTGGACGTCAGGCCCTCATACCACCCTCATGGAGTCTGTTTCTGACCGTTTGAGTGACACATGCACATTTGTGGCCTGCTGGAGGTCATTTTGCAGGGCTCTGGCAGTGCTCCTCCTTGCACAAAGGCGGAGGTAGCGGTCCTGCTGCTGGGTTGTTGCCCTCCTATAGCCTCCTCCACATCTCCTGATGTACTGGCCTGTCTCCTGGTAGCGCCTCCATGCTCTGGACACTACGCTGACAGACACAGCAAACCATCTTGCCACATCTCGTATTGATGTGCCATCCTGGATGAGCTGTACTACCTGAGCCACTTGTGTGGGTTATAGATTCCGTCTCATGCTACCACTAGAGTGAAAGCACCGCCAGCATTAAAAAGTGACCAAAACATCAGCCAGGAAGCATAGGAACTGAGAAGTGGTCTGTGGTCACCACCTGCAGAACCACTCCTTTATTGGGGGTGTCTTGCTAATTGCCTATAATTTCCACCTGTTGTCTATTCCATTTGCACAACAATATGTGCAATTTATTGTCAATCAGTGTCGCTTCCTAAGTGGACAGTTTGATTTCACAGAAGTGTGATTGACTTGGAGTTCCATTGTGTTGTTTAAGTGTTCCCTTTATTTATTTGAGCAGTGTATATGCTCAAAACAAATTTAGGCAACAGGGCTTTTAATCTAGCAGGGGATTGATAGTCTCTGCTGTAACCAAGAAGCTTGATCGTGCTTCTTGGTAATAGATAGCTGGAGCCCTGAGCTGGAGAACTTAACTATTTAAGATGAGCCAAATAAATGATAAGCAGTGGCGTAGCATGCACACCCGCAGCCCCTCACGCAAAAGCACGCAAGTACACGTACACACACTTTACACCAGGCGTCCAATAATCATGGTCTTGTTATTCTTTCAATTTAAAAAAAGCAAATAAAAAATGTCACCCTGTTACAAATGATTTTTTTTTTAATGATCGGGCAGCATCCCCCTGCAACCATTACAAGCACAACATAACAAACACCAGAATAGGCTTTTTTATTTAGGCAATAAAGTTACATACACACTAATCTTCAATGTGATTCAAAAAACGCCCCCTCGAACTTAACCAATCAGAGCAGAGTGTGCTCATTGCTTTGCCGCAAATGACTGCGCTCGTTCACTTCATAACCCCAAGTCCAATGAATCGGTGTTATTAATGAAAACGATGTAAGACAAATTGCTAGCCAGACAGTGGAAAATGTGGAGCAGAGACGAGCCGTTGTCATTGTCACCACCACCCGTGGAGAATCAGAATGTCTGCATACAAAAGGCACATTATTCCCAAATATGCGAGCGGGCGAATCCAGGCTACCCACAGAGCCCCTTGAGGAGAATCTGTCTTGTTTGTGTTCCGGCCTACTCTTGATTTACCATGTCTACTGGGTTGGGATAGAGGGAGTTTGTCTCGGATCCAGTTTCTAGTGTGGGTTGAGTAAGAATGCATTGGAAGGATTTGTTAAGACTGTCTCGTTTGAAAAATTAGGTTGGGACGGCAGTGTCGAACACAATTGCCTGGGTGCCAGTGTTTCTGCTGCAGCCAACCGACCAACCACACACACGCACACCATCCTAAATCATGTTACAGTTAAAGGGCTTAAAACTCTCTCGCTCTCTTCTCCCACCCTCCCATCTGATCTCATGAGCTTGTCCCACTCCTATTGACAAATACCAGTATGCCCGGTCCATTTCCCCGTGGTGGGGGGTGGGGGGGTTGGATTGAGTGGCATTGGATTGGATTTCCGTTCTCAGAGGTCCCATTGTGGATTCTTTGATTGCACACAAAGATGTCTCAGATTAGGCTGGGATTACAGTACCGGTACCCACACAGACATTCTGGAGTAAAGTTGAGATCTACAGTACTCCTGTATTCTCCTACACAGTTCTGTAAGGGCTTTAAACACATACATGCACAGGCCGGAGCAGGTTTTCATCAAGGATCTCTCTGTACTTTGCTCCGTTCATCCTTGCTTCAATCTTGACTCCCAGTCCCTGTCGCTGAAAAACACCCCCACAGCATGATGCTGCCACCACGCATTTCCGTAGGGATGGTGCCAAGTGGGATGTCATGTGCTTTTTACTGATGAGTGGCTTCCATCTGGCCACCATAAAGGCCTGATTGGTGGAGTGCTGTAGAGATGGGAGAACCTTCCAGAAGGACAACCATCTCCACAGAGCAACTCTAGAGCACTGTCAGAGTGAACATTGAGTTCTTGGTCAGTTTGGCCAGATTCTAGGAAGAGTCTTGGTGGTTCCAAACTACTTCCATTTAAGAATGATGGGGGACACTGTTCTTGAGGACCTTCAATGCTGCAGACATTTTTTGGTACCCTTCCGCAGATCTGTGCCTTGACACAACCCTGTCTCGGAGCTCTACAGACAATTTCTTCGACCTCATGGCTTGGTTTTTGCTCTGACATGCACTGTCAACTGTGGGACCTTATGTAGACAGGTGTGTGCTTTTCCAGATCATGTCCAATCAATTGAATTTACCACAGCTGGACTCCAGTCAAGTTGTATAAACATCAAGGAAGATCAATGGAAACAAGATGCACCTGGGCTCAATTAAATGTAATATTTCTTTTTTTAAATAAATTTGCAAAAATGTCTAAAAACCTGTTTTCGTTTTCATTATTGTGTGCAGATTGTTGAGGATTTATTTTTATTTAATCCATTTTAGAACACGTCTGTAACGTAACAAAATGTGGAAAAAGTCAAGGGGTCTGAATAGTCTCCTAAGGCACTGTATACCGGTGTATTTGGAAATAGCCACAGGATGTTTTTTCCAATACTGTCAATACTGTTGAAACTATTTTACACATTTTAATATTTTTGTATTTGTATTTATTATGGATCCCCATTAGCTCCTGCCAAGGCAGCAGCTATTTATCCTGGGGTCCAGCAAAATTAAGGCAGTTTATACAATTGTAAAAAACATTACATTACTGTACATTCAGGCCCATACTCCACCACATATCTACAGTACTAAATCCTTGTGTATGTATAGTGGGTATGTTATCGTGTGTGTATGCGTGTGTCTGTGCCTATGTTTGTGTTGCTTCACAGTCACCGCTGTTCCATAAGGTGTTTTATTTCAATCTAATTTTACTTCTTGCATCAGTTACTTGATGTGGAATAGAGTTCCATGTAGTCATGGCAATATATAGTACTGTGCGCCTCCCATAGTGTGTTCTGGACTTGGGGACTGTGAAGAGACCCCTTGTGGCATGTCTTGTGGGGTATGGATAGACAGCTCGGTATATTCAACATGTCAATACATCTCATAAATACCAGTAGTGATGAAGTCACGCTCCTTCACTTTGAGCCAGGAGAGATTGACATGCATACTATTAATATTAGCTCTCTGTGTACCTCCAAGGGCCAGCCGTGCTGCCCAGTCCTTTTTTGTGGTACCTGACCACACGAATCAAGGTGCGGCGAAACTAGGGCCTGTAGGACCTGCCTTGTTGATAGTGTTGTTAAGTATTGATAACCTTCGGATTACAGAGGCTCAGTGGAGTTTGAAAATAGCTCCCCTTGTGTTCAGTGCCGGTATATCCCGGGATGGCACAAGGTCGGTATGAAAGGTATGAAAAATCAGGATACCGGCTACTACACACGCTAGCTAAACATAGCTCATCCCAGCATCTACATGTGCCCTGGAAACATCACTACAAACCTTTCCGATAGTACAACTGGCCACATCCACAGCTCACAGGATCCATGGCACAGAAACTGGCATTTTGGCTCTCGACTCAAATAACAATTTCCATATAAAACAGCACAGGTGGTAGAGCATGGCACTAGCAACGCCAGGGTCATGGGTACAATTCCTGCTGGAGGCATTCTCTGGGTCCTACCTGATTGGCCTGAGACCCACGCAGGAGCACATACTCCACACACAGTTGGTAAGCATCTTGCGTCCTCACCTCCGTAGCTAACGGAACAGATAACGGGCTTTTAATCCTTTTTTATTTTATTTATGTATTTGCTCCTTCAACAGGTTTGCTGAATCAGCAAAGTCCATGCGAGAAGATACAGAGAACGAAAACGCAGCACCATTCGGTGGGAATCTAATAACAAAAAAAAATGTCTAAACAGGCAACGCAGAGGAAACCATCCAAACAGACTGAGATAGGAGGGAAAAAAGAGGAGATGGAGGAGGAATAACATGCCACAGCTGGGTCAGTGTATTAGATCATCTCTGATCCTCTCAATCCCAGTGTAGCATGGCACAGACGACATAATGAAACTGAAGCCTGGTACCACAGATTACATTCGTGGTCAGTCACAACAGCTTTCAGGACTTTTTATTAGGGGTGGGGGGGGGGGGGGGGGTCCGGTTTGAACGTCGTCATCTTCCTTCTATGGAACGACATTTTCAGTGCAATTTCAGTATCGTCAACATTGGCTCGAGTTACGATGTAGGAGATTGGAAATGTTAGTGGTGCCACACACAACGTGGTGGTTTGGGAATCGCCAGGTACAGAATGATATGACGTCATCACGATACGTACGTGCCTGCTACGAGACGCACTGAGATTTTTCACGATTCCATTTGTATTGCAATTCAATATTACGATTTTATTGAGATGTTGTGTTCTAAACAAATTGCTTCCTATTTGTCTGCTGCAGAGAGGCGAGAGAGCATCAGTGAGCGAGTTTTGGTCAGTCAGGGAAGTTAAAGTGCTGAAACATGTTGGCTCGCTATTTAAAAGTATGGAAAACAAGCTACTGTTATAGGATTAAAAATACCGGCGTTTTGGCAACTAACTCAGGTACAGCCTACTAGCAGTGGTGGAAAAAGTACCCAATTGTCATACTTGAGGAATAGTAAAAGATACCTTAATAGAAAACAACTCAAGTAAAAGTCACCCAGTAAAATACTACTTGAGTAAAAGTATTTGGTTTTAAATATACTCAAGTATCAAAAGTAGGATTCATTTCAAATTCAAAATGTACAGATAGTAGTGAGTCTGCCAGATCAGATGAAGTAGGGATGACCAGGGATGTTCTCTTGATAAGTGTGTGAATTGGTCCATTTTCTGTTCTGCTAAGCATTCAAAATGTAATGAGTATGTTTGGGTGTCAGGGGAAATGTATGGAGTAAAACGTACTTTAGGAATGTAGTGAAGTAACAGTTGTCAAAATATAAATAGTAAAGTACAGATACTTTAATGTACTACTTAAGTATTTTTCTGGGGTATTTTTACTTAAGTACTTTACAACACCGCCAACTAGCGCTAGGTGCAGGTACCGCCAACTAGCGCTAGGTGCAGGCACCGCCAACTAGCGCTAGGTGCAGGCACCGCCAACTAGCGCTAGGTGCAGGCACCGCCAACTAGCGCTAGGTGCAGGCACCGCCAACTAGCGCTAGGTGTAGGCACCGCCAACTAGCGCTAGGTGCAGGCACCGCCAACACTACCTACAGTAGCTAAAAATTTGTACTAAACAAAAATATAAACACAAACATGTATAGTGTTGGTCCCATGTTTCATGAGCTGAAATAAAAGATCACATTTAACCACGTCAGCCCAGGAACTCCACATCCGCCTTCTTAACCTGCGGGATCGTCTGAGACCAGCCACCTGGACAGCTGATGAAACTGTGGGTTTGCACAAACGAAGGATGTCTGCACAAACTGTCAGAAACCATCTCAGGGAAGCTCATCTGCGTGCTTTTCATACTCGCCAGGGTCTTTAACCTGACTGCAGTTCGGCGTCGTAACAGATCTGCATGGGCAACCGCTCACCTTCGATGGCCTCTGGCATACTGGAGTGTGCTGAACCCCGGTTTCAATTGTACTGGTCATATGGCAGAAAATATCGTTATAATATTGTCCAAAAATAATATTGCGATATGAAACTATACATTTTTTTCTCCCGTCACTCAACGTGTCGAAACAAGACACTTAATCAGCAAAAGCTGGGCATACAACTAGTTTCACATTGCTGTGACAAGGGAAACTGACTGAAAGCCTGACTGACAAAATGGAGCACTTACAAAGTCTCGTAATCTCCACACCTAGAACCAAATCTGTCACAATAGATTTCCGTTTGCCAGTTTTTTGCCAGGCTGGTTTTCTCAGAGAGACATTGGCAAAGAGCACGGCATCAGTAACTGTCTCGAACCAAACTCACATTTCCAAACAAGAGGAATGCATTCAATAGCAGAGCCCGACAAAACCCCTCAAATGCTCTAAAAATCACACCAGTATCGTGGTAATAGATTTGGTTCTGGAGACCACGTTGCCCATTTCAAAACGGGAGCAAGGAGGTGAGAATACCAGGTTATCACTGCAACTTTGTGGTTCAGACATGAGAGATGGTGAATGGATAGGGTGATCCCCTGCCTTTTTGGTTACTCCTGTACTGCATCATATTGTATAGCAGGTTGTGGCATTGTTATTAAGGTGTGTGTGTGTGTGTGTGTGTGTGTGTGTGTGTGTGTGTGTGTGTGTGTGTGTGTGTGTGTGTGTGTGTGTGTGTGTGTGTGTGTGTGTGTGTGTGTGTGTGTGAGAGGGATGAGCATAGGCTCCCAGACAATCTGTTCCATCCACACCCCTGCTGTGACATCAAGACCAATCCATTTACACTGCTGAGACCATTGGGCTGCTGACAGCACAAAACGCAGCACAAACGCTGCTGGAGTATTGCCTGATACAAAAACTACTTGTACAGATACATACAAAAAGTTAGCAGACACACAACACACACGGGTCAGTTTGTTATATCTGGAGTACTTCTCCTGTCCTATCCGGTGTCCTGCGTGAATTTAAGTATGCTCTCTCTAATTCTCTCTTTCTTTATCGCTCTCAGAGGACCTGAGCCCTAGGACCATGCCTCAGGACTACCTGGCATGATGACTCCTTACTGTCCCCAGTCCACCTGGCCGTGCTGCTGCTCCAGTTTCAACTGTTCTGCCTGTGATTATTATTATTTGACCATGCTGGTTATTTATGAACATTTGAACATCTTGGCTATGTTCTGTTATAATCTCCACCCGGCACAGCCAGAAGAGGACTGGCCACCCCACATAGCCTGGTTCCTCTCTAGGTTTCTTCCTAGGTTTTGGCCTTTCTAGGGAGTTTTTCCTAGCCACCGTGCTTCTACACCTGCATTGCTTGCTTTTTGGGGTTTTAGGCTGGGTTTCTGTACAGCACTTTGAGATATCAGCTGATGTACGAAGGGCTATATAAATACATTTGATTTGATTTTGATTTAAGAATACAAAACACACCAAATACACAAATCACACACAACCTTCTTGATTAGTATGCACTTAAAATACACTCACCGTGCCTGAAATGGGTCTCTTCAGTCTAGGGATTAGGCGCCCAAATGACAGACGTTTCCCTAAGTGCTTCCTCAAACAGCCAGTGACACCGTGTCATCTCAATGTAAACAGAGAGAGCAGAGAAGGGGTGGAGGCTGTCACGATGCACTTAATTGACAGGTGAGGAAATGATTAGACTAAGTCAGCCAGGTCCCGGTTCAAATCTGAACTCATCATAAGGGGCTGCATACCCACATCCGTACCCACATCCGTACCCACACATGCAGTCAGAGCCGGCCCTCGTCTTTTGAAGGGCCTAAGTGAAATGTTGTTGGAAGCAAAACATTTTAGTGGCCCCCCCCTCTTGAGAGTAAAGAGAAAAAATACATGTTCACTGCAATTCTATATTCATTTCTTGCAATTCTACACATTTTGCCATGAGGTGTAGAGAAAAAATATATACATTTTAAACAAGTTAGCTGCAATCCTACTCATTTTGCCATAGGGTGGAGATACTTGTATGCCGTTTTGAATATGATATCTGAGTGACAATGACTTTAAAAATCAAATGGGAGCCTCCCGGTCAGTAACTTGACCCATGATTACTACAAGCTTAGATAGCTGGCTAGACATGGGCTAATTGAGTGACTGACTTAGCAAAATAGACAAACTGCTGATGCACATCCAACTTTCGAGATTGCAAATTGTGTATTCTACTACTCCAACGCTCAACAGTTGAGATACCGACTGGGGGGGGGGGATTTATACACGGATTTATCCACGGCCTACAAAAGTTCCAGTTCCCCATCCCTGATCTATCGTATTGTATTCAAGATGTGAGTCAGATTGCTACCAATGAGGCCGTAAACATTGAAAATGGCACCCTATTCCCTAAATAGTGCACATCATGCATTCCATACATGGTAAAAAAATATTTAAAAAATAATAGTGCACTATATAGGAAATAGGGTGCCATTTGGTACACTACCCCAGAGAGAATTAATGATTGGGAGTTGATCAAGCTTGGTGGTTGGTTGGTGCTCAAGGCTATTTCCTGGTTTTGCTCTACGGACTGAACTACTCAGCCCAGTGACCTAAAGGGGTGACTGACCGAGTAGTCTGAGCTCAGTCATCAACCACCAGCAATGCCACCCAACAATAGCATAGTTCTATGAACAACACACAGAGAGAGCAAAACATTGGTAACACTTTCCATGAGTCTGACCAGGTGAATCCAGGTGAAAAGCTATGATCACTTATTGATGTCACCTGTTAATTCCACTTCAATCCGTGTAGATGAAGGGGAAGAGACAGGTTAAAGGGGGATTTTTAAGCCTCGAGACAATTGAGACATGGATTGTGTATGTCTCATTCGGAGGGGGAATGGGCAAGACAACATACAGTATTTAAGTGCCCTTGAAGTGGGTATGGTAGTAGGTGCCAGGATTTAAGTGCTTTTGAACAGGTGTATGGTAGTAGGTGCCAGGATTTAAGTGCTTTTGAACGAGTGTATGGTAGTAGGTGCCAGGCACACAGTTTGAGTGTGTCAAGAACTGCAACACTGCTGGGTTTTTCATGGTCAACAGTTTCCCGTCTGTCTCAACAATGGTCAATTACCCAAAGGTCATCCAGCCAACTTGGGATGCATTGGAGTCATCATGGGCCAGCATCCCTGTTGAACTCTTGACACCTTGTAGAGTCCATGCCCCGACGAATTTAGTCTGTTCTGAGGGCAAAAGGGGGTGCAACTCAAAATGAGTAAAGTGTTCCTAATGTTTTGTACGCTCTGTATAGCCACTATATATACAGTTTTGGGGAGTAACTGATTACATGTAATCTGATTACAAAAAAACTAACAAAATCAGTTACGTTACCATAAATATTGTCATCAGATTACAGAATGAAAAACTACTTTTCATTTTTTTAAATATTTAACTATGCAAGTCAGTTAAGAACAGACACCTCACAAGTCCTCAACTGGCCAGTTTTATTGCTTCTTTAAAAATAACAGTTTCCAGTTGTACTAACATAATTGCAAAGGGTTTTCTAATTACCAATTAGCCTTTTTAAAATGATCTACTTGGATTAGCTAGCGCAACGTGCCATTGGTACACAGTAGTGATGGTTACTGATAATGGGCCTCTGTGCGCCTATGCCTATATTCCATACAAAATCTGCCGTTTCCAGCTACAATAGTTATTTACAACATTAACAATGTCTACACTGTATTTCTGATCAATTTTATGTTATTTTAATGGAACAAAATATGTGCTTTTCTTTTAAAAAACAATGATATTTCTAAGTGACTCCAAACTTTGAAAGGTCGTGTACATAGGTGATATTTGGATGTCTGTGAATCCAGGGACAGAATAAATCAAGGCAACAACATTATTGAAACAAGGACAGTTAAAAATCATTGTTGTGTCCCTTAAGATCCACAGTGTCTAAGGCAGGGTTCCCCAACTGGCGGCCCGTGGGCCGAATTTGGCCCGTGGGTGGTTTTATTTGGCCCCCTCCAAGTTTCCTGACCAATTTTTTTCTTCAAGAACATTTTGTGTGGAATTTTCATTGGACATAAAAGATAGAAAAAACACTAGGAAATCATCTCCAATTGATTTTAATTTAAAAATCTGTTCAGGTATTCCCACGTAAGCAAATACATTTATTTTAGTCAAACATTATATCTGTTTTGGCTTCTTACAGTCAATTCACAGTCTACATATTATTTGTAATTATATTCCAGCCCCCCGGACCATCCGCTCCAGAAATGTTTATATCAGCCCACGGCTGAATCTAGTTGATGATCTCTGGTCTAAGGAGTACTGGCAGAATGCCTCTTTTTGTTTTAGTTGATGTAGGTCACCTCCTCTTGGGAAAAAAATGTGTTTGTGTTGTATGGTTACAAATCGCAGGGAGGAAGGTGACCCATGGTTGGCATCTAATACAGTGGTGCGCAATAGCATGGTCCGTGTTTTTATTACGAATAGCAGCCTTTTGTACAGATGCAGAGCTTCAATGCTCATTTATTTTGACCAATAGAAGCAGCCCGCTGTATACTGTATATGACATTTATGGTCTGACAAGTAAGGAAGCTTTGGATTTGGTCTTTACCTGTTCTAAAGTGGTACATTTTTTTTGTATTGGTCACCTTGTCACAATGTACACAGTAGCCACACTTGTAATTGACATTGGGCAGGCTTGGGAGCCAAGTGTCACGCTTCTTGGGTAGCTGCATGCTGTGCGTAACGGAATCGGTTAGACTGTGCATACGGCAACAACAACTCCTACCAGGTGGCGTGGCGAGAATCTGTCTCCTCACCACGCGCTCTCACCACTGGTGTCCCCCAGGGCTCTGTTCTAGGCCCTCTCCTATTCTTGCTATACACCAAGTCACTTGGCTCTGTCATAACCTCACATGGTCTCTCCTATCATTGCTATGCAGACGACACACAATTAATCTTCTCCTTTCCCCCTTCTGATGACCAGGTGGCGAATCGCATCTCTGCATGTCTGGCAGACATATCAGTGTGGATGACGGATCACCACCTCAAGCTGAACTTCGGCAAGACGGAGCTGCTCTTCCTCCCGGGGAAGGACTGCCCGTTCCATGATCTCGCCATCACGGTTGACAACTCCATTGTGTCCTCCTCCCAGAGCGCTAAGAACCTTGGCGTGATCCTGGACAACACCCTGTCGTTCTCAACTAACATCAAGGCGGTGGCCCGTTCCTGTAGGTTCATGCTCTACAACATCCGCAGAGTACGACCCTGCCTCACACAGGAAGCGGCGCAGGTCCTAATCCAGGCACTTGTCATCTCCCGTCTGGATTACTGCAACTCGCTGTTGGCTGGGCTCCCTGCCTGTGCCATTAAACCCCTACAACTCATCCAGAACGCCGCAGCCCGTCTAGTGTTCAACCTTCCCAAGTTCTCTCACGTCACCCCGCTCCTCCGCCCTCTCCACTGGCTTCCAGTTGAAGCTCGCATCCGCTACAAGACCATGGTGCTTGCCTACGGAGCTGTGAGGGGAACGGCACCTCAGTACCTCCAGGCTCTGATCAGGCCCTACACCCAAATAAGGGCACTGCGTTCATCCACCTCTGGCCTGCTCGCCTCGCTACCACTGAGGAAGTACAGTTCCCGCTCAGCCCAGTCAAAACTGTTCGCTGCTCTGGCTCCCCAATGGTGGAACAAACTCCCTCACGACGCCAGGACAGCGGAGTCAATCACCACCTTCCGGAGACACCTGAAACCCCACCTCTTTAAGGAATACCTAGGATAGGATAAAGTAATCCTTCTCACCCCCCTTAAAATATTTAGATGCACTATTGTAAAGTGGCTGTTCCACTGATGTCATAAGGTGAATGCACCAATTTGTAAGTCGCTCTGGATAAGAGCGTCTGCTAAATGACTTAAATGTAAATGTAAATGTAAACAACAACAACAAATGTGAGGGGGCAATGTTGTGAACTCAACTAGATTTGGATCATTTTTGAGGATGTCCCAGTACAATGGATTGGACACGTATACCCGCGTTGCAGGAACCTGGTGAGCATATTAGCTTCGCGCTCAAACTCCATGTCTGTACTAAAGTTAGGGTCAAAGTTTTAGGAATTGACTCTACTTTCAGGGTGGTTACTCTCTGTGCGTAAAAGTGTGTTCCTACTATGCGGCTTGCGGGAAGATAGTGGACTCCAGCTCGTTTTCTTTCTTTTTGTAGATTGTAAGATCCAAGACGTACATTTGTTGTAGCGCAGAGGCCCACCCCAACTGTTATTAGCGAGTTGTATTGCGATTACATAATACATAACCATAAGCGTGGTGATATTCAATTCTTAGAGGTCTATAGAGAATAGAGATTCCTCTATCTGCCAGATAACAATGTGTGTGTGTGTGTGTGTGTGTGTGTGTGTGTGTGTGTGTGTGTGTGTGTGTGTGTGTGTGTGTGTGTGTGTGTGTGTGTGTGTGTGTGTGTGTGTGTGTGTGTGTGTGTGTGTGTGTGTGTGTGTGTGTGTGTGTGTGTTTCACCCCTCTGGTGATGAGAATTGATGGTGTTCGTTTGAGAGAGGGGCACATCCGCAACAGTGTGATAAATGTAAGGATGTCGTCATGGCTGGAGGGGGAATAGAGAGCCACAGTGACGATATCTCAGCCTTTCAAACTTCTATTCGGGAAATACAACGTTTCTCTAACACGAGGAGGAGTCATTTTCATCCCCTCAAAAAGATTCCAATCTCTGAGCTTTCCATCAAACCTGGGAATGGGTTTGCGCAATGATTCCCGATTTCTGTGCAGTGAAACTGTGCTTGGATGTGGAGTCAACAGTGATGCTACGAGAAAGCATGACGTGTATAATTTAGAGAACTAGCAAATAGCAAGCATCGAACACTACAAGATTCATTAACAAATCATGGCATATCCATGGGAATTCCGATGTCAACGTGACAAATATTAACCACTGTAAGGGTAACACTGTAATAGTAACCACTGTAAGGGTAACATCTATAAGCACAATGGCTCAGCCAACTATTTTAAGGACATCCCAAAGAGTCAACGTGTAATTTGAGTCCTTCCTAAACAAGTCCCTCCAGCCGTTCAATAGCACACACCCCACGGCATTGTGACAATGACCGAACCCAAATCAGCCGGTTCACCTGGCCCTACTCCACCACAAAAATGCAGAACCTCCTCAACGTCAGTTAGCCAGGAACAACATCACCCAATCTAAACCAGCCTGTTCTGTGCCTCATTGTTCATTCCAATCCAGTGTTCAATCGCCCCCAGAAAAAATAGCCTATTCAGAGACATTGTTGTCCTCTAAAAACCAAGTAGGACTCTACAACAAAAGCTAAACCACTTTGTTAAAAAAAACATCACATTGAGATTACCTAGCAACCATGTCTGATCCAAATATCCCTGCAGCAAACGTTCTGTAAAGAATGCACAACATCACCAGCACTAACACTCTACCCTAAAGGAACACCTCTGCTGTATTTCGAGGCTATTAAAAAAACGGGCAGAAATAGAGCAGGATCGGTGTATTAGAAGTAGCACACACCTGCAGGAGGGTGCGTGGTAGAAGGGATGTCCGGGGTGAGGGAAGTGATTGCAGTATCCCGACTGGCTCCACATGATGCTTCTGGTAATCCACTCAGTTACTGCGGCTACCGGCTGTTGCTTCGGTTTCTGTAGCAGATGCAGACCTGCCCTCTTAAGACTTATTGGGGTGGAATTACTTTACAGAGGCTCTTCTGCTATTGCTCTATTTAACTTACCCATAGGGAGGGATCGAGAGAAAGAGAGAGAGAGCTTTAAGTGAAGGAGAGACCGAGAGAGCAGATAGGATAGAGCGAGAGGAGAGGAGAGGAGAGGAACGCACTGGTGTGGTTAACACACCTGTGCCGTCATCCAGACACCCTGAAAAACCCTAGCCTCTTCCCAGACCACACAACAATTCTCAGCAGGGTAGGAAAGGGGTGTGGCTGACCCCACCTGACATCACTGGGGAGACATGTCTACGTCTACCCTCTAACCAAAACATTCAGTCAAGTCAAGAGTCTCGGATGCCCCCCCAACCCCCTAGCGTCGAACAGGTATCCCCCAAACAATCTGACATGTAAACTACGTGCGAGGTCGTCAGCATGTATCGGCAAAGTCTTCAATCTCTTTAACCGGTATGTCAACGCGAGCAATATCCCCCCCACGGTCTCTGACACTAAATCACCAGTCTCTCTACAGTGGATCCTCACGGTCTCTGATACTAGCTGGATCACTTAAATGCGTATATCCTCAGTCTGTGGCGGATAGCGATAGTCCAGTCTCTCTCTATCCCGTATCGCCAGTGTCCCTTACGTGTCGGTCCGGACAGTTTTGGCTGCATCTCTCTGCCGCCGTCTCTAATACATCTCTGAGGCAGTCATTACTAATTAGAAACTAGTCTCTCTCCCCTCAGCACCGGCTTTCCGCCCGGCTCCCGAGCCTCATGACACGACAGCACTGAGCGACTGAGCACATCGACTGGGAGAGAGGGGTAGAGAGAGAGAGAGAGAGAGAGGCTGCTCTCCTTTTCCCGCCCCATGCTCATTGGCAGGATATGCACTGCTAAGAGAGAAAGAGTGCGAGAGAATGAGAAAAACAATGAGAGTGAGTGCAAAACAAGGAGAGAGGGACCAATACTACTCTACCTGGTCTTGGCAGCAGTGTTGGTAGGGTGCCAGTACACAACTCCACTTCAACAAGGGAGTGACCTCCACAGCCAAAATCTGGGAAAACTGACCGTTTCTGTTGCTGTATAGGTCAATGTCCCGACCTGTAAAACCCTGATCTATTTAAAGGACTATAGATCGAGGACATAGATTTGATAGAAAGTGGATATATCTTTTGGTTGACGACAGTCATTTTTGTCCAAGAGCCTATGCCTAACTATTGATAATCATTTTGCAAGTCCAGATGTTTTTAGTCCGATTGTATAGTAAAAGTCCAATACTTTAGATTTGTAATGAACCGTGCAAATGGGTGGAACAGTGAGTCTTTCAGTGTCCATGCTCTATTGAATATGCCGGGGCAAAATGACAGAGCAGGGGACAGGTCAGAAGGATGTAACATCACAGAATGTTCAGGTGGAAATGTGTCGTGCAGAACACAAACTATTGTCTGTCAGACAGAATGAATGGAGCTGATAATTCTATTTTGAGCCGCAGTGTTGAGAGCACTCCACACGCCCCTGAATATATACACTCAATCCATTTAGTGGATGTGAATACAATGACCCAACTTCCTCTTGCTCATGTCCGCTCTCGCTCTTGGTACTGGGATGGATTGCGTCCCAGATGGCACCCTATTCCCTACGTACTGTAGTACACGGATTTGACCAGAGGCCCATAGGGCACTATAGAAGGAATTCATTGGCTGCCATTTGGGACAGAATTCAGCAGTGCCAAAAGCAAGAGAGGACACGAGCAACAGGAAGTTAGGTCACTGCATTCATACCCACTAAATGGATTTCCCCATGATCAAATCGAACAGGGTCATTCTGGTTAACATCCACTTGGGGCAGTAGGACATCAAACTGAACATGAATCCATGCAAATGTTTTACTACAGGGTGACTAATGAATACATCCCAGGGGACAATTTGGTTAGCTTAACAGCCCTACTACATACAGTGCAGGCAACTGTCAAAATAAAGGAAACCAACATAAAGTGTCTTAATGGGGTATTGGGTCACCACGGGCCAGGACAGCTTCAATGCACCTTGGCATAGATTCTACAAGTGTATGGAACTCTATTGGAGGGATGAGACACCATGGGGCATTGTCATCCTATGGGGGCATAGCCATGGTAGGAAAAATAATGGCCTGCCCAGCATTTTGTCCTTAAGCGTGACGGGATGTTAATTGCCTAATTAACTCAGGAACCACACCGGTGTGGAAGCACCTGCTTTCAATATACTTTGTATCCCTCATTTACGCAAGTGTTTACATGATTTTAGCACTTACCTATACATCGTTCCTTGAATGATCCAACAGTCTTGTTTGTCTAAGTGTTACTCAGAGAGCATATTGAATCAGCGGCCTCAGGCAATTCAAACACCCACCTGTTATGCATCATACACGACAGAGTAAGTCTGACACAATACGGCAGACAAACAGATGGATAAATACAGGTTAGTTGTGTAGGGCAGAGAGCAGCACTCTCCGAAGGAGACTCGTGTAATAGTGTGGTTACATCATGCCCCTGTGCCGTCAAGACTGGGGTGGGAGGGAGGGAGGTGGGTTCTGTTTCCTGCTGTTTGCTTTTATGAAACTCAATTCCAGACCAATTTCATCAGGGAGAGGAAACCCTGCCCACTCCCTCTTTACCTCCCTCCCTCTCTTTTTGTCTCCCTCTCCCCTTGTCTAGAAACAGGTGGACAGTCTACCTGTGCTCTTGCTCTGCCCACGCACATAAATAGAAGGAGGGAGGGAAAAAAATGACATACTGACACATGCAGTTTCTCTCTCACTATTACGAACCGGCTCATAGCCCACAACAAAGAGGGAAGCAGCGATAAAGAAATGTAAAAATATATATTTATTAAATAAAGTAACAATGGTGTGTCGTGAAAGTGAGTGGATGTTTGCATAGATGGTGATAATGAGTGGTGTTGAGAGGTGCCAAAATAAATGAACACAAAGCCCCAAAATGCCACAACAAAAAACAACAGTGTGTCTTGTGTGGAGAGAGTCTCCTCGATGTATGAGGGAAAGGTGTATGTATCCCCGGGACACAACTGTGTCCGATTTCGCTGACGACCTTCCCTGCTCCACCAACCTATATCCTATTATGGAAAACAAGAGCCGAGAGAAAGTATACGTCACACACACACACACACACACACACACAGGAAACGTCCACCAGTGGAAGCTCCTCAGGAGGAAGGTTAAACTTTGTTTTTTAAGTTATCCTTTCTAGATTAAACTATACCAAATACAGAACCAGTCAAAAGTTTGGACGCAACTACTCATTCAAGGGTTTTTCTTTATTTTCTAAATTGTAAAATAGTGAAAACATCAACACTATGAAATAACATATGGAATCACATAGTAATCAAAAAAGTGTTAAACAAATCAAGATATATTTTATATTTGAGATTCTTCAAAGCAGCCACCCTTTGCCTTGATGAACGCTTTGCACACTCTTGGCATTCTCTCAACCAGCTTCATGAGGTAGTCACCTGGAATGCATTTCAATTAACAGGTGTGCCTTGTTAAAAGTTCATTTGTGGAATTTCTTTCCTTCTTAATGCGTTTGAGCCAATCAATTGTGTTGTGAAAAGGTAGGGGTGGTATACAGAAGTTATCCCTATTTGGTAAAAGACCAAGTCCATATTATGTTAAGAACAGCTCACATAAGCAAAGATAAATGACAGTCCATCATTACTTTAAGACATGAAGGTCAGTCAATGCAGAACATTTCTTCAAGTGTAGTCGCAAAAACCATCAAGCACTATGATGAAACTGGCTCTCATGAGGACCGCCACAGGAAACAAAGACCCAGAATTACCTCTGCTGCAGTTCATTAGAGTTACCAGCCTCAGAAATTGCAGCCCCAAAACATGCGTAGAGTTCAAGTAACAGACACATCTCAACATCAACTGTGTGAATCAGGCCTTCATTGTTGAATTTCTGCAGAGAAACCACTACTGAAGGACACCAATAAGAAGAGACTTGCTTGGGCCAAGAAACACGAGCAATGGACATTAGACTGGTGGAAATCTGTCTTTTGGTCTGATGAGTCGAAATTTGAGATTTTGGGTTCCAACCGCCATGTCTTTGTGAGACGCAGAGTAGGTGAACGGATGATCTCCGCATGTGTGGTGGTGTGGGGAAGCTTTGCTGGTGACACTGTCAGGGATTTATTTAGAATGAAAGGCAAACTTAACCAGCATGGCTACCCCAGCATTCAGCAGCAATACACCATCCCATCTGGTGTGGGCTTAGTGGGAATATAATTTGTTTTTTTTAACAGGACAATGATCCAACACAAACCTCCAGGCTGTGTAAGGGATATTTGACCAAGAAGGAGAATGATGGAGTGCTGCATCAGATGATCTGGCCTCCACAATCACCTGACCTCAACCCAATTGAGATGGTTTGGGATGAGTTGGACCGCAGTGTAAAGGAAAAGTAGCAAACAAGTGCGCAGCATGTGGGAACTCCTTCAAGACTGTTGGAAAATCCTTCCAGGTGAAGCTGGTTGAGAGAATGCCAAGAGTGTGCAAAGTGGTCAAATGCAAACGGTGGCTACTTTGAAGAATCAATAATATTTAGATTTGTTTAACACTTTTTGGGTTACTACATGATTCCAAATGTGTTATTTCATAGTTTGTCTACACTTTTATTCAACAATGTAGAAAATAGTAAAACATGAAGAAAAACCCTTGAATGAGTGGGTGTGTCCAAACGTTTGACTGGTAATGTACATCTGTTGGTCACAGATTTAAAAAATTAAAAAGTTAAGTTAGGCACATGGATCAGAAAAATCAGTCAGTATCTGGTGTGACCACCATTTGCCTCATGCAGCCTCGACACATCCCCTTCACATAGAGTTGACCAGGTGGTTGATTGTGGTCTGTCGAATGTTGTCCCACTCCTTTTCAAATGGCTGTGAAGTTGCTGGATATTGACGGGAACTGAAACACGCCGTTGTACACGTCGATCCAGAACATCCCTAAGAAGCTCAACGGGTGGTAACATGTGTGGCGAGTGTGCAGGCCATGGAAGAACTGGGACATTTTCAGCTTCCAGGAATTATGTACAGATCCTTGTGACATGGGGCTGTGTATTTTCATGCCGAAACATGATGGCGGTGGACGAATGGCATACAATGGGCCTCAGGATCTTGTCACGGGTATCTATGTGTATTCAAATTGCCATCTATAAAATGCAATTGTGTTCGCTGTCTGTAGCTTATGCCTGCCCATACCATAACCCCACCACCACAGGGTGCTCTCTTCACAATGTTGACACCAGCAAACCACTCATCCACAAGAAGCCCAGTTGAAACTGGGATTCATCCCCAAAGAGCACACTTCTCCAGTGTGGCAGTGGCCATTGAAGTTGAGCATTTGCCCACTGAAGTCGGTTTCGACACCATATTGCAGTCAGGTCAAGACCCTAGTGAGGATGACAAGCTGAGCTTCCCGGAGTCGGTTTCTGACAGTATGTGCAGAAATTCTTCAGTTGTGCAAACCCCAAGTTTCATCAGCTGTCCCAGGTGGCTGGTCTCAGACGATCCAGCAGGTGAAGACCCCGGATGTGGAGGTCCTGGGCTAGCGTGGTTACACGTGGTCTCTGGTTGTGAGGCCGGTTGGATGTACTGCCAAATTCTCTAAAACATTGGAGGCGACTTATGCTAGAGAAGCGAACATTAAATTCTCGGACATTCACTTGTAGTCCCGAGCACAAGGTGCACCTGGGTAAATAGCATGCTGTTTAATCAGCTTCTTAATATGCTACACCTGTCAGGTGGATGGATTATCTTGGCAAAGGAGAAATGCAAACTAACAGGGATGTAAACAAATGTGTGCACAAAATTTGAGAGAAATAAGCTTTTTGTGCATATGGAACATTTTGGGGACCTTTTATTTCCGCTCATGAAACATGGGACACTTTACATGTTGTGTTAGAGTAGAAATGTGGATTTGACAGCATAGCGCCACTTGCGTCATTACTGCAACAGTAGGGACTGGAGAATTTCATGTTCATCACTCACCACGTTAGGTCATCAGATGCTCAACAACAACAAAAAAGTATCTGAAAAACAACTCAACGCTGGAGGTTTTTCTTGTTGCACCTGCATTTACAATGTATCCGATTTCGGTTTGTGTGATTGTTGGTTTAGCTTTCTGTAACTTTGTAGCAAGGACGGTCTGCATGTGTAGGAGCATAATATAGCGTCATGATTTCAAGGTGTTCCGATATCTTTTCCAACTGTCCCGTTATCTAGTTTTAATGTCCAATCTAGAATGCCCTTCTAGCCAATCAGAGATTAGCAGAGATTATGTTAAAGTTATTCTTCAATCATAAAAAGGACCTGGAAACTGGCAGCCATTACTTTTTAAAAGTTCTTTATTCAGAACTCGGGGCCCATATACGTTTGATTCAAACAGTCTGACCCATTACTTTGTCTGTGGGAATCCAATTTTGGGACTAAAATAGAATCCAGGATAACCCAGGCTCCCTAAAGTAGTGGAGAAGACAATGTAACACAATTTCCGTGTCAGTTTAGAATGTTTATATGACAATACGAGCACAGTATGATTTTGAAGAGACCGGGTACATCCCAAATGGCACCCTTTTACCTATATAGTGCACTACTTTTGACCAGAGCCTATGGGCCCTGGTCAAAAGTATTGCTCTATGTAGCGGACAGGGTGCCATTTGGGATGCAGTCACATTTTAACGGAATTAGAAAACTATTATATAAGAGACGAGCAATCCATTTGGATTAGATTAATTTCTGTCCTTCAGTACGAGAAACTCTCCCTGACGAAAGGCATTCATTTAGTTCAAATGATAACCATCAGACTATTGTACTGAGAGGGGATTCAAATGGTGGTGATATGCAAATCTATCCCTTGTCTTGGAGTCCCAAATGACTCCCTATTCCCTTCATAGTGCACCATTTTTGATCATTGCCAATTGGGCTCTGGTAAATAGTAGTGCATATGGAATAGGGTGTCATTTGGGATGCGTCTAATAAAAGCCTGGAAGGCTAGAGAGAGCATTTATCTTCTCTTAGACGTATTACGAAGATGGTATCCAGGAAGCAGATACGCTTTACTTTCTTATCCAACATTGCTCCTCAGATGATTGCTTAAATTCAGAATCCTAAGGAATTTTTTACCTCCTTGCAATTGCCTGACAGTGGATTTAACTCTACACCTGGTCTTGGATAGAATAGCTAGTAATCCAGTCCTAAAATACATATAGTTAGCATAGCTAACTAGTTAGCTCAGTAACAATAACAGGTTAGCCAAGGACCACATTCTAACTTGACATATCTTGCTAACAAGGTTAGCTAGGTAGCATCAGCCAGTCTTGTATAAGATGGCGCCGACAGAGAGGGTTGCCTCGCTTCTAGTCCATAGGAAACTATTGTTTTTTTATGTATTATTTCTTACATTGTCAGCCCTGAAAATCTTAATTGTTATTACATACAGCCGGGAAGAACAATTGGATATCAGAGCGACGTCAACTTACCAACATTACGACCAGGAATGAGACTTCCTTGAAGCCGATCCATTGTTCACATCACCACCTAGGGTATTTGATCTGATCCCAGAGACTGACCCAAAACAACGTCACCGCTGAAGAAGTGGACGGTGTGGCCTCCTGGTCAGACTTCGGAGGCGTACACACCACCCACCGTTTCCGAGTATATTACTCGCCAATGTCCAGTCTCTAGATAACAAGGTAGACGAAATAAGGGCATGGGTTGCTTTCCAGAGAGACATCAGTTATTGTAACATAGTCGGTTTCACAGAAACACGGCTCTCTCGGGATAGGTTGTCAGAGTCGGTACAGCCACAGGGATTCTTTATGCGTTGCGACGACACAAATAAACATATCTCTGGGAAGAAGAAGGGCTGGGGGTGTATGCTTCATAATTAACGACTCATTGTGTTATCGTAACAACATACAGGAACTCAAGTCCTTTTGTTCACCTGAACTAGAATTCCTCACAATCAAATGCCGACCATATTTTCTCCCAAGAGACTTCTCGTCTGGTATTGTCACAGCCGTGTAGATCCCCCCTCAAGCCGATACCACGACGGCCCTCAAGGAACTTCACTGGACTCTATGCAAACTGGAAACCATATATTCTGAGGATGCATTTATTGTAGCTGGGGATTTTAACAAAGCACATTTGAGAACAAGCCTACCTAAATTTTATCAGCATATTGACTGTAGCACTTGTGCGGGCAATACACTGGATCACTGCTACTCTAACTTCCGCGATGCATACAAGGCAGAAACTCAAACAGGATGTACCCATGACGAGAAATATTCAACGATGGTCTGACCAATCGGAATCCACGCTTCAAGATTGTTTTGATCACGCGGACTGGGAAATGTTCCGGGTGAGTGAGTTTATAAGGAAGTGCATTGGAGAGGTTGTACCCACTGTGACTACTAAAACCTACCCTAACCAGAAACCGTGGATAGATGGCGGCATTCGTGCAAAACTGAAAGTGCGAACCACCGCATTTAACCATGGAAAGATGACTGGGAATATGACCGAACACAAACAGTGTAGTTATTCCCTCAGCAAGGCAATCAAACAAGCGAAATGTCGGTATAGGGACAACGTGGAATCACAATTCAATGGCTCAGACACGAGACGTATGTGGCTGGGTCTACAGGTAATCACGGATTACAAAGGGAAAACCAGCCACTTTACTACAAGCATTTCGCTACACTCGCAATAACATCTGCTAACCATGTGTATGTGACCAATACATTTGATAACTGCTTTTTTAACAATTGTTTATAGTAGCCCTGCGTGACTTCTGAATGAATTGAACACTGTTGCTTTGGTGTGTGGCCGATTTGAGGACTTTGCTGTTGAGAACTGATTAGGTGCAGTGGACTGATTGACTGTGTTTTATCTCCGCTTCATCATTCGACGACTGAACCAAAGCCAATAGGCCCATCAGTTCTCCACTACAGACAAGGGAAGGAAACTATTGTAAACTATTGGTCCATGGCCCAACAGAGGGTCATTTCAAATTCCCCCATAGCAAGTGCACTGAGAATCCCCACATTGTAATGTCAACATTGCATTGATACTTTCTGAGTATGTATGAGGACAGCTTATGGATTTAGCTTTGGGTTTGGTCTCAGTGATTCCACAGAAATGTTTTTTTTGTAATCCATGTTGTGGTGTAGGGTGAAGTTGCCTCGAGTCTAGATGCTGATCTGTGATTTGTTTGACATTTGCCCCACCGTGGTTTAGGTTTGGATTGGGCAAACTTCACCTTGGAAACATTTCAGCATTTCTCGCTACACTTACTGTCTTGTCATGTCATCCTGCTGTAGTCCAGTTGCGAGGAACGTGTCTGTCACTGAGATGGATAGGTGCTGGGCCTATCTCACCGCTGCAGTGAGAGAAGACGTGTGTGTGTGTGTGTGTGTGTGTAGTCTGAAGAAGTATCTGGATCAGTAGACCTTTTTTTAGGGGGGGGTTGTATGTACACACACACACACACACACACACACACACACACACACACACACACACACACACACACACACACACACACACACACACACACACACACACACACACACACACACACACACACACACACACCCCTGTTCAAAGAAACAGATTGGGAAGGAGGGAGGGATGAAGTCAGTGAGAGCGGGGAAGGATCGGGTTAAAGAGGGAGAGAGAGTACGAGAGTAAGATTGCAACAGAGAGAGAGTGGGGCTGTCACAAATGGCCCCCCATTCCCTATAAAGCCCTAAGGACCTGGTCAAAAGTAGTACACTGTATAGGTAGAGTGGCAATTGGAACACAGCCAGGGTCTGCTAGGGGGGGGGGGGATTCCTGAAATACCTTGCTGGATGTAACCTTGACAGCAGACAAGGGGAGGGGAGAAAGGCTGCTGTAGGACACCGATAAGCTCAGAGGCCTCATCACACCCACTGACAATATGAATCAGTCCAGCCCCCTGTGTGTGTGTGTGTGTGTGTGTGTGTGTGTGTGTGTGTGTGTGTGTGTGTGTGTGTGTGTGTGTGTGTGTGTGTGTGTGTGTGTGTGTGTGTGTGTGTGTGTGTGTGTGTGTGTGTGTGTGTGTGTGTGTGTGTGTGTGTGTGTGTGTGTGTGTGTGTGTGCAAAGGCCCACCTGAACTGTTAGTAGTTACTTATATTGCTATTATAAAATACATAACCATAAGGGTGGTGATATGAAATTCTTAGAGGTCTATAGAGATTGTGATCTGGCAGAAGAGGTGTGTTTATTGGGGTGGGTGAATGAGTGTGTGTGTGTGCTATTTAAGATTAGGGAGGACGATTCTTTTTTTTAGGAGCATGGCCTTATTTCTATTACAGCATATTGGATGACTGTCATTCATATTCCATTCACCCAGCTCAATGTAACATCGATAGGTTTAGGCAACTACATGATACTCAAATTTGCCCTAAACCCATCATGAGGTTGCTACAACCTAGCCTGCAAAGGAAAGTTTATAACTTAAGTGCAAAGGTCGAGAGAAACTGGAGTAAATCAAGATGACAGACAGTGACACATTCAATACTGCCTTGCACATTCTTGCATATAACTGTTCTGTGGGGTAATCATTAGTCCAAATACTTTCACTAAAACAAGAGTTTCTGTATGATAATTGATGTAGGTCCCTCCCGTTTCATTCCATTTAAAATTGTCAAGGGTGTGCAAAGTGGTCATATATTTTCACTTTTTTGGTGAATACATGATTCCATATGTGTTATTTCATAGTTTTACCGTCTTCACTATTATTCTACAATGTAGACGATAGCAAAAATGAAGAAAAACATTGTCTAAACTTTTGACTGGTACTGGATATCTATATTCCCAGCCATGTGAAATCCATAGATACATAGGACCTAATGAATTTATTTCATTTGGCAGATTTCCTTATATGAACTGTAACTCAGTAAAATATTTTTAATTGTTGCGTTTATATTTTTTGTTCAGTGTAGTTCGACCAGTTGTCGTCAGCAACTGATATTTAGGAATACGCTTGTCATATTGGCAGGTTTGCTAGCAACAAATTATTTAGCTAGCTTCGTGAATTTAAACATTTTATTTAACAAGGCAAGTCAGTTAAGAACAAATTCTTATTTACAATGGACGGCCTGCACCGGCTTGACCCGGACGACGCTGGGCCAATTGTGCACCGCCCTATGGGACTCCCAATCACGGCCGGTTGTGATACAGCCTGAATTCGAACCAGGGTGTTTGTAGTGACACCTCTAGCACTGAGATGCCTCCTTAGACCGCTGAGCCCCTTGGGAGCCCATAAATGAAATCCTCCTCGTAATGAACAGTGTCGAGTGTCCTGACGAGAAGGAAAAATGTTCTAGCTTTGCCAGACAATAATCGGCCATCATTCATTTGGATACATCCAAATAAATGTCAATAGAAAACAGCTTAAACAAACGCAAATGGAGCTACTGTGCTGCTATTTTGGCTGCAGAGGTTGACTGTGTTAGCCATTGCTAGTTGGCTAATTAGCAAGCCAGGGATAAGAACGTTGCCAGCGAGCATGGTAATGGAACATATAGAACAAACAACTTGGTTGAGTCTCTAGCAACATAAAGATGAAAGTATGAATTTGCTTAGAAAAAAATAATAATAATAATTAGTACCATTGTTTTCTTTGGCAACTGAGTAAAAGCAGGATAAATGGCTCTGTTCTGTACATTACCTTGGAAATATTTACTCCGCAAAGGGACTCGGTTCCAAAGTAAATGTACAGAACGTCTGCGTTTATCCCTTACATAACGGCTACCAGAAAAAGTCACCACCAACTGATGGTGACAAGGAAATTCAGCTCAGGTTCATTTCATGTGAAAGTGGAACAAAAAATGTCCATTAAATTCACCATCTACATTTGACACAAATGCCAAATATATGCCAAATCCTTGACATGTGCTACAAGAACGACTAAATTGGCTAAATTCTCTTGAACACTGAAACAAAATGTTTGACTGCTGGATCATACAAAACAGGTTTCTGAATACGCTTAGTTAAAGTCCCAAAAAGATGAATGTTATGATCGAAGGATCAACTGTAATAATATAATTCATTTCCTCATCCAGTCAAGACAGGAGGTTAAACCTAGTGATGGGCAAATGAGGTCTCTGAACCTAACAATAGCTGAGACAATAGATGAGACAATTTGACAAATTAGAGATCTTTGTTGAACAGAACAAAGAGCACCTACGCGGTTATGAGATGAGTGAGAAAGCGAGAGAGGTGTCAGACTGTATGCAGAGCTACAATCAACCTGTTGAGTTGCTGTTGTAATGTGGCTTACAATCCCAAATGAAAGAGCATTAACTCTGTAACAATAGCACGAGAATTGAGAGATTTGGACTCAACTTTCACTTATTATTTCTGTCGCTCCATATAGAAAATGGCAAATCTTCGACATCGTGATCTTTTTGTCAGAGCCTCCCTGGGGCCATACTTTAACAAATGTTAAAGTTTCTCCATCTCAAAAAGAGTATCAGCCACTTAAAATAGTAGATTAACTTGCACATGATAGAACGTTACATTACAGTCAAAACACTCCTCAACGTCTAATCAAATGGCTAACCAGACTATTTTCATCCCCCCCTTTTACACTGCTGCTACTCTGTTATTATCTATGCAGTCACTTTAATAACTCTACCTACATGTACACAACCGTTCAAAAGTTTGGGGGTCACTTAGAAATGTCCTTGTTTTTGAAAGAAAAGCAATTTTTTGTCCATTAAAATAACATCAAATTGGGCCTCCCGAATGGTGCAGTGGTCTGTGCCACCAGAGACTCTGGGTTCGGGCCCAGGCTCTGTCGCAGCCGGCCGCCACCGGGAGGTCCATGGGGCAACGCACAATTGGCCTAGGCTGGGTGCAGTGCACGCTGACCAGGTCACTAGGTGTACGGTGTTTCCTCTGACACATTGGTGCGGCTGGCTTCCGGGTTGGATGCACGCTGTGTTAAGAAGCAGTGCGGCTTGGTTGGGTTGTGTTTCGGAGGACGCATGGCTCTCGACCTTCGCCTCTCCTGAGTCCGTACGGGAGTTGTAGCGATGAGACAACTACTAACAATTGGGTACCACAAAATTGGGAAGAAAAAGAGGGTCAAAAAATAATATTTTTCTCTTCTTTTTTTAAAATAACATCAAATTGATCAGAAATACAGTGTAGACATTGTTAATGTTGTAAATAACTATTGTAGCTGGAAACGGCAGATTTTGTATGGAATATAGGCATAGGCGCACAGAGGCCCATTATCAGTAACCATCACTACTGTGTACCAATGGCACGTTGCGCTAGCTAATCCAAGTAGATCATTTTAAAAAGGCTAATTGATCATTAGAAAACCCTTTGCAATAATGTTAGCACAGCTGAAAACTGTTGTTCTGATTAAAGAAGCAATAAAACGGGCCTACTTTAGACTAGTTGAGTACCTATAGTATCAGCATTTGTGGGTTCGATTACAGGCTCAAAATGGCCAGAAACAAAGAGCATTCTTCTGAAACTCGTCAGTCTATTCTTGCTCTGAGAAAATGAAGGCTATTCCATGCGAGAAATTGCAAAGAAACTGAAGATCGTGTACAATGCTATGTACTACTCCCTTAACAGAACAGCGCAAACTGGCTCTAGCCAGAATAGAAAGAAGAGTACACAACTGATTAAGAGGACAAAGTACATTAGAGTGTCTAGTTTGAGAAACAGATTCCTCTCAAGTCCTCAACTGGCAGCTTCATTAAATAGTACCCGAAAAACACCAGTCTCAACATCAACAGTGAAGAGGCGACTCTGGGATGCTGCCCTTCTAGGTCCTAGAATGGCTAAATAACAACAATAATATTTTATGCTATCTAGCTTGGTTTATAAACTAGCTAGCTACAGTAGCTAACGTTAGCTAACAAATACATTTTCTGTCTAGTACTGGCAAATAACGGATTTTATTTCAAAATCAACCAACCCATGAGAACATTTCACGATGGAGTTGCAGTAGTTTTAACGTTCCATTGTTATTATTTTACCAAGGCACAGCAACTTTGTGTCCTCACTTGTCAAGTAGGCTAGCTACTTCGTTTCAACTCACAAAATACCTCTTATATTGGTCTAACATGTCACTAATCATAGTTTTAAAATGTTAAATCAATTTACTGATCCAGAGATAAAATTAAGTGGTGCAACACATCTGATTAATTATAAACCTAGATTTACAAAACCTAGATTAGCTCTAATCCTAGATTAATTTAAACCATGTTGGTGCAACCCATCCTTAATATTTTTTATTTTACAGTTATGATACTTACATTTTTGTGAAGATCTTCATCCATAACCATCAGTTACACAGTCATACGGTAATTGTGCCAGCCCTAAAGTCAAGAATACTCATTATCATCTTACAGATGGCAGTATTTTAGTAAAAGTCAGATATTTTAAAAGTTTATCGCGAGTCCAGATTCTAACCCACATTGGTGAGCATCCACACTAGATGAAAGTTTATCGTTCTACAGTACACCTGACAATCAACTGAGCAACGCATCCTACTGAACGCTGTAGGCCTATTAATAAGGTGGTAATGGAAGACAATTCAGTGCATGTTTAGTGTCAGTGACATCTGCAAATAATACATGTACTTGTACATCATTTTTTTTAAATAACAACTCGTATGTCAAATGTAGCAATTCAACAGTAAATGCCGTTTACCCTGCACATCTCTTACAGCCTCATTGCTCAATTGGTTTGGAAGTCATTTCCGTTATTCTAATGGTGGTCAATTCCTTTGGGTTATCTTTTTCGCTGTGCTCATTTCCATCTGTGCTGTGCCACTATTTGCAATGCATCAGTGCAACAATGTCATCATATCCGGCCAAAGTGATCACACCAACGCACTTTCACCTTTCAACTTTCGTACTAAATTTTGCATATTTTAGTTTTAGGTTAAAAAAAAAGATTTAAAAGACAAAAACCACCAGGAAAATAATATGTAATTTAGACCATCTTTAAAAAGACCCCTGACAACTAGTATCAACACTTACATTTAGCTTTGAAGAAATGATTTGTCTTCTGTAAGTTTAAACAAATTCCGTTACCAAAAACCCACATCTTGAAGATATTTTCTCATTTCGCTCCCCCGTGAGGGAGGATAACGAAAGTTCACAGAAGTAACGATAGACCTACTAGTTAGTGTTTCTACTGATAGCAAGGTTGTTTATAAATTATTAAGTGATTAAAACCAGTAATTCTGTTACCAAATCTTTAACTGAATTGCTACAATGGGAACTCATATAGTCACAAACTGACACCGGCCATCCACGGATGTTGAAAAAAAGTGGAAATTTGGTCAGTCCGCCCTGGCCGGACCAAATCTGAACCAATACTAGATGTCTATGTTTCACGAGTTTGGACAGCGCAGTACAGTGAAGAAAAGTAGAGTACAGTAGAATTCAATACAGTAGAGCACACTAGAGTACAGTATAATGTACTGTATTGTGCTCTACTAAACATTTTTACTCTACTGTACTATAGTGTTCTCTACTGAGCCGTAATGTGCAAACTTGTGAAACAGACTTCTGTGATTGGTTCAGATTTGGTCTGGTCCAGACCAACCAAATGTGGCCTTGTTTTGGGGGCGGAGCTCATTACAATAATAGCCACTGTGTAGAATATTACCAAAATATGCTAAATAAAGATATGGCATATTTCTAGATTTGTGTACCTATTCAGGATACATCACCATGAAGAGAATGATATTAATATCCAGGAGCATGTATTTCTATATAGTACAGATCAGGGACCCATGATGTAATTCCGTTACCTTTAATTCCTTTGATTGTCTCCTCGTACACTCAAAAGGACCAGCTTGGTATAGGAACAGTCAAATGCAATCGCCTCTAAAGGACATCTAAAAGGATCCATTCATAAATAACCCCAAGTCACAACAACGCCATGCGAGGTCTGCTAACAATACACAGACAATGTTCTGTTACTATTCTTTCTGGCATTGCCTCTATAGACTTGTATGATATTAACTGCAAAAGTAGACAAACCATACTGTGAAAGAAATGCAGTAGCCTGTATTCAGTTTTAGTTAACAAGATTAAAATATCCCCTTAACTGGGCCTCAGTACTAAAAGAGCAACAACAATGTAGAAAATGCCCAAAATACACTGGGTTTAGTTTCACCTCACACCGGCTGCTCTCGCTGCCTAACAGAGCGAGGTTAACCATTACAATACACCCCGGGGAGGACAAAAGTAGTCCCTTCGCTAATTGACTGCTTTTACCTCTCCCTCTAAACCGATTCAGCCAAACACACAGGGCTTAGCTGTTACGGCACAGTGCCTGACTGCTAGACAGACTGGCCGACAGACAGACAGGCTGGCTGACAGACTGGTTGATACACAGAGTGACGAGCGAGTGGTGGCGTTGCGCCAAGCCATCTTTTCTTTGCAGTCACTGACAACGGATGGCTGAGGTGATGATTCCTCTCCACAAGACCACATTACACTTGTCACACGTGTCACCCAAACCAAACCGTGTTGCCAGATGCTTGTGGCCTTGATGTTTATTTGACTTCTTTTAAAAAATGTATTTAACCTTTATTTTATCAGGGAGTCATACGGCTAACGACTTTAATGATGTGGCAGCTGCGTTCATATAGACGCCGCCATTTTGTAAGGGCCGATAGGAATGCCGACTGAATAATCTGCTTTCTAATATTTAGCGAGAGGCAGGACCTATTTCTATAGAAAAAGCCAACATTTTGTATGCATGATGTACATGTCAAAAACAGCCAACCAGTGCCCACGCATGAGACTACAGCAGATTATAGTGAGAGGTTCATATTCATCATACCAGTTTAATGTGGGGGGGGAATTATTATTATTTATTTTTTTTACATTGCTTCCTGTGACAAACTCCACATTTACATATGGCAATCCAGACACGAATGGAAAAACAAGTCTTTCACGGTTAGACTTCACGGACATCATCTTTACAGTAAAAGCGCGAGCTAAGGGACCACTAACTCAATCCTCGACCGCTGAATAATTCACATTCTTTCCAAATATATCAAATCACTCTCGCCCATAGCCGATCGAGATCTAAAGTGACAGAGAGGTACCTCAAGAGGACCTGCCACGGGAGAAAAACATGGCGAGAACAAAGTGTCCCTACATCAAATAAGATTGTTTTTTAAAGCAAGGTTGTTCTTAGGGAAGTGGGTGTTTGGTCTTAAGAGATTCAACCCAACGCTGTAGTACATAGAATCGTGTTTTTCATCGAGAAGGTCTAGATTCATCTTACTAAGACTTAATGTTTTTCACACATTTTCCGGTAAAGCAGGAAAGTCAACAGCAACTCCTGGTGGTGGGTCTGTGTGCAACCGAGCCCAACAGACAACGAGCTGTTTCTCACACAGAAACCATTGAGGTAACGTTGAATTAGGGTTCCTTAGACGTTACATCAGGGTCAAGGACGTACAGTAGGTATGTGACGTGGCACACTGGGACATAGCCAGCCTACATCGGCTATATCTTGGTGTTTCTCAACTCTCCAGCTCAGGGGACCAGCTCCAGCACCTGTGGTGTTGCTGGCCGGTCCTTCAAAATGGTTTTCCAACACCTATTTAGTCAGTTCTCAAGGGTTCGTTTTAAATGTAACCGTTCCTGAAAAAGTGTCATTTTCTTCGTCACATACACAGTTCACCGCGGGCATAAAAGCAACGTGGAAATGCCGGGGCAGCGCTACAGTGTAGGCGGAGTTCCACAGAGACAGCAGTGATCCCACGTCAGTGAGCCTGAGAAACAGTCAAGACACCTCAAGAGGGCATAAGCGTTGTGGAACCTCGCAGCTTGACATGTCACGCCATGAATGGAGCTGAAGTCATTCCTTATTCTACATGTCAGAAAAAGAGAAGTTTGTTATACATATTACACATCTAGAAATTGGAACATTCCACAATGCTGTGCCCTGCTGAACAGGCCTCTGGTTCTTACACTTTTAAGTGCCTATCAAGAGTCCAAAACGTGGAGGCACAGCAGCGTTCTGGAATATTGGGCTGTCTGCTTTCATACGTTCCAAATTCTTAGCGCGGCTCAAGCAATTTTCGGGCCAACTGTCAAGACATTCAAATGAACAGAGGATGCGTACGCGGTGCCGGTGTTGCTTTGGAATTTTGGGGAGTTGCTCGGGCGGGCTGTGCGTCCCCCACGGATGGTGCCTAACAGAGCGGGATGCCGGACTATCGCGTCTCTGGATGCCGGATTACACTTAAAACACTGCCACTACCAGCACGTAATTGTCCTGCGTCATAAGAAAGTAGCAGGCACACAGTTACAGCGGTAGACACTCAACCTCAGGGACCCCACCGAAAGACTGACGACACATAGTGGGACCCTGGTCCTGTGCCCCCCGTCGCTAAACGACCTCAGATACCTTGGATAATCCATATCGTTATTGCCTTCCTTACAGTCGGAACCATTTCCATTTCATTTCCATCTCTCATATCTGAATGAAAATGCATAAAAGCCTCATTTCCTCCTCCTGATATAGTGGTGTTGATAAAAATATTTTAAAAAGTAAGGTTTTGCATTTCATTTCAATCCACTGTTTGATGGTGAATAAATCGCACAGTACGTGGAAGCCAAGTTAATAATCAAATGAGTGCCATGGGACGTCAGCCTTAAAGAGGCAGGCAGGAATCCGCAGGGACGTTTTCTTATCACTGGCTTGGCAGTGTTGCGTTGTCTCTGCATATATATTGAATCCAGGGATCTGCCGCTATGTTCAGTAGCAGCAATTGTTTGATTGTACAAATCTAAGTTATACATTTGAAACGGTTTGCTGGTTAAATAAAGCACGCGTCAAAATCCTTCCACAGAGGGCCGAGTATCTGACAGTTTTCGCACCTCCCTTATACTTGATTGATGAATTAAGGTCACTAATTAGTAAAAAATAATAATAATAAATAATAAAGTCTAGGTCTAAAATGAAAGAAAGACAAAAACCTGCAGACACTAGGCCCTTCGTGGAATGAGTTTGACAACCCTGGTTCGAAGGAATCTAGCCCTTGTCATCAATGATTTGCATGTTAAAAGTTTTTCTGAACAGAAACTGGAGACATAGCTGAAGATCGGTCTTATAGCGATGCCCAACCAACACTGCTGTATAATTTACCAGTCATTGCCATATCTGTGCCACACTAAAAAGAGAACTGTTAAAATTAGCAATGTGAGGGTCACATTTTCAAACTGGATTCAACTGAATCCCATTCGAAAAGGCCGTCGGACAGATAATCAAATCACAGCTTGGATAACGAGGTCTGTTCTATCAGACTGCTACGATGAGAGGGTATCCACCTGGTTTGTGGGCTGGCTTGGGTGAGTGGGAGTGGGAAAAGTGCTGAGCGTGCTAGTAAAGCTGTCAAATGCCTCTTGCCACCCCAAATTAAGCCAATGTTTGCTCTCTGCGGATGCCGTTAGGGTGTGTGTGTGTGTGTGTGTGTGTGTGTGTGTGTGTGTGTGTGTGTGTGTGTGTGTGTGTGTGTGTGTGTGTGTGTGTGTGTGTGTGTGTGTGTGTGTGTGTGTGTGTGTGTGTGTGTGTGTGTGTGTGTGTGTGTGTGTGTGTGTGTGTGTGTGTGACTGACTGTATGAATGCATGCATGTGTTTGTGCACGCGGTTGACTGTGTACATGTGCAGTTAAAACAGAGTGAAGCAGATGTCAGTGCCTGTGGAGTGTGATGTATGACGCAGGATACCGCTACACCTCAAAAACAAACCAGGCGTGATGTAACAAGCTGTAATGGAGCAGTTCATTCGCCTCGCTGCTGCTGCCTCCCCGGTCAATATCAATTCATTTCTACTGTATCTAACACTACCACTGGGTTGTGTTTAATGTTTTAAAAAAGAATAATAATTCAAGGAAACAAATGGGCGTTTCTTATTGGACCAGTCCAGATAGTAACTCCCTGTTTCAGTCTGTTTTCTTCCGTTTGGTGCCTAAGGAACAAAACCCTGCTATTAAGGTTCGGCAAAACTGAATTAGAAAAATATATATAGACATACAAAATACTGAATTAGGTACCAACATAAGGAACGTATAAAAAAAAAAGGTTAAGTATTCTATGTTTACCTGGTGTTGCATATCAGATCCCATCGATCTACGCTAGCGATAGCCTTGGTTCGTCTAGGCCGGGTGACGTGACGCTTGACGGGAACCAGTTCGGGACCGAGTCTCTAGCCGGATCACAGCTAAAGCAGGTCCCCATCCCTCAACTCTGCCTTAGGAGGACAAACTAGTCTAATCTTTCCCCATGTAGCCTTCCCTGTGTTTTCATCTCCCACACTCTTTTTCCCCCTCCTCTAAGTCCCATGAAATGTTTGTCCTCCCTCTCATCCCCTCCTCCGTTTTGCGTTCTCATCCTCTGTCTGTCTCTTCCCCCAGTCTTTGTCCTCTCACATGACACCCTCTCTCTCTCCCTCTTTCCACTCAGACTCAAAATGCTAATGGTTTTGTGCCCAAGCACTATTTGTCACTTGTCATTCGGGTGACAGAATGCCTACTGTCTCCCATGGTGCAGCATGGACACTGGACAGACGTTTGGGCCACAACACTGCATCCATCTGCCATCTCTCCAGCACTTCCTCAATCCCTCCATTGTGTGTGTCCTCCTCCGCTATCTGTGTTCTGTATGGTCAGACCCCCACACTGCTCAGACGAGCCCCTCGTGTTTGTCTATGGAATAAATCTCGCTGAGCAGAAGTCACATGCCCTATGGGCCCAGGTCAAAAGTAGTGCGCTAAATAGCGAATAGGGTGCCGCTTGAGATGTATCCATGTAGTGATGAACTAGAACCCCCCCCCCCCCATTTTGCGTTTGTTTGCATACACCTTGAATTGAAATGTGGTGGCTCTATGGGCTAGACCGGATCCGCACCTAAGTCCAAAATAATCACATTCAACTTTCCTAACGTTGTGTAGGTGGTAAAGAAACATGGTTTGGGGTAGGAGCAATGTCCGAGGCATAGACTAGAGATTTGCATGACTTCATTCCAACATATGAATGCAAAAATTCCAGTAACTTTCTCACAATTCCCAGGTATTCCAGAAATTCTGGTTGGATTTTCTGCCTATTCCCTCCTGATTCCAATCCGGGATTTCTGGAAAACCTGGGAGTTTTGGAACCCTAATTTAATGATGCTCAAGATTATTTAAAAAGGGGTTATCAACATTGTTGGTGTACAATAATGCAATTGACCTCAATGCTCATAGCAGGGCATTTGAAACACTTGGAAATGTGTCCTGTGGTCGTGAGTTTACAACTGCATCCCAAATGGCACCGTATTCCCTATGGGCCCTGGTCAAATATAGTGCAGTAATTACAATAGGGTGCCATTTTGGGACTCACTCTAAGACCACTCTGCTTTGTGAGGTGTTGCAAAAGACCAATGGTGAAAGAGAGGAAAGACAACCAGAGGGGAAGCAGAGAAGCAGTTCGCTTGATGCCTGGAAATACGTTAAGAGTTCAGGAGAGCAAAGCCAAAGTGCACATGTTGATTTAGTTTTCTACCAGTGAGTGAGTGAGTGAGTGAGGAGGGAGGCAGCGAGAGAGAGACGAAGAGGATGGTGTGTGTGTGTGTGGGGAGGGGAGGGGGGGGGGGGGGGGGGTCAGACAAGAAGCAGTTACAAAAGGCCCATTGGACTAATACTGTAACCTCTGAAAACAATTAGATTGTTCCTATAAACAAATGTTCCTGATCAAAGCACTAACTCAAAGCAATGTTGCTATGCATAGCCCTGGTGTAACGTGTTGTTAGTGACTGAACCATAGAATAACAGCATATTTAGGTGACCCTTCTTTCCGGATCGGCATCCATTCTTAATAGATGCAGTAGCCTACACAATGCTATTGTAACAGAGTGCAAAGGTGCATCATACCATGGCTGTCAAGTTCTACACACCTAACAACCCGCAAATAAAAGTTAAAAGCATGAGTTTCACACTACTAATACCAACTCTGCTGGTAATTACAATATTGATGGAACATCTGTGGAAACTAAACAATTGATTCCCATTCAAAATCCTACTTTCCCTAACCCCAAACCGCTAAACCTAATTCTAACCCTAAAATAGCCATTTTCCCTTGTGGGGACTGGCGAAAAAGTTTGCTATTGTCCAAATGTTCTTTGTTTTACTACAGTATTATACATTTACTCACAGACATAAACACACCCGGTTACATATTGCCTGTAGGAAAAAGGTGGACTTAACTAAAACATTAAGCGGCAATAGTCTTTATCGCTCATTACTTTATCAGAGGCACACAGGACTGAGCGTAAACACACACCGACACAGTGGTGGGATCGGTGTCTTTATGCAGGGCCTCGTACCTGGCCATGCTGCCAACACGGTAAACAACCACGCCCAGCCCAGGGAGACAACGTGCAAAGATCCCACACTGAGCTTGTGCGAGGGCGGTGAGACCGGTGTACGCAGCGTGACTAGAACAGATAGCTGGGGGAACCGAAGAAATAAAGCCAATTCTTCTCTGACATCTGGGCTGTTTGGTGTGAGATATATACAAAACACACACACTTATCTTTAAAAGGCCATTCTCCAGCTCTATGTGGAGAGGAACAAACAAGCTCATTTTAACATTACATTTATTCTGAACAAAAATATTTAAAAAACGCAACATGCAACAATTTCAAAGATTTTACTGAATAAATTAACTAGGCACTAATCTATGGATTCCACATGACTGGCAATAAAGATATGCATCTGTTGGTCAAAGATACCTTAAGAAAAGAAAAAAGGTAGAGGTGTGGATCAGAAAACCAGTCAGCATCTGGTGTGACCACCATTTGCCTCATGCAGCGCAACACCTTCACATACTGTTGATTGTGGCCTGTGGAATGTTGTCCAACTCCTCTTCAATGGCTGTGCAAAGTTGCTGGATATTGGCAGGAACTGGAACACGCTGTCAAACATATCTATCCAGAGCATCCCAAGCATGCTCAATGGGTGACATGTCTGGTGAGTATGCAAGCTCTGGAAGAACTGGGCCATATTCAGCTTCTGGAAATTGTGTGCAGATCCTTACGACATGGTAAGTATGTGTAAATATGGTAAATATGTGTATGAATTACATGCCAAAACATGAGGTGATGGCGGCTGATCAATTGCATGACAATGGGCCTCAGGATCTCTTCATGGTATCTCTGTGCATTCAAATTGCCATCGATAAAATGCAATAGTTTATAGCTTATGCTTGCCCATACCATAATCTCACCGCCACCATGGGGCACTCTGTTCACAATGTTGACATCAGAAAACTGCTCGCACACGCGTACTGCCAAATTCTCTAAAACGATGTTGGAGGCGGCTTATGGTAGAGAAATGAACATTACATTCTCTGGCAACAGCTCTGGTGGACATTCCTGCAATCAGCATGCCAATTGCACATGCCCTCAAAACTTGAAAGATGTGGCATTGTGTTTTGACACAAAATTGCACATTATAGTGGCCTTCTGTCCCCAGCACAAGGTGCTCCTGTGTAAGGAGCTTTCGTTTCAGCTCATGAAACATGGGACCAACACTTCACATGTTGTGTTTATATTTTTGTTCAAATGTACATTGTAGTACACTCTTTCCTCTGCCCACGCAAGACCTTGTCAGTCAGTCAAATAACTAAAATAAGTCATTCTAAGGCTACATCCCAAATGGCACCCTATTCCTTACATAGTGCACTACATTTGATCAGACCCTATGGGTCCTGGTCAAAAGTAGTTCACTATATAGGGTGCCATTTCAACCTATAAAAAAAAATCTGTGTCCTTACAATGTTCGCAAGATGAAATTACAAAAAATGATTGTACAGTACTAACAAAGTCTTGGCTTCTACCTTCACAAATAGAGTTTCATGCAGAGTAGCACAGAAGACCAAGCACGCATCATAACATCTATGGAGTACTCATTAATTATTAGGATATAAAGGCCATGTGTTGCAGGAAGCAAATCCTGGCAGGATCATTTATTTATAAACAACGGACGAATGGGGATTTTTACACTGTAATTTCATATTCACTAAAAAACCTCAAACGAAACTAGCCTCATCTGTCAACACAGTTGTGTATTAAAAAGCAGAGGTGATAAAACAAGTTCTTTCAAATATATTACATTCTGTATACAGTCATCCTCCAAGAGATAAAAGATTTGTCCAGATGTATTTAAAAACATTCAAGATTAAAATGGCAACTTGCCCCAGGACAACGTTAAAGATGAAAGACTTCCATTTTAAGTTCGCAGTCGAGTTTACGAAATGCTCTACGGGCACCAGTCAAACATACTTTTTCAGGGGTCAGGTTGGATTTGTACTGTATGGAGAATCCGATCTCATTCTAAAAGAAGCGTTTTTAATCATTAGTGCACTGCACACACAGAGAGTTTGAGGGCTCAAACAAGTCTCTAGTGGGGCAGCATCAAAATGCATGTGTACAACACCACTGCTGCTACCAGAGACCCCAGCAGGCAACAACAGTGTCATTGTGCCGCCTCTCGCACCACACACAGAGACACAAGGGACCCAGGGCCGTTGTCACGACAGCACTACCAGGCCAGGGATATACTGGGATCAGTACAAAACACCCACACACGCCTCGGTTCAAATACTATCAATTATTTGCACATACATTCGAAGTACAGTACCAGTCAAAAGTTTGGACACCTTCTCATTCAGGGGTATTTCCCTTTATTTTTTTTAACCATTTTCTACATCGTAGAATAATAGTGAAGACATCAAAACTATGAAATAACACATATGGAATCATGTAGTAACCAAATAAAGTGTTAAATCTAAATATATTTTAGTTTTAGGTTCTTCAAGGTAGCCACCCTGCCTGATGAGAGCTTTTGCACTCGTGGAATTTGACAGGTACTGTAAAGTTTTCAAAAAAAATGGCCTCTCACTGTCAACTGCCTTTATTTTCAGCAAACTGAACATGTGTAAATATGTGTATGAACATAAGATGGATGCCACCCGTTAGATAAAATACGGAATGGAATAAACGTTTTGTTTTCCAGGTGATAGGTCAAATCCAGAAACTAAGGCTCGTATTTCTGTGTGTTTATTATCGTTAAGTCTATGATTTGATAGAGCAGTCTGACTGAGGGGTGGTAGGCAGCAGCAGGCTCGTAATAGTCAAAGGTATATGTTTAGAGAGAAACAGTCGACGCGTTATAATTCCTGTAATAACTTGCGGCTGAAATTGAAAGGGGTTCCTTTGTTATTTTACCGTTCATGTCTTCCATAGAGATTGTCTTGATCTACTTCCAATAAGGTCTGTGTTTCGTGCTTAAACCACCTCAGTATTTTGATACCCGTGTAAATCTCACTAGGATAAGGTAACGTTTGTCAAAATATTTTCATAAATCCACTCTACAAAAAAAAGAATCTTCGCTTATATTTATCCAATATTGATCAGTTAGTTACCTTGTCCTATGGATATCTACACAGTTATAAAATTGGCAAGGTGGTGTAAGCCTACACAAAACAGACCTTATTTTAAGTGAATCTAAAAATATCCTATGGAATAAATTAATGAAGGAACCGCTTTTCAGATTTTGCTCGGTGTCATGGGAATTATGACTTGCACTTTGGTAGTTAATTCTTACCATGTCCATTATTAAAATAGGATTTCCTGCATATAGAGTTTTTGTTGCGGTCCAATGTAACTTAAACTCTATTTTCATTCAAACAGTTGAGAGTATTTGTCTCCTAAGTAGACTCTTCAGTATATATAGATACACATATACACTTACGTTTTCTTTTTTTCTCAAATCGGCAGATTAAAAATCGGTATCAGATTTTTTTGTCCCCCAATAATTGGCGTTGAAAAATCCTAATCGATCGACTTCTATACCAGATACTCAAATACACATGTACTTGAACCTAGGTCTGGGGCACACAGGCCTGTGCACACAGTCAATTACGCACGCACGCCAGAAATACAGTGCATTCGGAAAGTAATCAGACCCCTCGACTTTTTCCACATTTTGTTAAGTTACAGCCTTATTCTAAAATGTATTTAAAAATAATAATAACCAATCTACACACAATACCCGATAAAGCCAAAGTGAAAACAGGTTTAGTAAATTTTGAATTATTTTATTTTTACGTATTTACAAAAGTATTCAGACACTCTACGAGACTCAATTGAGCTCAGGTGCATCCCTTTTCCATTGATCATCCTTGAGATGTTTCTACAACTTCATTGGACATGATTTGGAAAAAGGCACACATCTGTCTATTTAAGGACCCACACTTGACAGTGCATGTCAGAGAATAAACCAAGCCATGAGGTTGAAGGAATTGTCCGTAGAACTCAGAGACAGGATTGTGTTAAGGATTGTAGGTCCCAAAGAACACAGTGGCCTCCATCATTCTTAAATGGAAGAAGTTTAGAATCACCAAAACTCTTCCTAGAGCTGGCCGGCTGGTCAAACTGAGCAATCGGGGGAGAACGGCCCTGGTCAGGGAGGTGACCGAGAACCCAATGGTCACTCTGACAGAGCTCCAGAGTTCCTCTGTGAAGATGGGAGAACCTTCCAGAAGGACAACCATCTCTGCAGCACTCCACCAATCAGGTATTTATGGTAGAGTGGCCAGACGGAAGCCACTCCTCAGGAAATATGCACATGACAGCCCGCGTTGAGTTTGCCAAAAGGCACCCAAACACTCTCAGACCATGAGAAACAAGATTCTCTGGTCTGATGAAACCGAGATTGAACCCGTTGGCCTGAATGCCAAGAGTCACGTCTGAAGGAAACCTGGCACCATCCCTATGGTGAAGCATGGTGGTGGCAGACTCATGCTGTGGGGATGTTTTTCCAGAGGCAGGGACTGGGCGACTAGTCAGGATCGAGGAAAAGATGAACGGAGCATAGTACAGAGGGATCCTTGATGAAAACCTGCTCTAAAGCGCTAAAGACCTTAGACTGGGGAGAAGGCTCACCTTCCAAAAGGACAACAACCCTAAGCACACAGCAGGACAACGCAGGAGTGGCTTCCGTACAAGTCTCAGAAATAAGAATTTGTTTTAACTGACTTTCCTAGTTAAATAAAAAGGTCAAATAAAAAAAAACATTTAACATGCTTTATCTGGAGACCTGAAAATTGCTGCGCAGCGACACTCCCCATCCAAGCTGACAGAGCTAGAGAGGATCTGCAGAGAAGAATGGGAGAAACTCCCCAAAAACAGGTGTGCCAAGCTTGTAGCGTCATACTCAAGAACACTCTAGGTTATTCAACAAAGTACTGAGTACTTATGTGATTTCAATATTTATTTGTATTTTTTTTTTCATTTGCAAAAATGTTTAAACACTAGATTTTGCTTGGTCATTATGGGTTATTGTGTGCACATTGTTGAGAGAGAAGGGGGAAAAAAAACAATTTCATCCATTTTCAAATAAGGTTGTAAAGTAACAAAATGTGGAAAAAGTCAAGGTGTCTGAATACTCTCCCGAATGCACTGAGATATACTGACACAAAAGCTTGAACGAACGAACGCGCACACACAAGAACTGTCAACCAAGTCGAGGACAAGAGACTGTTTTCAACCAGCGAAGATATTCTAGAATCCTGGGTAACTGTGTGTAAAAATCTTGAGCACATACCTACAATACACACTGTCCAGCTCTCTATCTGAAACCGGTGAACATCAATCAGCAAAGCAACTATCTGCTAACATTCATGAATGCTAGAACCTAGGGCTATCATTATCCAAACTGCACCCTATTCCCCATACATTGCATTACTTTTACCCTACAACCCTAGTCAATAGTAGTGTACTATATAGGGAATAGGGTATCATTTGGGTTGCAAACCCATCCAACTATTGGGATATAAGAATAGGTTTCTATGACACCATGACAGGAGCATGTTTCAATTGGCTCATTACTTGGTCTGAACTTCAAACACATTTCAACAAACAGAGATGCAGCAAGGCCTTCTGTAAATAGTTCAGTACATAGTACAGTAGTCCATTGGGAACTTGACACTCTTCCGTTACAGTACCGGTATTTGGCTTGACGCTCTCTGCGTGCTTTTCATCTTAGCTTTGAGCTTCAGCAAACAGTACAGTAGTATGTACCTTCAGGTTGTGATTTGAGGTTCGATTGTCTGATATGGTTTTCCCGTACACCCACCCACCGCATAATATGCCAGTAGTGCTGAATAACTCCGAGCTCAGCACCACAACACAGACCCGGTGAGTCAGGCAACAGAAACAGTGAGTCACTCACCCCCCTCCGCTATCCTTCCCGATCTTTTCATCTATCCTCCTCTCTTGCCCTCTTCTCCCTCTCCTCTTTTCTCACTGTCCGTGTCCGAATATCCATACTAGCGTACCACGTACTTCAACTGCATACTCATTTCGCCGTTTGATCTAGTAGAATTCAGTCGTCTTTTCTGACTCACGTGTCTGAAACAGCTGAGGAGCAGATACATTGACGCGCTGTACCAAGACGAAGGAATGGCGGGAATCAACGCGTTCACACATTAGATGACACATTGAGCACTTTTTTTTATATTTCAGACACTTTCTCCGCTTACAATTTATGAGGCTAGTATGGGTATTTGGACACAGGCACTACCTCCTCAGGTCCCCTTGCACCTGCAATCTTCAACTCTCCTCCACCTACCCACTCCACTCCACTCCTCTTCAAATGTTGCTCTCTCGCTTGCTCTCTTTTTCTCCCTCCATTTTTTAAAAATCCCCCTCGTTCACTTACGTCCATCTCTCCATAGACAATATGGGATCAATGACGCTCCATCAGTGTCACAACCTCACGGATCCCTAACCTCTTTCTGTTCATGAAGTGCCATGGAAAGCACTTGAGTCGTGTTCCAGCTAAATGCACCGGACTGAATGTTCCAAATGGCACCCGTGACCCTATACAGTGCACTGCTTTTGACCAGAGGCTTATAGGCCTTGGGTTGAAAGTAGTACACTACATAGGGAATAGGGCACCATTTGGGACGGACCCTTTGTTACAGGAAACATTTAACAGGTATTCCCCTGGTTATTCTCCCTCTTTTAATGCAAATACCCTTCTAATATAAAATATAAACTATGAAGTCTTGTATTTTTCAGACAGCAGAGGTTGTGTAGAGCAAGGTTTCCCAAACTTGGTCCTGGGGCCCCACCTAGGTGCACATTTTGGTTTTTGCCCTAGCACTACACAGCTGATTCAAATAAACCCATTAGCAAGCATAGATTATTTGAATCTACTGTGTAGTGCTCGGGCAAAAACCCAAAACATGCCCCCAGGTTGGGCCCCAGGACAGAGTTTTGGAAACCCTGGCGTAGAGGTTATGACCTGACCAAGCCTCCTCTCCACTGGGCTGCTATGAGCACAGCTGTCCCCCCTCTCCCCTCAACCTTGGAAATACCTAGCTGAGTCACAGCAGAAACTCCCTACATCCCTTATTCTCACAGACTGACTGCAGTGGCAAGAAAAGGTATGTGAACCCTTTGGAAATACCTGGATTTCTGCATCAATTGATCATCAAATTTGATCTGATCTTCATCTAAGGTCACAAAAATAGACAAATAGTGTGCTCAAACTAATAACACACAAATTGTTTTTTTCTTGTCTATGTTGAACATCGTGGTTTGGGGCTGCTTTGCTGCCTCAGAGCCAGTGCCGCTTGCTATCGTCGACGGGAAAATGATTTCAAGTTTATCGAGACATTTAGCAGGAGATTGTTATGCTACCTGTCCGCCAATTGAAGTTTAACAGAAGTTGGGTGATGCAACAGAACAACGACCCAAAACACAGAAGTAAATCAACAACAGAATGGTTTCAACCAAAGAAAATACGCCTTCTGAAGTGGCCCAGTCCTGACCTCAACCCGATTGAGATGCTGTGGCATAACCTCAAGAGAGCAGGTCACACCAGACATCCCAAGAATATTGCTGAACTGAGGAATGGTACAGAATTCCTCCTGACCGTTGTGCAGGTCTGATCCGCAACTACAGAAAACATTTGGTTGAGGTTATTGCTGCCAAAGGAGGGTCAACCAGTTATTAAATCCAAGGGTTCACATACCCTCGTCACCCTGCACTGTGAACGTTTACACGGTGTGTTCAGTAAAGACATGAAAACATATCATGGTTTGTGTGTTATTCATTTAAGAAGACTGTGTTTGTACTATTGTTGTGACTTCGATGAAGATCAGATCAAATTTTATGATCAATTTATGCAGAAATCCAGATATTTCCAAAGGGTTCACACACATTGGCAAAAAAAGTGTGTATATATAAAAAAAAGAATATATATATATATATATATATAGTGTGTGAGTGTTTGAGGGGCGAGAACAAGCAGTCTCAGCACAACGAGCCCACTGGGAAGCTCTGATTCATAGAAAAATGATCCCTCTTTCCAAGGACACCCAACCCCTCTTTCCCTCCTTGCCTCCCTCCCTTCGTTCATACTCTCTTTTTGAACAGTAAATGGAAATATTGAAGTTTTACTCAAGTCTGTGCCAATCCAGACAGTCATGCGGTGTGTGATTTGTTTTGCCGAGTGCAGTACAGACAGCAACTGAATACAAAAACCATCCTTCCAAAAAAAAATACACCGCTCGTCACACTGAACAATGACACAGTATTTGTGACTCCAAGGCCGACGTTTCTTTCATAGAGTAAGACAGACGATTTACCGGTGACCCCTCTATCAGGTTAATCACCTCACACTACCAGAGATATATTCCTATTGCCCAGCTACCAGACAGGCAATATATGGACAGATAGATGGTATACAGCAGAAATGGCTGGTCCATAGGCCCTTTGTTGTCAAATAACTGAGTTGCAACAAAGAGTTGTCAAAAGAAAGTTCCACTAAAACAATTAAACATTCTACAACCATGCATGGAGACCATCCTTGGTTTGACATTTCAAAAGAACAAAAATGCATTACAGCGAGCAAACACAAACTCAGTTTGCCTGTTTTGAGCCAAAAAGTTGTTTTTTTTAACAATTGCTTACAGAGCTTCCTCTTAACCTCCCTTTCTTTGGCTGCCACAAAAATGCTGCTCTTTGAATTAGCCATGGTATTCATGCCAAATGGCAACCTATTCCCTATAAAGCGCACTGCGTTTGACCAGAACCCTACGGGCCCTGGACAAAAGTAGTGCACTACATAGGGTGTCGTTATTGGTAAGCCCATAGGACACTGAAACAAAACAATCAATCAATCTTACTCAAATTGCTAGCATTAGGCTACCACTAGACTACTGATCTAATGGTGGAATCCGCAGAAGGCGTACACAGCGCCACCACCAATGTTATTGTTGCAGAGTTGGGGAGAAAAAGAAAATGGGAGAAAAAAAAATTGGGGGGGGTGCTCGTTGTTAGCAGTAACTTATTCCCTGTTGTAATTTCACATTAAGCTTTAAAAACAGTTTGTGTCATAACAGTGTTGTTTCACAACAAGTGTTACCACATGGTTTTTAGCCTGTTTGATATCACAAGACTTCTACAATACCTGACATAGCCGTAAAGGGCTGAGCACAGCTCCTCTTTGCCTGACCGGTCAAAATCACAGGAGGCAGTCATAAGGCACTGTGGCTTTCTCCACAGTCAAGGCCAGAGTGCCAGAAAAATGTTGCTTTGTTTTTGATACGTGGAATAGAAAAGTCTTAAAGTATGTAAAATAGTCAATCTAAGACAATGTTACAAAGAACAATGTTTCATGTAATCTTCTATGTCAAGACCAGCCACCCAAGTGTGATGTTATGCTAGGGTTGCTTCTTTGAAATAACACATCGTATCAGCACATGAGTGATGAGATCGTATCATGAGGCCCCTGGCAGTTCCCAGCTCTAGCGCTGCAGGTGGCAGCAGCATGCTATCGAATCCCAGTGCAGATGCTACATGTGGTTATTCGTTATATGCATAAGAGCTGTATATTGCATCCTGAACGCCCAGAGCTACTGACGGCTTTAGGTCAAGTGGGTTTGATCGAGCAATTTTAGTAATAAATATACCGTTCGTAGTTAAACTCACATGGACCTTTCTATAAAGCTGGGGTACCGGTGACGATTTCCTACACTAGACAACTTGTTACAGCGGTTGATAAGTCATTGATAACAAATCTGCCAATTGTTTGATATAAAGATAAAAAAGGGGAAAATAGCTATATTCAATAACATTCACGAGTTGATTTAAAACCTTTGGTTGGCGTCAACAGATTTGTCCAAAATCTTGTGACATAAAACAGTACTTTTCTGTCCTTGCATTCATGGCAGTGTTGTCGTTATATCACATACTAAGCATTACATCAGTCAAATTAGACATTTAACCCTGTAGGACTCCTGGATCTAGCAGTCAGAAATGCAGTGTAACTATGCAACTTTGTGTGTCTCCTTGTTACATGGTGAAAACAGTCTATGGGCACACAAATGCAAAATAATAAATGCAATTGAAAAATCTAATGCTTCTATAACAGAAAGATACTTGATACCTAAAAACCTAAATTGAAGCCAAGGAATTTCCAGAATATTTTAGCGTCTCATTCGTTATGCCGGTGAAGACAGTGGTGCCTGGTTCCACGTTGGATCGAATATCCCTAGCGAATTGAGGTTGATCATCTGTTGTTGTCTGCTTGATTTACAGCAGGGTCTCGTTAGCTTTAACATTGTCTCTGGCCTAATACCAGTGGCAATATATCCTCCAAAACACCGGCTTCTCTGGCATTATCCCTTAAATAATGACAAATTACGTCGCCTAGTGGGCTTATTCACAATGATGATCTGGTAATGAAATAATGACAAATACATCTTGTTTTCCATGTTACACCGGCAACGTTAAACAATACAAGGGGCTTGAAGTAGCCTACTTGAACTTGGGAGCACAGAAAATCAAGTACTGGAATAGGCCTACCTTGAAAAATCGGACATTGTCAATTTGGTGCTTGAAAAGTCCTTGCAATTATTGTAGCCAATTTATAAGTTATACTGCTCCCTTGTAATTATCAGTGACTACGTTTTTTTTAATCTGTTTTTGTGAGAGATGTGGCCACTTTCGTTCGTTACGCACCACTTTAATTGAAGGGTGTTGCGCTACTCTGCTGCGGTAAAAACCATTTGCAGTGAGGATGACAACATTGAATGTTGGCTTCAACTTGGCTTTCCATACAAATCCTTACATTAAAAAAGGAAACTCGTTTTCTCATTATAAAAACAACAATGAGATTAATGCTACCTCTATTTGTGGTTTTATTATGTGTACCTGCGTCAGCCACATGGAAATAATCTCCATGCAGGCATCCAATCTATTTAGTCAGGCAATGTTCACATATTTTATAATAGAATAACAATTTGAATATCTAGGCCGTAAAAATTTTTAGGTAATGGCCTACTTTTTCTTTTACAATTTTTGCAAGCTTTTTGTGAGGAGGGGGGGGTTCCAAACTCAGCAAAAAAAAGAAACGTCCCTTTTTCAGGACCCTGTCTTTCCAAGAAAAATTGTAAAGGGTTTAAACACCGTTTCCGATGCTTGTTCAATGAACCATAAACAATTAATGAACTTGCACCTGTGGAAAAGTCGTTAAGACACTAACAGTGGTCCTTCTGTAGCTCAGTTGGTAGAGCATGGCGCTTGTAACGCCAGGGTAGTGGGTTCGATCCCCGGGACCACCCATACGTAGAATGTATGCACACATGACTGTAAGTCGCTTTGGATAAAAGCGTCTGCTAAATGGCATATATTATTATATATATAACAGCTTACAGACGGTAGGCAATTAAGGTCACAGTTATGAAAACGTATGACACTAAAGAGGCCTTTCTACTGACTGAAAACACCAAAAGAAAGATGCCCAGGGTCCCTGCTCATCTGCGTGAATGTGCCTTAGGAATGCTGCAAGGAGGCATGAGGACTGCAGATGTGTCCAGGGCAATGAATTGCAATGTCCATACTGTGAGACGCCTAAGAGAGTACTACAGGGAGACAGGACGGACAGCTGATCGTCCTCGCAGTGGCAGACCACGTGTAACAACACCTGCACAGGGTCGGTACATCCGAACATCACACCTGCGGGACAGGTACAGGATGGCAACAACTTCCCAAGTTACACCAGGAACGCACAATCCCTCCATCAGTGCTCAGACTGTCCGCAATAGGCTGAGAGAGGCTGGACTGAGGGCTTGTAGGCCTGGAGTCAGGCAGGTCATCACCAGACATCACAGGCAACAATGTTGCCTATGGGCACAAAGCCACCGTCACTGGACCAAACAAGACTGGCAAAAAGTGCTCTTCACTGACGAGTTGCGGTTCTCTCTCACCAGGTGTGATGGTCAGATTCGCGTTTATCGTCGAAGGAATGATCGTTACACCGAGGCCTGTACTCTGGAGCGGGATCTATTTGGAGGTGGAGGGTCCGTCATGGTCTGGTACACTCGCGTCCGATTATGTGTCACAGCATCATCAGACTGAGCTTGTCATTGCAGGCAAACTCAACACTGTGCATTACAGTGAAGACATCCTCCTCCTCATATGTCAGTGTCAGTGTTCTGCCATGGCCAGCGAAGAGCCCGGATGTCTGGCACCTGTTGGATCAGAGGGTGAGGGCTAGGGCCATTCCCCCCTGAAATGTCTGGGAACTTGCAGGTACTTGGTGGAAGAGTGGGGTAACATCTCACAGCAAGAACTGGAAAATCCGGTGCAGTCCATGAGGAGGAGATGTCCTGCAGTACTTAATGCAGCTGGTGGCCACACCAGATACTGACTGTTACTTTAGACCCCCCCCCCCTTGTTCAGGGACACATTATTCCAGTTAGTCACATGTTAGTGGAACTTGTTCAGTTTGTGTCTCAGTTGTTGAATCTTGTTATATTTACACATGTTGAGCTTGCTGAATATATACGCAGTTGACAGTGAGAGGACAATTCTTTATTTGCTGAGTTTATATTAAGCCCTATATGTTCAATTAAATAAAATGCCACAATTGTATAACATTGAAGTCCATGAGATGGCAGCCGTGTGTGTGCAACGTTTCAGACTGAAGCATTGTAATACTGCACAATATCGTCTATCAAGTCTACTCTTGTGCCGAACTGGTCAATTGATACAGTTTCAAGTACATAACTATAGAGAACATACAAAAATGATATGGTAATACACAATTTAAGTTTACACACTCCCAGGAATGTCATACATGATGGATAATTAGCTTCCCTACAGAAAAAAACACTAACCTTTACGCATCTAGATTGCCGGGCGGGGTTGATGTGGGGCCAGAGACAGCAGGGGTTCAAACTGTAGAACCCAGCTCCTACATTTGAATATAAAAATGTATTTTATCGAACTATGGGACCCTCAGGATGACAAATCAAAAATAATGTACTTGCATTCAGTAATCTAACTTCAGAGGTGAATGTATCAAACCAGTTGCTGTGATAAAAGTTTTGTTGTGCACTCTTCTCAAACAATAGCACTGTATTTATTCACTGTAATAGCTGTCCTAATTACCCAAACTCAGTAACGTAATCTGATTACTTTCAGTTATATTTTGATTAGAAGAACACTAAAATTTAGTCCTAGATTTTTAGTTAATTTATTTGCTAATTAAATTCAAATAAATTCATTAAAAATCCTACAATGTGATTTTCTGGATTTTTTTTTCATTTTGTCTGCCATAGTTGAAGTGTACCTATGATGAAAATTACAGGCCTCTCATCTTTTTAAGTGGGAGAACGTGCACAATTGTTGGCTGACTAAATACTTTTTTGCCCCACTGTATATATCATTGAGTAAATATTGCTAAATAAATGTTAGTAAATAAATGTTGCTAGGGACTCTCCTGGAAGAAGCTAGCTAGCTTACAAAGAATAACAACAAAAAATATCTAGTTACAGAAGAAAGGAAGACAAAATAAGGACAAAAGGACAGAAGAAAAAGGAAAAGAAAGAGGACAACAAAGTGAAACAGTCAGCACTTCTATTGCAACTTCGTATTTCGTCGTCCTAACGTAGTCTACACTGCTATCTGCCCAGCAGCTAGCCAGCTAGCAAACGTCCACCGTCTACCGAATAGCAGCACTGTAGAAACTATTACACTCAACTGAACGACTTGATTAGTGTAGTGTTAGCTAGCTACATAGTTGTCTTTGCTGTCTTCGTATCCAAGATAATTGTGTAGTTTAGAGCGTGTAGTCTTAGAGTGATTATCTTAATTTACCGAGGTTAGCTAGCCAGCTATTTGTCGTCCTTAACGTAGGAGACACTGCTAGCTAGCCAACAGCTAGCCAACGTCTACTGAATAGAACTTCCGCACTCAACAACCCGGTCGCATTCAGCTTCGCTCCACAGGTAGTATCACATTTTTCATTTCATTTCTTTACAGCACAACGGTTTGATTTGTTTGATCGTAGCTAGCTACATAGCTAGCTACATAGCCGTCTGTGTATCAAAGATAATTGTGTAGTCTAGAGCGATTTCTAGGTTAGCTAGCCAGTTATTGTCGTTCTTTTAACGCAACGTAACGTAATCAACACTGCTAGCTAGCCAGCTAGCCCCCGAATAGCAGCACTGTAGAAACTATTACACTCAACGGAACGACTTGATTAGTGTAGTGTCAACAACGCAGCCACTGCTAGCTTGCCTACAAAGTCAACAACGCAGCCACTGCCAGCTAGCCTACTTCAGCAGTACTGTATCATTTTAATCATTTTAGTCAATAAGATTCTTGCTACGTAAGTTTAACTTTCTGAACATTCGAGACGTGTAGTCCACTTGTCATTCCAATCTCCTTGCATTAGCGTAGCCTCTTCTGTAGCCTGTCAACTATGTGTCTGTCTATCCCTGTTCTCTCCTCTCTGCACAGACCATACAAACGCTCCACACCGCGTGGCCGCTGCCACCCTAATCTGGTGGTCCCAGCGCGCACGACCCATGTGGAGTTCCAGGTCTCCGGTAGCCTCTGGAACTGCCGATCTGCGGCCAACAAGGCAGAGTTCATCTCAACCTATGCCTCCCTCCAGTCCCTCGACTTCTTGGCACTGACAGAAACATGGATCACCACAGATAACACTGCTACTCCTACTGCTCTCTCTTCGTCCGCCCACGTGTTCTCGCACACCCCGAGAGCTTCTGGTCAGCGGGGTGGTGGCATCGGGATCCTTATTTCTCCCAAGTGGTCATTCTCTCTTTCTCCCCTTACCCATCTGTCTATCGCCTCCTTTGAATTCCATGCTGTCACAGTTACCAGCCCTTTCAAGCTTAACATCCTTATCATTTATCGCCCTCCAGGTTCCCTCGGAGAGTTCATCAATGAGCTTGATGCCTTGATAAGCTCCTTTCCTGAGGACGGCTCACCTCTCACAGTTCTGGGCGACTTTAACCTCCCCACGTCTACCTTTGACTCATTCCTCTCTGCCTCCTTTCCACTCCTCTCCTCTTTTGACCTCACCCTCTCACCTTCCCCCCCTACTCACAAGGCAGGCAATACGCTCGACCTCATCTTTACTAGATGCTGTTCTTCCACTAACCTCATTGCAACTCCCCTCCAAGTCTCCGACCACTACCTTGTATCCTTTTCCCTCTCGCTCTCATCCAACACTTCCCACACTGCCCCTACTCGGATGGTATCGCGCCGTCCCAACCTTCGCTCTCTCTCCCCCGCTACTCTCTCCTCTTCCATCCTATCATCTCTTCCCTCTGCTCAAACCTTCTCCAACCTATCTCCTGATTCTGCCTCCTCAACCCTCCTCTCCTCCCTTTCTGCATCCTTTGACTCTCTATGTCCCCTATCTTCCAGGCCGGCTCGGTCCTCCCCTCCCGCTCCGTGGCTTGACGACTCATTGCGAGCTCACAGAACAGGGCTCCGGGCAGCCGAGCGGAAATGGAGGAAAACTCGCCTCCCTGCGGACCTGGCATCCTTTCACTCCCTCCTCTCTACATTTTCCTCCTCTGTCTCTGCTGCTAAAGCCACTTTCTACCACTCTAAATTCCAAGCATCTGCCTCTAACCCTAGGAAGCTCTTTGCCACCTTCTCCTCCCTCCTGAATCCTCCTCCCCCTCCCCCCTCTCTGCAGATGACTTCGTCAACCATTTTGAAAAGAAGGTCGACGACATCCGATCCTCGTTTGCTAAGTCAAACGACACCGCTGGTTCTGCTCACACTGCCCTACCCTGTGCTCTGACCTCTTTCTCCCCTCTCTCTCCAGATGAAATCTCGCGTCTTGTGACGGCCGGCCGCCCAACAACCTGCCCGCTCGACCCTATCCCCTCCTCTCTTCTCCAGACCATTTCCGGAGACCTTCTCCCTTACCTCACCTCGCTCATCAACTTATCCCTGACCGCTGGCTACGTCCCTTCCGTCTTCAAGAGAGCGAGAGTTGCACCCATTCTGAAAAAACCTACACTCGATCCCTCCGATGTCAACAACTACAGACCAGTATCCCTTCTTTCTTTTCTCTCCAAAACTCTTGAACGTGCCGTCCTTGGTCAGCTCTCCCGCTATCTCTCTCAGAATGACCTTGATCCAAATCAGTCAGGTTTCAAGACTAGTCATTCAACTGAGACTGCTCTTCTCTGTATCACGGAGGCGCTCCGCACCGCTAAAGCTAACTCTCTCTCCTCTGCTCTCATCCTTCTAGACCTATCGGCTGCCTTCGATACTGTGAACCATCAGATCCTCCTCTCCACCCTCTCCGAGTTGGGCATCTCCGGCGCGGCCCACGCTTGGATTGCGTCCTACCTGACAGGTCGCTCCTACCAGGTGGCGTGGCGAGAATCTGTCTCCTCACCACGCGCTCTCACCACTGGTGTCCCCCAGGGCTCTGTTCTAGGCCCTCTCCTATTCTCGCTATACACCAAGTCACTTGGCTCTGTCATAACCTCACATGGTCTCTCCTATCATTGCTATGCAGACGACACACAATTAATCTTCTCATTTCCCCCTTCTGATGATCAGGTTGCGAATCGCATCTCTGCATGTCTGGCAGACATATCAGTGTGGATGACGGATCACCACCTCAAGCTGAACTTCGGCAAGACGGAGCTGCTCTTCCTCCCGGGGAAGGACTGCCCGTTCCATGATCTCGCCCTCACGGTTGACAACTCCATTGTGTCCTCCACCCAGAGCGCTAAGAACCTTGGCGTGATCCTGGACAACACCCTGTCGTTCTCAACTAACATCAAGGCGGTGGCCCGTTCCTGTAGGTTCATGCTCTACAACATCCGCAGAGTACGACCCTGCCTCACACAGGAAGCGACGCAGGTCCTAATCCAGGCACTTGTCATCTCCCGTCTGGATTACTGCAACTCGCTGTTGGCTGGGCTCCCTGCCTGTGCCATTAAACCCCTACAACTCATCCAGAACGCCGTAGCCCGTCTAGTGTTCAACCTTCCCAAGTTCTCTCACGTCACCCCGCTCCTCCGCTCTCTCCACTGGCTTCCAGTTGAAGCTCGCATCCGCTACAAGACCATGGTGCTTGCCTACGGAGCTGTGAGGGGAACGGCACCTCAGTACCTCCAGGCTCTGATCAGGCCCTACACCCAAATAAGGGCACTGCGTTCATCCACCTCTGGCCTGCTCGCCTCCCTACCACTGAGGAAGTACAGTTCCCGCTCAGCCCAGTCAAAACTGTCCGCTGCTCTGGCTCCCCAATGGTGGAACAAACTCCCTCACGACGCCAGGACAGCGGAGTCAATCACCACCTTCCGGAGACACCTGAAACCCCACCTCTTTAAAGAATACTTAGGATAGGATAAAGTAATCCTTCTCACCCCCTCCCCCTTAAAATATTTAGATGCACTATTGTAAAGTGGCTGTTCCACTGGATGTCATAAGGTGAATGCACCAATTTGTAAGTCGCTCTGGATAAGAGCGTATGCTAAATGACTTAAATGTAAATGTAAATGTAGTAAATAAAGCTGCATACAAACATGGTCTCTATTGCTTTTTTGAGTAAGGCAGCTCCAAAATGCAGGTGTTTCTGCCTTCTTCAGTGCTTCCCGTGGTGGAGGACGCCGGCAGAAAATATGAGCATTGCGCTGTGAATGGCTCAGTGTTCTGTCACTCATGGGGACACTACATCACAGGCAAAGTCTAAGTCCTTAGTCAGGGAGGACATCAAACATTTAATCCCTTTGGGTCCTGCCATAGAGTTACATTAGAATAGCCCTTCCAAGAAGGCTCAAGGTGCACATGAAGCCTAACCTGTTTTAGAAAATGTAATCAAACATTATAAGAGCTTTCATTGTCTGCTTATATGCCCCCTTTATTTATCCTATTGTTCTGACTTGGTGTACAGAGAGAACACTTTAAGAATGGCCCATGTTGTGAATTATGTCGCTGTACATTTCAAACGTGCTGACCAAAGTTATTGAAGACGTCCCTCATCGCTCGCTCATTATTGTCTTCATCAAAATTACAGATTGCCTCTTATCCGCTTTTCGTCCCCTTATGCCATAGTTTGTACATCTCAATTGTCAGTAGAAACTACATTTGTTTAAGCAAGTCAGCCATATCAGCTATGATTTTTTTAAAGGCAGTAAATTAGGCTGAATGAACTGTTTCGCTGCCAGAAAAGGCTCTGTTGATAGCCAGGTGTAGCAGTGGAAAGGTGTTGGGACTTTTGTAGGGACTCTGCTGTTGGGACAGCTTTATGTAGGCCCTAACAGTTTGTGGGCACCGTTTGGCACCGTTATAAGACTTGGGTTTAGGGGAGGGGGGTCTAGAAGTGCCATATTTCATTAGAGATTGGCCCTGACATCTGCTACTCACTCCTGGCTGTGCCATCTGCATCCCCCTCCCCCCTCCTCAGTACCAACCATCCCTCCTCCAATAGGCACAGCCGGAGTTAAGATCCCTCTGACATTCCTGCGAGGGGTTTATCCCCTAGTTTTCCTCTTTCATCCCTAGAATTTGATCCCGCTCTGCCCCTGCAGCACACGCACGATAGCAGGCTCAAGGGACTCCTGAAGGGGCCCCGAACAAGCTACCCCCCCCATTTGTAGCCCCTGACGTCCAAAGGGAGGAGGGGGGGTGTATGTGACGTATGGGGCTGTGGACCCTCCCCTGGAGCGTAAGTGGGACTATTCACCACAAAGCCCAGGCAAAGAGTCTGGAGGAGTAACAGTTTAGACGGATATGAAATGTGGCCCAATGCAAACAGCCAGAGGCACAGATAAGGCACACATTTGGCCATCCTATTGCCATAATGAATTCATCATCATCATCTTTGAGCTCAGTCTGTTTTGTTGATATGTTAGTAAGTAGAAAGAATGAAGTTTCGGATGGCTGCGTTTTGGTGACGCACATATTTTAACAAAGGCGGTTAAAATATGTGGTGAGATGTTGTGAATGCACAGGTGGGTACATGCTCTTTTCTTTCACATGAGTGCCTCTGGAGATAAGTGTTTTGGTGGTCTAAAAAGTGGGTACACTTTCAGTTGTTCTTTCCACTTAAAGCACACCGCTCCATTCAGGTAGTTGACAGAGAGCTGGCTTGACAAACCGGAGAAAGGACAGATTAAGTATCTAAAGAAAGTAGTTTTTTTTAATTATTGTATTACAATTAGTGTTCATTATTAGTCCTCTGTCATTGTATCATCCAAAGTGCTGGAGTACAGAGCCAAAACAAAAAAACATTTGTCACGGTCCTGGTCCCAGGCTTGTTTGCACCTCATTGATTGACATTGGCCGTAGAAGTTGGTAAGACAACACAAACAGACCTGGGACCAGGCTAGACCACACTACTCCTGAGCGAGAGAGAAACACAGTGAGAGGGCATTTCACCAGAACTCTCCCATGTCTGTGGTATGAGCAAGGCCGTTAACACACTGTTCCCCGGGCGCCCCGAAGACGTGGATGTCATACCTCTGATTCAGAGTGGTTGGGTTAAAAGCGGAAGACACATTTCAGTTGAAGGCATTCTGTTGTACAACTGACTAGGTATCCCCCTTTCATGTTTCTGAAGAGAATGCCAAAAAAAATGTACAATAGTAAATTGACTGGGTGGGAGGATGGGGTTGTGTTATGAGAGAATACAAGAAATGGGGCGGATTAACACACACACACACACACACACACACACACACACACACACACACTTGATAAAAATAGACTGCACCAATCTAAGGGCATAACGGTTACTTTAAGTGGACATTCAGATCACAGGGAGAGGTCGTAAATCACAGAACTGAGGGTCCAAAGACTATGAAAAACACATTCCATTGGAGAGAGCTCTTTGATATTGTAAACAATAATAATAAATCATTGAAAACATGTTCAGCCAATCAGTAGCAGTGACAGCCAGAGCAAACATTGAGAGATGCAACAGAAACATAACCTTTGGAAATAGTCCTCCCCACAACTAGAATAGGATATAGGGTTGGAAGGGTGTTATATACGTCACGTTATTTCTCCACAAGGTTCCCACTCATGTGGCAAAAGTGTGGCCAGAGACGAGGCCATACGAAACTCAAACTCCCAAAGGAGGAATAGTTTGAAGACAACACAGGTGGATGGATGTCAAAAAGAGAGCTATAGGTGAGGACCAGGCCTCTGAAGTTTGACACACACACACATACTTACAGTCTAAATGCTGGCCAGACAGGCCAACTATGCTGAAGTCACTCACTAGGATTCATTTCACCATGGAGTATTGATAATGCGGTAGCCCTGAGCTGCATAATAGCATTATGTCACATAACAGCAAGCCCTATGTCACAGTAGGGGTATCTGGAATCATAACACGACATAATGCCAGGTCCCAGTTGTGATGCTCTGCACTCCTGGCAAGGAGCTCGAGGCTCCCAAGTGGCGCAGGGGTCTAAGGCACTGCACTACAGGCACCCTGGTTTGAATCCAGGCTGAATCACAAGCGGCCGTGATTGGGAGTCCCATAGGGCGGCGCACAATTGGCCCAGCGTCGTCCCGGGTTTGGCCGGTGTAGGCCGTCATTGTAAATAAGAATTTGTTCTTAAAATGAGTTGCCTAGTTAAATAAAAGGTCACGTTTTAGAGTGGAGACAGACACGAGACACTGGAAAAGGAACTTCATTGAACACAGACATTAGCAAATAGCATGTAAGTGCCCTCGTTCTCCTGTGCTACATCGTTTACATTACCTCCCTTTATAGGTATCAAGAGTGCTGGGCCTTCACAATCCTACAGTAACAGTTGTACACCACTAAAGCATAGCACATAGGAAAACTTCACAATATATTGAGTCACACTGACAGCAGAAGATAAACTGGGGGGGGGAATCAACGTGTGGAATCTCAACTCGTGTGTAAATGGACAGTAGCCCAATACACCTTACTGAATCTAATAGCGAAGAGGAACACAATAACACATCGAGCCTCACGTCAAGATCATAAGTGTCGTAGATGTCAAAAACATCCCGAATCAGATTGTCAAACACCAGCAACATTTCTCGCAGCCTAAAGCAGGAGCTGCGATATTGAACAACCAATTTTCCAAATAGTCAAACAACAGCCACAACCGTTCAGTACGCAAGCAAGTCAACAAGAGGGTGTGTTGTATACTAGCCCTTGATCATGACTCTCAGTTCCATTATACATAAGAGTCATTGGACGAAGGTGTCTTCCGTGTTTTGTTAAGAGCCCCGGGACGCTAGGTCTGAATATGAACATGCATCGCTTGAGGTACAATCTTGGAAGCATAAGGATCTAATCTTTCATATCAGCAAGAAATCAAATAAAAATATGTATATACATTTTTATTTTAAGGTTCAATTGATACACACCTTTATAGGGTTATGATTATGGGTTCCCACACAGCCACATCTCCATGGTACAGCGCTTGTTTACAGAAAACAGACCTGACTACCTGTGCTAATTAGCTAGCTGCATCTCCTTAACACCTGGATGTAGGAAGGCAGGAAAATACTGTCGGGCGCAACTGCTAAAACAGAGGTACAGTCAGTGGCGACCCGTCCTTCAGGGCAGGTGGGGCAGACACACACACACAACCTTTCAAATGTTTGGGGTCATTTAGAAATGTTCTTGTTTTTGAAAGAAAAGCAAATTGTGCCCATTAAAATAACATCAAATTGATCAGAAAATAAAGAGTAGACATTGTTAATGTTGTAAATGACTATTGTAGCTGGAAATGATTTTTTTTATGGAATATCTACATAGGCGCACAGAGGCCCATTATCAGCAACCATCACTCCTGTGTTACAATGGCATGTTGTTAGCTAATCCAAGTTGATCATTTTAAAAAGGCGAATTGATCATTAGAAAACCCTTTGCAATAATGTTAGCACAGCTGAAAACTGTTGTTCTGATTAAAGAAGCAATAAAACTGGCCTTCTTTAGACTAGTTGAGTACCTGGAGCATCAGCCTTTGTGGGTTCGATTACAGGCTCAAAATGGTCAGAATCAAAGACCTTTCTCCTGAAACTCATCAGTCTATTCTTGCTCTGAGAAATGATGGCTATTCCAAGTGAGAAAATGCCAAGAAACTGAATATCTGGTACAACACTGTGTACTACTCCCTTCACAGAGCAGCGCATACTGGCCCCAACCAGAATAGAAAGAGGAGTGAGAGGCCCCGGTGCACAACTGGGTAAGAGGACAAGTACATTAGAGTGTCTAGTTTGAGAAACAGACGCCTCACAAGTCCTCAACTGGCAGCTTCATTAAATAATACCCACAAAACACCAGTCTCAACGTCAACAGTGAAGAGGGGACTCCTGGATGCTGGCCTTCTAGGCAGAGTTGAAAAGAAAAATCCATATCTCAGACTGGCCAATAAAAAGAAAAGATTAAGATGGGCAAAAGAACACAGACACTGGACAGAGGAAGATTGGAAAAAAGTGTTTTTGACAGACAAATCTAAGATTGGATGTGTTCAGATCACAAAGAGGAACATCCGTGAGACGCAGAAAAAATGAAAAGATGCTGGAGGAGTGCTTGATGCCATCTGTCAAGCATGGTGGAGGCAATGTGATGGTCTGGGGGTGCTTTGGTGGTAGATTTGGACAGGTAAAAGGGATCTTGAAGAAGGAAGGCTATCACTCCATTTTGCAACGCCATGCCATACCCTGTGGATGGCGCTTAATTGGAGACAATTTCCACTTACAACAGGACAATGACTCAAAGCACAGCTCCAAACTATGCAATAACTATTTAGGGAAGAAGAAATCAGCTGGTATTATGTCTATAATGGAGTGGCCAGGACAGTCACCGGATCTCAACCTTATTGAGCTGTTGTGGGAGCCACTTCACCGTACGGCACATAAGAAGTGCCCATTAAACTTATAGGAGCTGCGTCAGGAAGCATGGGGTGAAATCCTTTTTATTTTTTATTTTATGTCATACAAACATGGTCTCTTTTTTTGTTTCTTGAGTAAAGCAGCTCCAAAATGCAGGTGCTTCAGCCTAGCTGAGAGATTATTTTGGTGGTGGTGCTAGCCAGACGAAAAATACAGAGCGTTGCCCCTGATTGGCTCAGTTTTCTGTCACTCAAGGAACAATACGTCATCCCCAATACGTCATCCCCAATTCTCAGGTTAGAGCTCGAAACTGTTCGCCCCTTGGGTTCTGCTGTAGAGTTATATTAGAAGAGCCCATCCAAGAAGGCTCAAGGTTATTGGCCACAGATTATTGGCCACAGAATGACATCAAATCACATATCTGCAGTAGCTTTGATTGGACTGATGTCAACATCTTACTTTCAAAGTCTTAGCTAGCAGTCATCATCAGCTGTCATCGTCAGTTGTCATCAAGTCGACAATCTACTGGCAAATCCTTTTCGCCCTTGTCATATTAAGAGAAATTATAGATAAAACGTATCGGTGCTCATCAGCCATTGTACATAAACATTACACAACAAGTTGGAAATTGCAAATTCAACAATGAGTTGTTTGGAAGGAATCAGTGGCTAAGAGTTGCAAAGAAACCACTAACGTTAGCCTGCTATTCAATGGAGTGGCTGTGGGTTTTTTTTCTCCCAGTTCCCACCATAAATCCAGAGAATACCAGAATTTTATAACAAAATGTGCCTACAAAAGGACCGCTGCGCCAACTTCACAAGGTGAGTCCAAAAATAACTTGTATGCTGCTGCATAAATGGTGTAATATGCCAGGGAGAAATGTATAATGGAGCTAAGAAATTAATACTAAGTGTATGTTGTGTAGTAAGCAGTTAGTAGCCCATGTGCCTCACCCTAATAATTTGGTCTATTTTCACCAACGCGGTATTGTAAACACATAACGTTAGTAGTTGTGGTGCTTGGCTTGCACGTGCAAATTCAGCACACACACACAACATTCTATAATAGAATTGTGTTATTTGACATGTTAAATAAGCTTTTCATTTGACACGTCAAATAGTGTACCACCCCAAATAGTGCACCACCCTAATAATTTGGTCTATTTTCACCTCCTAATTTCACCTGCTGTTCTGACTTGGTGGTGCACAAATAGCCCATAGCATGTTTTAGAGAAATGGAATCATTGAATATTGTTAAGAGCTTTCATTGTCTGTTTATATGCCCCGTTTATTTATCCTACGGTTCTGACTTGGTGTACAGGGAGTACACTGGAAGAACGGCCCATGTTCTGACATCTGTCACTGTACATTTCAAAAAGTGCTGAACAAATAGTTATATTGACTACGTCCGTCATCGGTTGCTCGTTAATTAGATTGCTTGTCGTCCTCTTATCCACTTGTCGTCCACTTATGCCATAATTTGTACATCTCAATTGTCAGTAGAAACTACATTTGTTTAAGCAAGTCAGCCATATCAGGTATGTGTTTGTTTTTTAAAATGCAGTAAATGAGACTGAATGAACTGTTTCGCTGCCAGACAAGGCTCTGCTGAAAGACAGGTGTAGCAGTGGTAAGGAGTTGGGACTCAGCTCTGCTGTTGGGACAGATTTATGTAGGCCCTAACAGTTTATGGGCACCGTTTGTCATCGCTATAGTGCAACTAATGTATTGTTTAGTGTTGTGTAGTGGCTTTGCTGGAATGCATCCCACATTTTTTTGTTTTGCCCCACCAAGACTGACATGCTAAACTCGCCACTGGGTACAGTAAGTAAGTATTTTGCATTTGTGACATTATTTTTGACCTGATATGAAAGTAGAGGGATTTATGTTTCTAGAACCATACCACCATTGAGAATCAGTTCACGTTTAGATAGAGGATTTGGCTGTTTTGGCTTCCAGAGCCAATTCGTGTATAAACAGAACATGTAAGATCCATGGACTAAGGAGTAAGTAGGTTCCTTTTGTCCATTATCGGGCTAGTTGTAAACCAACTGTAACTGAAGTATTTTAACCTATGAACACCCCCACCACACACCTGTGTCAGTAGGCTAGAGGAGCCATATTTTTTGCTCCCCTAGTAACCTCAACGGCAGTAGTGCGCTCAGGTACTTCGCCACGACATAATATAGTCGAATTCAATTGCTTTGACTTACTTTATGAAGTAGATGGCCCCTTCGTCCGTGAAACCCTCTTCCCATCCTCGAGGTAAATCTGCATTGGGCGAGTAAAAAAAAAAAATGTGCGTTACCTTCGAGGGTAGGCGCATTCCCCTGAAAGTTTCGTGCATCATTAGGCTACCGGTATATCAATAACGTACAAAAGAAACCCGTTCTTCTGTGAAGTAGGCCAAAACGGCATTAATAATCTGATACAAGTGCAAGCATACCTGACCGTATCATGTGTCCGGAATTGACAGGTTCGCCCGTTTTCGGATGGAGCCAAGCAGTCGTGTTCGTTTCATCGCTGCCAGAAAGACAAAACACCTGTTAAGAGGAAATAAACACTAGACAATCGAACTCTCCTTTAAAAGAGCCAACAAAAAAAAAAGAAGAACGACCACATTTCGCCTCGCCAAAAAGCACATATTCGACTCACTGAATGAAAAACACCCTGCCATCTCCGCAGACACCGTAGGACCAGTGCTCAGGTAAGGTCTCCCGCCCGAGCGGCGCCGCCATGATCCTGGTATGAAGTCCTATTTCATTCCCTCTTCGTGGAGTTCTCCAGGGCACTCAAAATCCAATGATCACCGCCAGGGCGAAGAGGCGAATAAAGGGGAGGGCTGTCAGCTAGGCTACTCAGTTGACGGAGAAGAAGTACGTTTTCTGAGTAGCCTACTTTTGTCTGCCGACCGAATGAAAGTTACACGTAGTTGGAAACAAAAAAAAGGAGCTCTCGTGTCGCGGCTTTGGTTACTTTAAGGTTTTGTAGTTGTACGTGTAAGCCAATTATTGCTCTCAAAATAGCTTTTCAGAGGCATTTTCTTATTTAACGCAGGTCCCCGAGGCAATCGGTGCATGGCAGTCTATACTGAACAAAAATATAAATGCAACGTGTAAAATGTTGGTCCCCTAAAAGATGGCAGACATTTTCCATATGCACAAAAATAATATTTTTCTCAGATTTTGTGCACAAATGTGTTTATATTTCTGTTTGTAAGCATTTCTCCTTTGCCAAGATAATCCATCCACCTGACAGGTGTGGCATATTAAGAATCTGATTAAACAGCATGATCATTACACAGGCGCACCTTCTGGGACAATAAAAGGTCACTCTAAAATGTGCAATTTTGTCATACAATGCAATGCCACAGATATCTCAAGTTTTGAGGGAGTGTGCAATTGGCATGCTGACTACAGGAATGTCCACCAGAGCTGTTTCCAGAGAATGGAATGTTAATTTCTCTACCATAAGCCGCTTCCAACGTCTTTTTGAGAATTTGGCAGTATATCCAACTGACTTCACAACCGCAGAGCACGTGTATAGCGTTGTGTGGCCGAGCGGTTTGCTGGTGTCAATGTTGTGAACAGAGTGCCCCGTGGTGGAGGTGGGGTTATAGTATGGGCAGACATAAGCTATGGACAATGAACACAATTGCATTTTATAGATGGCAATTTGAATGCACAAAGATACCGTGACGAGATTCTGTAGGACCATTGTAGTGCCTTTTATCCGTCGCCATCACCTCATGTTTCAGCATGATTAAGCATGGCCCCATGTTGCAAGGATCTGTACACAATTCCTGGAAGCTGAAAATGTCCCTGTTATTCCATGGCTTGCATACTCACCAGACATGTCACACATTGAGCAGGTTTGAGATCCTCTGGATGGACGTGTATGGCAGCATGTTCCAGTTCCCGCCAAAATCCGGCAACTTCGCACAGCCATTGAAGAGGAGTGTGACAACATTCTACAGGCCACAATCAACAGCCTGATCAACTCTGCAGGGAACCAAAAATATTTGGACAAATGTGGATGCTACCATGATTACAGATAATCCTTATTTTAATCGTGAATAATGAGTGAGAAAGTGAGATGCATAAATATCCAGGGGCTCAACTTTGTTTTTAGAAGTGGGGGGGGACATCATTTTTTTTTATCCAGTCGGATAAACATTCCAAACAGCCTACCCGGCCGTCTCGGAGCCTGCCGCAGGGTCCTAAAGCATACACCGTTGCCTCGTTTTGTATCACATTCCAATGATAAAACTGGGGACATTTCAAAATGTGGGGACATGTCCGCCCCTTCCCCGGTGAAAGTTGAGCCTCTGTAAATATCATCCCTCCCACCAACAAAATGCTAACTTCCCCTGTTATTGGTGCAACGTTAGCATGTCTTGGGAGCAACATTCCCTCTAAACTACGTGTGCGCAGTGGCCCCGAGACTGCTGCACAGCTCTCCCGGGACTGCCTCACAGAAAACATCAGCCCATATAGAGAAGCACGAGATTGTACTTCACAATTTTAGTGCGTAGTAGTAGTGCTCACCAACTGGTCCCTTACCTGTTTTGCCTGTTATTTTAGCATTAATACATGTCTCATATCAGTTTGCAAACAATGTATTCAAAATAGGATTCCATTGTATTGACACGAGTAGCATCACTACTCTGGACGATTCTGACTTCGAATATGTGGACATCTATAAATACCTAGGTGTCTGGCTAGACTGCAAACTTTCCTTCCAGACTCATATGAAGCATATCAAATCCAAAATTAAATTTAGAATCGGCTTCCTATTTCGCAACAAAGCCTCCTTCACTCATGCTGCCAAACATACCCTCATAAAACTGACTATCCTACCGAACCTTGACTTCGGTGATGTCATTTACAAAATAGCTTCCAACACTCTACTCAGCAAATTGGATGCAGTCTATCACAGTGCCATCTGTTTTGTCACCAAAGCCCCATATACTACCCACCACTGCGACCTGTATGCTCTTGTTGGCTGGTCCTCCCTACATATTCGTCGCCCAACCAACTGGCTCCAGGTAATCTATAAGTCTTTGCTAGGTTATCTCAGCTCACTGGTCACCATAGCAACACCCACCCGTAGCACGCGCTCCAGCAAGTATATTTCACTGGTCATCCCCAAAGCCAACACCTCCTTTGGCCGCCTTTCCTTCCAGTTCTCTACTGCCAATGACTGGAACGAACTGCAAAAATCACTGAAGTTTACATTTACATTTAAGTCATTTAGCAGACGCTCTTATCCAGAGCGATCTCTCTCACTAACTTTAAGCATCAGCTGTCAGAGCAGCTTACCGATCGCTGCAGCTGTACACACCCCATCTGTAAATAGACCATTCAACCAACTACCTACCTCATCCCCATATTTGTTTTTGTTTTTCTGCTCTTTTGCACACCAGTATTTCTACTTACACATCCTCATCTGCACATATCACTCCCGTGTAAATTGCTAAATTGTAATTACTTCACCACTATGGCCTGTTTATTTATTGCCTTACCTCCTTACTTCATTTGCACACACTGTATACAGATTTTTCTATTGTGTTATTGACTGTATGTTTGTTTATTCCATGTGTAACTCTGTATTGTTTTTGTCACACTGCTTTGCTTTATCTTGGCCAGGTCGCAGGTGTAAATGAGAACTGGTTCTCAACTAGCCTACCTGGTTAAATAAAGGTGAAATCATTTTTTTTAAATAAACTACTCAGCCCGTACTCTACACAGACCAGTGCGGCATAAACAATCAGAGCTGCAGTAGGCCTATATGCAAATAGACCATTGCCATATATGGATCCGTGCCATTTATTGAACTGGACTGTGTTTACAGACTGAGCAGTTGTGAGTATATGCGCTTGATTTGAGATCAAAGTGAGAGCTGCATGTAGCCACGTCTGCACATTTTGTTCATATCCTTTACTAGTTTGAGAGTTATTAGCCCAGTTATATATCATTTGTAGTCAGCAATAAGGAAGTGATTGCGTCCTACAAGAGCACAAAACATATACATTTTTATACTTTGAAAAGCGAGTCAGGTAAAGAGCTTTTGAGACAGGCTTGAATAAGTAGCCAATAGGCAGAGGGTAGCATCATTTGTTTGATTCTCTGTAATAATGGTATGGGAATAATAATGCATTTAATTTTGTATAATGTTTTCTTGCATCAAACAACACAACATTTTCAGTCACCTCCTTGTCTGAAGGACAAGTGGATAAACGGGTTAATGTCAAGCCATGCATGTATTTTTTCAAAGTCTCATGGAATGTAAGCCTACTTTGACACCACACATTGGCTGCTGCTGTAGGCTGAATGATAGAACAGCTAGTTCCATGTTAAAATGTTATGGGATGCATTTTCTCCATTTCTTTTTACGGTAGGCCACTCTGGTAGGCCTACATTATGATCAAATAGCCACAGTAGCCTACATGGCCACTGTTAAAGCTGTAACTTAAAGTGGATACAGCCTCAGTGTTCACAGTAAACACTTGCTGGAAGTTGCACAGAATATTCACAACGTTCAAGTTTGCGCTCAGCAGAACTGAAATTTGCTCAGTGAGGAAAACAATTAGAGGGAACATTGCTTGGGGGTATGATCTTTGTGTTGGAGTGTGCCCCTCGTGTATCGGAGTGTGCCTCTGGCTATCCATAAATGTATAAAACAAGAAAATCATGCCGCCTGGTTTGCTTAAAATGAGGAATATAAAATGAATTATACTTTCACTTTTGATGCTTAAGTATATTTAGAACCAAATACTTTTAGGCTTTTTACTCAAGTCATATTTTACTGGGTGACTTTCACTTTTACTTGAGGCATTTTCTATTAAGTTATCTTTACATTTACTCAAGTACAATGGTGGGAAAAGTACTCAAGTAAAAGTGAAAGTCACCCAGTAAAAAACTACTTGATTAAAATCTTTTAATTTTAAATGTACTTAAGTACAGTGGTGGGAAATGTACTCAATTGTCATACTTGAATAAAAGTGAAAAGGAAATGCTATACATAAAATTCCATTATATTAAGCAAACCAGACGGCACATTTTTCTTTTATTTAGGGAGAACAAGAGGCACACTCAGACATACTTTACAAACGCAGTATTTGTGTTTAGTAAGTCCGCCAGATCAGAGGCCGTAGGGATGACAACGCATTATGTTGATAGGTGTGTGAATTGGAACAATATTGCTGTCCTGTCTAATCGTTTGAAATGTAACGAGTACTTTTGGGTGTCAGGGAAAATGTAAGAGAGTAAGAAGTACACATTTAGGAATGGAGTGGAGTAAAAGTACAAGTTGTCAAAAATATAAATATACTGAACAAAAATATGAACGCAACATGCAACAATTTTAAATATTTCACTGAGTTACAGTTCATACAAGGAAATCAGTCAATTTAAATAAATGAATTAGCCCCTAATCTATGGGTTTCACATGACTGGGAATACAGATATGCATCTGCTGGTCACAGATACCTTTTAAAAAGCTAGGAGCGTAGATCAGAAAACCAGTCAGTATCTGGTGTGACCACCATTTGCCTCATGCAGCGCGACACATTTCCTTTGCATAGAGTTGATCGGGCTGTTGATTGTGGCCTGTGGAATGTTGTCCCACTCCTCTTCAATGTCTGTGCCAAGTTCCTGGATATTGGCGGGAACTGGAACATGTTGTCGTACACGCTATCGTACACGCTGTCGTACACGTCAATCCAGAGGATCTCAAACATGCTCAATGGGTGAAATATCTGGTGAGTATGCAGGTTATGGAAGAACTGGGACATTTTCAGCTTCCAGGAATTGTGTACGGATCCTTGCGACATGGGGCCATATATTATCATGCTGAAACACGAGGTGATGGTGGCGGAAGAATGATACGCCAATGGGCCTCATGATCTTGTCATGCTATCTCTGTGCATTCAAATTGCCATCAATAAAATGCAATTGTTTTCATTGTCAGTACCTTATGCCTGTCCATACCATAACCCCACCGCCACCACGGGGCACTTGACATCAGCAAACCGCTCGCCCACACGACGCCATACACGTGGTCTGCAATTGTGAGACCGGTAGGAAGTACTGCCAATTTATCTAAAACGTCGTTGGAGGTGGCTTATCGTAGAGAGATTAACATTAAATTATCTGGCAACAGCTCTGGTGGAAATTCCTGCAGTCAGCATACCAATTGCACCCTCCTTCAAAACTTGAGACATCTATGTCATTGTGTTGTGTGACAAAACTGGACATTTTAAAGTGGCCTTTTATTGCCCCCAGCACAAGGTGCACCTGTGTAATGATCATGTCCTTTAATCAACTACTTGATATGCCACACATGTCAGGTGGATGGATTATCTTGGCAAAAGAGAAATGCTCACTAACAGGGATGAATCAAATTTGTGCACAAAAATGGAGAAAAATATGCTTTTTATGCATATGGTAAATCTTTTGGATCTTTTATTTAAGCTCATGAAACATGGGACCAACACTTTATATGTTGCGTTTATCTTTTTGTTAAGTGTAGTACAGTACAGATACCCCAAAAAAAATACTTAAGTAGTATTTCACAGTATTTTTACTTAGTTACTTTCCACCACTGCTCAAGTATGAGAAAAGGGTACTTTTCCACCACTGCTCAAGTATGAGAAAAGGGTACTTTTCCACCACTAAATCATACAAGCATCCACATTAATGTAGATATGTTTAGAAACGTATTCTATTCTTATTTACAATAATAGTGACTCTATTGGGCACAAAAATTATCTGAAACACAACCAAAACAAAACTTTGTAGAGTCACAAGCTTGATGTAGTCATTGCGTGCTAGGAATATGGGACATAATACGAACCTTTTGACAACTTTTGGTTCCCTAAAATGGAGGGGACTATGTACAGAAAGTGCTGTAATTTCTCAACAGTTCACCCGATATGGATGAAAATCTAATTGTATTTGTCACTTGCTTCGTAGACAACAGGTTTAGACTAACAGTGAAACGCTTACTTACGGGTCCTTTTCCAACAATGCAGAGTTAAAAATAAGATTTTTTTTAAATATAGGAATAGTGGCACAGTGAATAACAAATAAAAATAAGTAGAAAGTCACATGGCCTTTATATAGGGAGTAGAAAGTCACATGGCCTTTATATAGGGAGTAGAAAGTCACATGGCCTTTATATAGGGAGTAGAAAGTTACATGGCCTTTATATAGGGAGTAGAAAGTCACATGGCCTTTATATAGGGAGTAGAAAGTCACATGGCCTTTATATAGGGAGTAGAAAGTCACATGGCCTTTATATAGGGAGTAGAAAGTTACATGGCCTTTATATAGGGAGTAGAAAGTTACATGGCCTTTATATAGGGAGTAGAAAGTTACATGGCCTTTATATAGGGAGTAGAAAGTCACATGGCCTTTATATAGGGAGTAGAAAGTTACATGGCCTTTATATAGGGAGTAGAAAGTTACATGGCCTTTATATAGGGAGTAGAAAGTCACATGGCCTAGAAAGTCACATGGCCTTTATATAGGGAGTAGAAAGTCACATGGCCTTTATATAGGGAGTAGAAAGTCACATGGCCTTTATATAGGGAGTAGAAAGTCACATGGCCTTTATATAGGGAGTAGAAAGTCACATGGCCTTTATATAGGGAGTAGAAAGTCACATGGCCTTTATATAGGGAGTAGAAAGTCACATGGCCTTTATATAGGGAGTAGAAAGTCACATGGCCTTTATATAGGGATTAGAAAGTCACATGGCCTTTATATAGGGAGTAGAAAGTCACATGGCCTTTATATAGGGAGTAGAAAGTCACATGGCCTTTATATAGGGAGTAGAAAGTAACATGGCCTTTATATAGGGAGTAGAAAGTTACATGGCCTTTATATAGGGAGTAGAAAGTCACATGGCCTTTATATAGGGAGTAGAAAGTTACATGGCCTTTATATAGGGAGTAGAAAGTCACATGGCCTTTATATAGGGAGTAGAAAGTTACATGGCCTTTATATAGGGAGTAGAAAGTCACATGGCCTTTATATAAGCAGTGTGTGTGTGTTGAGATGTCAGCAGGGGTGAAAGGCAATTCGGTGCGGCATCCCGGCAAAATAAATGGTGTGGGTAGTGGTAAAACGCGTGAGCCTATCACAATTAATACAACCTGCCAAAAATCTATAGGCTATTAACAACATTATTGAACATTACTGCATGTCAGTCCAGAAGGCTAGGGGAAGCTAAGCGTTCCCTCAAGTAAATTCAATTAAATTGCCAAAATTATATAATTAGCTTAATCCTGTCTATAGCCTACAGTTGGAAGGGCCAGCAATTGGGGCAGCGTGAGCTACAAATACCAAAATAGATTATTGTTGCGTTGCGACTCTCAGTGAAAAGCAGAGGGACCCAGCCAAACATGTCGCGATATTTAAAAATACAATTGCGGAAAAACTGTTTGGAAAGCTAATGGCTGTTGGTGTAAAGACATGGCAATGGCAAGACTCCAATCAAAATTCTTAATTTAATGGAGCAAACAGTAGCCGTCTTATTGACACCCGCGGGAGAACATCAGCCATATCCCCAGTGTGTTCATATTTACTTGTGTTTATTTTTGGACAATCATTTCCTCCCCCTGGGTTAGATGGACTTTATATTGTATTTTAGTCTCCCCTTTTCATAGGCCAACTATATGGATCTGACAACATCATTTTAGTTGATCTGTTGTCAGTGTCACTAGAGTAGGCTATCCTGTCGAGTAGGCTATCCTGTAGAGTAGGCTATCCTGTAGAGTAGGCTATCCTGTCATTTTTGCAGTATAAAGTATGTGCGGGCACACTTGGGTGTCCCATACCGGTAAGACATTAAATCTACTTTCACCCCTGGGTGTCAGTGTAAGTATGTGTGAGTGTGTGTGGGTCGGGTCAGTGCAGGAGAGTTAGTGCAACAAAAGGGCCCGTGCAGATTGTCCGGGTAGACATTTGTATGGCTATTTAGCAGTCTTGTTTAGAAGTTTTATGGCTTGGGGTTATAAGCTGTTAAAAAATGTCAGTCTGCACTGTAACCTCGTAGTCATTGTTTCATTTCAAATCCAAAGTGCTGGAGTACAGAGCCAAAACAACATCAAAATGTGTCACTGTAAAAAAAAATACTTTTGGACTGTATCAATTGAGTGCTCTCCTCTACCCTTGCTTCCAACTAGCAACTGCCCGTCTCCCACTCAAATGAGTTGGCACTACACCGGAGGTAAATTTACTCAAATTGGTGGGTTGAGGCCTACACTATTAGCCAGTCCTTCTGAACACACATACACACACACACACAATGAGGCCGCGGGGAGTAACTGCGGCTTGTAGAGCTTTTGGAGTTGATGCGACATGGCGGCAAATTCAAGATACAAGAATAGTTTGCTTATTACAGTGGATGAAAAAGCGGAGAGAGCCTGGAGAGGTGGAAATGGACATTGAGGAAGAAGGTGAGTGTAGAGGGAAGCGGTGCGGTGAGGAAGAAGGTAAGGAGCTGAGTGTAGAGGGAAGCAGTGCGGTGAGGAAGAAGGTAAGGAGCTGAGTGTAGAGGGAAGCGGTGCGGTGAGGAAGAAGGTAAGGAGCTGAGTGTAGAGGGAAGCGGTGCGGTGAGGAAGAAGGTAAGGAGCTGAGTGTAGAGGGAAGCGGTGCGGTGAGGAAGATTGGCCGTAAGTACCAAAAATTACCTGCGGTGAAGACCGCAGAGTTCTGGCCTTGCCCCGATGATGACAAGGATGATTCTGTCCTAGGGGGGGGGGTGAGATGTATTTTTCTTTTGCCTTCTAGCTGATCCATATAGGGTGTCAGTATGGGTGGAGAAGAGGTTGGGGAATGTTGACCCGGTGAAGAGCGTGGTGAAACAAGAGAAAACACTTTGTTTGTCATGCTGGGTTTTGACGCAGACATCTTTAAAACTGACAAAGGGAAGGTTGGTTGTGTTCGTTAACGCGCGAGAGCTTTTTGGTCCCGAACCCATTGAAGTTGTTGTACGGTGCCAAGCTTATTACGGTCATGTGGCAGCAGTGTGTAGGAGGGAGTTTCCTAGATGTGAGAAATGTGCAGGAGAACGTGAGGCAAAGGAATGTGTAGTATTGGTGGGAAATGTTGTGTGTGTTAACTGTCTGGGTACCCATGGTGCTGGAGGTCAGAGGTGTCCGGTGTGAGAAAGGCAGGTTGAGGTTGCCAGGAGAGCAGTACATGAAGATGGGTCCAGGGTGAGGAATCCTAAGAGGATCCCTGTGAGTCGGCAGAGGCCCAATAGAGAGTGATAGGAATAACATGTTTCGGTAAGTTTGGCTTCTTACCATTCATGGGCCATGGTTATCGTCTGTACCGCAGAAGTAGAACGCAAATCACATACATTGCTGTGGTGCTGGCAGCTGCAGAGAAGTATTTGGTGCACAAGATTTTACTGCAGAAGAGTTACAAGCTGTGTTGAGCGATAGTGTCCTGTCGTCCCAGGCTGCCGCCCCTGGTGTAGGATCAGATAGGGCCAAATAGTGGAATAGTGGTGAGGTTTTAATGGGTTTAGGGTTAGTTGGTAGTTTGTCATTTTTGTCGTCCCTTGTCCCCTTCCCTTTTGTGTCACAGTGTAATGATCACACTCCAGAACAGTAGGCAGGAACACAGGGCTAGATAAGAGAAATAGATGAATAGGGAGGTTGTGACCGGCCTCACACTCCAGAACAGTAGGCAGGAACACAGGGCTAGATAAGAGAAATAGATGAATAGGGAGGTTGTGACAGGCCTCACACTCCAGAACAGTCGGTGGCGGTGTATGCACCTTTCAATTGGTTGCGATCCACCAATACAAATTTGAAGAAACACATACACACTCCTCAAACATTTAATTGACACACTTGACTGCTGCAGGTGAAAGGTTGAAAACATGGTTACTATGGCAGGATATGAAAAATGACTAAAAACAGGGCTTAAAGATCAGACCCTTTTTTTTCAATTGTCACCTAAAATGACATACCCAAATCAGGACCTGAAGCAAGGATATGCATATTCGTGGTACCATTTGAAAGGAAACACATTGAAGTGTGGGGAAATGTGAAATTAATGTAGGAAAATATAACACATTAGATCTGGTAAAACATAATACAAAGAAAAAAAACATATGTGTTTTGCAAAAGAAAGGCCATAATGTACTATTCCAGCCCAGGCACAATTTAGATTCTGGCCACTAGATGGCAGCTGTGTATGTGCACAGTTTTAGACTGATCCAATGAACCATTGCATATCTGTTCAAAATGTTGTCTCAAGACTTCCCAAATGTGCCTAATCTGGTTTATTAATACATTTTCAAGCTCATAATTGTGCAGTCTCCTCAAACAATAGCATGGTATTCTTTCACTGTAATAGCAACTGTAAATTGAACACTGCAGTTAGATTAACAAGAATGTAAGCTTTCTGCCCACATCAGATATGTCTATGTCCTGGGAAATGTTTTTGTTACTTACAACCTTATGCTAATCACATTACCTTACGTTAGCTCAACCATCCCACGGGGTGACACACCGATTTTGTAGAGGTTAACACATTAACTAACACTAACACATTTACATTCACGTACAACATTGGGAATGTGAGAATGTGCCATGATCCTCACAACTTGTTTATTGGCATCCAATGACACAATGGTTACTATTAGTTTTCTCACAAATGTCTCAAGCATGAAAAGGGGCTGAATTGCCAACTGCACATAGAAATGCTTCCTTAGATGTTATTTTGCTCTTTCAATCCAGTAAATGTTTCAAGTTCAAGATTTCCCCAAAACAGGAATCTGACACAGTGCAAAAATGTAATCTTTTACAATTTCAGTGTGACATGCGAAGCAAATCAAACTATCTCAAAGCAAAGTAATATGAAGAGCTGCCTGATTTTTTTGAAAGGATCAATTGGGAATAGAATGAGATACTGTAAATTCAGTAGGCTTTCTTCTAAAACTATCAGCTGTTATTCACACACTACGCACCCCCAGATCCTCTGCGCATCAACTTCAGGGATGCAAACTAGTCAACTTTCGGCAAAATTCGAGGGAGAAACTGTGGTGGAACAAGTATTAGCATTGTTAAGTATCTTGCTAGCTGGATCGAATTCTCCATTAGCTAGCCAGAGAAAAGTTGAGCAACATTAGCCAACTCATCTGATCAAATAATTGAGTTTATGGTGTGAAAATTAGCTTGCTAATAAAGTCAGACAGCTAACGTTACAGCTAGCAAACATTGATGAGATGAGCTGACATTAGTAACCTAACCAATTTGCTATAGTATTAACTGGTAGATGACTCCTTGGCGGTGGTTCCTCAAGTTATAACGCATTAGTTGCTTACTGGACCCTGGCAATCTGTGTGAAATGTTAACTAGCTAACGAACTAGCCACTATCTGTTAACTAATTAGGTGAAAATGAGTTGTTGCTTGTTAAACAAGTAGATTCAGGGATCAAGTGTAGCTGGAGCTGTGCCTGGCTTAAGCTGGATGCCACTACCTAGGTGAAAGGAACACCACACACTTTCCCTCTTTCTCACTGCTGCTGGCACATTGTAGAACAGATGTCCACAGGCAGAAAGTGTGCAATGTAATAATGTGCAGTGTAGCCCAAAGATATTGTTTTGTTGTGTTGAACTTGACAGTAACGTGTGTGTGGGGGGGATTCTCTTTTTTTAACTCAGTGAATGTTATTTTTGCTCACATGTAGCTGTGTGCACTTGATTGATGTCTATAGTGGCCTCTATAATAGAGCTGGCCTAGCCAGTCTCCAGATCTCAACCCCATAGAAAATCTTTGGAGGGAGTTGAAAGTCTGTGTTGCCCAGCAACAGCCCCAAAACATCACTGCTCTAGAGGAGATCTGCATGGAGGATTGGGCCAAAATACCAGCAACAGTGTGTGAACCTTGTGAAGACTTACAGAAAACGTTTGACCTCTGTCATTGCCAACAAAGGGTATATAACAAAGTATTGAGATAAACTTTTGTTATTGACCAAATACTTATTTTCCACCATAATTTACAAATAAATTCATAAAAAATCCTATAATGTGATTTTCTGGATTATTTTCACATTTTGTCTGTCATAGTTGAAGTGTACCTATGATGAAAGTTACAGGCCTCTCTCATCTTTTTAAGTTGGAGAGCTTGCACAATTGGTGGTTGACTAAATATGTTTTTTGCCCCACTGTAGGTACATAGAGCCCAGAGAACACAGCCTAGAAAGACAAACCGCTTGTTATTAGCCATGTGTCAGGAAGCATGAGGCCATCTAATTGATAAGGCCTGTGTCAGCTTGTTGGTGAGGACATGGTAACTTGCTTTTTCCATCATACTGTTTGTGACACAACCTGATGAAACAAAGTCTGGAAATGAAAAGGTCCAACTTCCCTGCTTTTTGACTTTGTAAACGCAACGTGACTTTGGGGCTCTCAAGATAATTGGGACAAAATAGTCCAAAATATCATTATCATCCCAAGTAACTTTTTTTTCCCCCTTCCCATTTGTAATTCTCTGATTCTCACAGCTGAGGTCATTGCTTAGCAACAGCTCACTGGTGCTACATGACTGAATCCCAGAGTACATAGCAACTCTTTCAGCCTTTTATTCTGTGTCTCTCGTTCTCTCCTTCCCCCAGTGCCTGTGAATTAAAGGCAGGGTGAGTATAAAAAAAGGTCTTCTAACCTTTGCCCCGCGTTGCGGTCCGTGTGAATGAGTTGAGACGAGGCAATCTGTGGCTTTTGATTTCCTCTCTCCTCTCCCCTGTTGGATTGCGGTGGACAGCAGCATTCGCACAGGCGCAACAAGAAAAGAAACGCCTGACACGGCGAGATGGGATCAAGGGCAGAGAGAGGTTACGGTAGCAACGGAAGGCAAAGTCTTCTAACGAAATTGTGTGTGTGTTCTACATCCTTGTTGTTGTGGCTCAACTAAGGGACAGAGGGCCGACCCCCCTCCTCCATGACACTGTACAGTGGACATTAGAATAACATTTACATTTACATTTACATTTAAGTCATTTAGCAGACGCTCTTATCCAGAGCGACTCAACAGTGAGTAAGTGAGTGAGGATTAGATTTGTCAGTCACACACACACACACTCTCGATCCTCAGCAGAGCCCAATGAGCTGCCCTCGTGGGAATTCAGGTAGAGAGGCTTTTGTATTCACCCATGTCTCTACATCCTATCCTGTAGTGGGACATTAAAACATGTGGCTAAACTCATTTGTCATTTAGATTCGACCTAGTCAGTGGTGTAAAGTACTTACATAAAAATACTTTAATGTATTACTTAAGTTGTTTTCTGAGGTATCTGTACTTCACGACACTGAACAGGAATATAGACACAACATGTAAAGTGTTGGTTCCATGAGCTGAAATAAAAGATCCCAGACATTTCCAATAAGCACAAAAAGCTTATTTATCTCAAATTCTGTACACAATTTTGTTTACGTCCCTGTTAGTGAGCATTTCTCTTTAGCCAAGATAATCCATCCACCTGACAGGTGTGCCATATCAAGAAGCCTATTAAACAGCATGATCATTGCACAGGTGCACCTGTGTTGTGTGACACAATGCCACAGATGTCTCAAGATTTGAGGCCTCACAACCCCAGAACACGTGTATGGCATCGTGTGGGCAAGCGGTTTGCTGATGTCAACGTTGTGAACAGAGTGCCCCGTGGTGGGGTTATGGTATGGGCAGGCATAAGCTACGGACAATGAACACAATTGCATTTTATCAATGGCAATTTCAATTTACAGAGATAGCATGACGATATCCTGAGGCCCATTGTGGTGCCATTCATCCACCACCATCACCTCATGTTTCAGCATGATTAAGCACGGCCCCATGTCGCAAGGATCTGTACACAATTTCTGGAAGCTGAAAATGTCCCAGTTCTTCCATGGCCTGCGTACTCAGACATTTCACCCATTGAGCATGTTTGGAATGCTCCGGATCAACTTTCCAGTTTCCAATATCCAGCAACTTTGCACAGCCATTGAAAAGGAGTGGGACAACATTCCACAGGCCACAATCAACAGCATGTTCAACTCTATGCAAAGAAAATGTGTCTTACTGCATGAGGCAAATGGTGGTCACACCCAATACTGACTGGCATCCCTACCTTTTCTTAAGGTATCTGTGACAAACAAATGTCCATCTGTATTCCCAGTCGGGAAATCCATAGATAAGGGCCTAATGAATATATTTTGAGAACTGTAACTTAGTCAAATCTTATAAATTGTTGCGTGTTGTGCTTTATATTTTTGTTCAGTATATTTATGGATACTTTTACATTCCTAAAGAAAGTAATGTACTTTTTGCTCCATACATTTTCCCTGACACCCAAAAGTACTCGTTACATTTTGAATGCTTAGCAGAACAGAAAGTGGTCCAATTCAAACACTTATCAAGAGAACATCCCTGGTCGTCTCTACTGTCTCTGATCTGGACGACTCACTAAACACGCATGCTTCATTTGTAAATTACGTCTGAATGTCTGTAAATAAATACAAATAATTATGCCACCTGGTTTGCTTAATTTAAGGAATTTTGTATATTCTAGCAATTACGTTTTACTTTTGATACTTAGGTATTTAAAACAAAATACTTGTACTCAAGTAGTATTTTACTGGGTGACTTTTACTTGAGTTATTTCCTTTTAAGATATCTTTACTTTTACTCAAGGATGACAATTGGGTACTTTTTTCAACACGGAGCAATTTTCTGCCTGGGAAATGAACATACAGTTGAAGCTCACCATAAATGTAGATCGTTCAGTTTGGCCTGTGGGTGCTTGCAGGACACATGGTTTTATCAATTGTGAATCATAAATGTCTCATACTGTTTTGTGGAGTTGTTCCCTCGGGTCTTTAGTTTGACCCCTTATTTGCATTGAGTTATTTGGAAAAAGGTGAATGCAATGTCAGTTGCATATTATCCGGGTTCCATTCCGATACTGCTGGAATTCCGTTGTATTTCAAGGTGAGTCCCTGCTGTTCTGAGGTAGAGCAGCAGCAGTAGCGGGGGGGGGGGGGGATCTCTCATACTAGGAGAGATGAAGTGCTGAAAGACAACATTGTAAAGGCAAATGCTTGTCTGAAGGTAAGCACACATGACACCTGACACTAGGAACAGGATCAGGAAATGAGAGCGACTAACCGGTTTGTTTACCCCCCCACCCCCACTGAAGAGACAAGTAGGAGTGATTTGTATACTGTATGTCCCTGACAATAACGTAGTACGACTCTAGGGAGGAGGTCTCTTTATATATCACTAGTATAAAACTGGGGAATCGAGTATGTATGTTCAATATGTATTTTTTTTTTTACTGTGTATAAAATACAATATTTATCATACAATACACATGTGATGAGGTAGTCGGGAGTCTCAGATCTGTTTTGTGCTGTCTTGCCAAGCACAACCAGATCCGGGACTCAGGCCAGGGATCATAGAATGACATATACTGTAGAATCCCTGTGCTTAGGGACGAGGTCGGATGAAGAAACAGAGCACTCAATCGTTTCGCTTCTTGGGAAAGGTTTTCCCAGAACATTACAGATGTTTGTTCTTTAAGCTCTTGAACCTTTGTAACAAAAGTCTGGCTGCTGCCTGGATTGCATTACACGGTGTCCATCAATTAGAGAAGAGAAGAGGGAAAATGAAATTGTGTGTGAGTGAAAAGAGAGAGGCTTTTAATTCGACTAAAAGCAGCACTTGTATAGTGAGCTTGTGCCTCCACATCAATACATCACACATCCAAGACAAATTCAAGTCAAGTCAAGGGCTTCAACAAAAGGACCGCTCGCAGTAGATGGGAGTGTACATTTTTATGCTGGAAGTACAGTATAATACTTTTCCATGTTGCTCTTTTACCTGCAAATTAGTCATTCATTGTAGTGTATTTTACCTGTCTGAAACGTGTTTATTGATTCGCTGGGGCAGTTGGCGTGCAGTCCTTTGTTAGAAACAGAGTCGGTTGATTGGTTGGGCAAGAGGGCTGTCACTTAAAGTATAATTACTGTACATTTGTCAGGCAAGTATTTCTCAATACGGCACTAATGGTTTACTTACTATTGCCTGGTGCATGATTACGATGGCCAATCAAATCCGTTGGGAAATGATGATACTATGCAACTTTATCCAAACCAGTGCACATTGCATTCAGGAAAATGAATAATTAAGACATGAATCTTATAATCACTATTCAATCTACAGGAAGCTTGTTTCCTGCTGAAGTAATCCAGAACTAATCCAGCCACTGTTTGTTTAATAGAATGGCAAAGTCTACCATTGCTTGGACAAGCTTCAGAATAATAAAATGTGAGCGAGGGGGAGAGAGACCTGTTTGGTAGATGTTGATTCTCTATTATCCAATCGTTGATCTTCTCCACTATCAACATTCTCTCTCTTTCTACTCAGAGGGGTAGTACAGGCTAGGGTTCCGTATGGGACAGCTTGGTATAGGAGCGAGTGATATCAGGAGAGTCTGGGGGCCTTTAACCCACCTCCACAACTTCGCATCAACAAAACCTTTGGCAGGATTTACTTAGATGCTCGGGTGGCAAAAGCATTTCAGAGAATTGAATAGCCACACAAACACACGCGTGCATACACACACACACACACACACACACACACACACACACACACACACACACACACACACACACACACACACACACACACACACACACACACACACACACACACACGGCACACACTTCCCTATTGTCTTTTATGTAAATGTGGTGTGAATAATGCATGCCTTTGCTCCACGGAAGCACTTGCATAACAGTGAAATCTCCCAGCAGCCCCGAAGGAACCTTTTCCTTCATAGTGCACCACAGCCCAAGTAAACCATTTCTACCACATCGCTAACACTGATAGTTTGATGCAGAACTGTGTCTGTAGAAAACACCATCTCTCTAATTAAGATAAACTGACACTCTACTATTTTCTGGCTGTTTTTATAAGCCGTTAGCAAAGGCCTAGGGAACGTTACTGTTATGTAGTGCTTCACTTGTTGGTTGTTGAACGTGAAGCGACCCCTTTGTGTTACTCTGATCCCCTCTGCTGGCCTTTATATGTCATGGCAGTCGCACTGCACCTGATGTAGATGCCCCTAGACGCTGACCTCGCATTTTCAGTTGCGCAATAATTATGGCTCGATGGCGATATCGGGATTTCGATTTGTTCTTCGGGAGCAATTTGCGGGCCAGAAAAAGGGCAGTTATTTGAAAACGTGTAGGTCCATACATACATTCTCTAGTTTTAGACGTTCAAACGCGGCCTGTAGTTATTATTTTTTTAAACCCAAAATAATAATTTCTGCACTAACAAGCAAAACCCTTCTACTACTTAAATGTGCATTAGAATATCTATTTTTTGAATGTGGATAGAAAAGGGATTGAAATTGAAAGGATAGGTGTACATTGAAACAGATTCAATTTGTATTGCACAAGCTTGACCATACAAAAATACATAATGACACTAGAGTATTTTTTCCAAATCAAATCAAATCAAATTTTATTTGCCACATACACATGGTTAGCAGATGTTAATGCGAGTGTAGCGAAATGCTTGTGCTTCTAGTTCCGACAATGCAGTGATAATCAACAAGTAATCTAACTAACAATTCCAAAACTACTGTCTTATACACAGTGTAAGGGGATAAAGAATATGTACATAAGGATATATGAATGAGTGATGGTACAGAGCAGCATACAGTAGATGGTATCGAGTACAGTATATACATATGAGATGAGTATGTAGACAAAGTAAACAAAGTGGCATAGTTAAAGTGGCTAGTGATACATGTATTACATAAGGATGCAGTCGATGATGTAGAGTACAGTATATACGTATGCATATGAGATGAATAATGTAGGGTAAGTACATTATATAAGGTAGCATTGTTTAAAGTGGCTAGTGATATATTTACATCATTTCCCATCAATTCCCATCATTAAAGTGGCTGGAGTTGGGTCAGTGTCAATGACAGTGTGTTGGCAGCAGCCACTCAATGTTAGTGGTGGCTGTTTAACAGTCTGATGGCCTTGAGATAGAAGCTGTTTTTCAGTCTCTCGGTCCCAGCTTTGATGCACCTGTACTGACCTCGCCTTCTGGATGATAGCGGGGTGAACAGGCAGTGGTTCGGGTGGTTGATGTCCTTGATGATCTTTATGGCCTTCCTGTAACATCGGGTGGTGTAGGTGTCCTGGAGGGCTGGTAGTTTGCCCCCGGTGATGCGTTGTGCAGACCTCACTACCCTCTGGAGAGCCTTACGGTGGAGGGCGGAGCAGTTGCCGTACCAGGCGGTGATACAGCCCGCCAGGATGCTCTCGATTGTACATCTGTAGAAGTTTGTGAGTGCTTTTGGTGACAAGCCAAATTTCTTCAGCCTCCTGAGGTTGAAGAGGCGCTGCTGCGCCTTCTTCATGACGCTGTCAGTGTGAGTGGACCAATTCAGTTTGTCTGTGATGTGTATGCCAAGGAACTTAAAACTAGCTACCCTCTCCACTACTGTTCCATCGATGTGGATAGGGGGGTGTTCCCTCTGCTGTTTCCTGAAGTCCACAATCATCTCCTTAGTTTTGTTGACGTTGAGTGTGAGGTTATTTTCCTGACACCACACTCCGAGGGCCCTCACCTCCTCCCTGTAGGCCGTCTCGTCGTTGTTGGTAATCAAGCCTACCACTGTTGTGTCGTCCGCAAACTTGATGATTGAGTTGGAGGCGTGCGTGGCCACGCAGTCGTGGGTGAACAGGGAATACAGGAGAGGGCTCAGAACGCACCCTTGTGGGGCCCCCGTGTTGAGGATCAGCGGGGAGGAGATGTTGTTGCCTACCCTCACCACCTGGGGGCGGCCCGTCAGGAAGTCCAGTACCCAGTTGCACAGGGCGGGGTCGAGACCCAGGGTCTCGAGCTTGATGACGAGCTTGGAGGGTACTATGGTGTTGAATGCCGAGCTGTAGTCGATGAACAGCATTCTCACATAGGTATTCCTCTTGTCCAGGTGGGTTAGGGCAGTGTGCAGTGTGGTTGAGATTGCATCGTCTGTGGACCTATTTGGGCGGTAAGCAAATTGGAGTGGGTCTAGGGTGTCAGGTAGGGTGGAGGTGATATGGTCCTTGACTAGTCTCTCAAAGCACTTCATGATGACGGAAGTGAGTGCTACTGGGCGGTAGTCGTTTAGCTAAGTTACCTTAGCTTTCTTGGGAACAGGAACAATGGTGGCCCTCTTGAAGCATGTGGGAACAGCAGACTGGTATAGGGATTGATTGAATATGTCCGTAAACACACCGGCCAGCTGGTCTGCGCATGCTCTGAGGGCGCGGCTGGGGATGCCGTCTGGGCCTGCAGCCTTGCGAGGGTTAACACGTTTAAATGTCTTACTCACCTCGGCTGCAGTGAAGGAGAGACCGCATGTTTTCGTTGCAGGCCGTGTCAGTGGCACTGTATTGTCCTCGAAGCGGGCAAAAAAGTTATTCAGTCTGCCTGGGAGCAAGACATCCTGGTCCGTGACTGGGCTGGGTTTCTTCTTGTAGTCCGTGATTGACTGTAGACCCTGCCACATGCCTCTTGTGTCTGAGCCGTTGAATTGAGATTCCACTTTGTCTCTGTACTGACGCTTAGCTTGTTTAATAGCCTTGCGGAGGGAATAGCTGCACTGTTTGTATTCAGTCATGTTGCCAGACACCTTGCCCTGATTAAAAGCAGTGGTTCGCGCTTTCAGTTTCACGCGAATGCTGCCATCAATCCACGGTTTCTGGTTAGGGAATGTTTTTATCATTGCTATGGGAACAACATCTTCGACGCACGTTCTAATGAACTCGCACACCGAATCAGCGTATTCGTCAATGTTGTTGTCTGACGCAATACGAAACATATTCCAGTCCACGTGCTGGAAGCAGTCTTGGAGTGTGGAGTCAGCTTGGTCTGACCAGCGTTGGACAGACCTCAGCGTGGGAGCCTCTTGTTTTAATTTCTGCCTGTAGGCAGGGATCAACAAAATGGAGTCGTGGTCAGCTTTTCCGAAAGGGGGGCGGGGCAGGGCCTTATATGCGTCGCGGAAGTTAGAGTAACAATGATCCAGGGTTTTACCACCCCTGGTTGCGCAATCGATATGCTGATAAAATTTAGGGAGTCTTGTTTTCAGATTAGCTTTGTTAAAATCCCCAGCTACAATGAATGCAGCCTCCGGATAAATGGTTTCCAGTTTGCAAAGAGTTAAATAAAGTTAGTTCAGAGCCATCGATGTGTCTGCTTGGGGGGGGGGATATATAAGGCTGTGATTATAATCGAAGAGAATTCTCTTGGAAGATAATGCGGTCTACATTTGATTGTGAGGAATTCTAAATCAGCTGAACAGAAGGATTTGAGTTCCTGTATGTTTCCTTCATCACACCATGTCTCGTTAGTCATAAGGCATACGCCCCCGACCCTCTTCTTACCAGAAAGATGATTGTTCCTGTCGGCGCGGTGCGTGGAGAAACCCGTTGGCTGCACCGCATCGGATAGCGTCTTCCCAGTAAGCCATGTTTCCGTGAAGCAGAGAACGTTGCAGTCTCTGATGTCCCTCTGGAATGCTACCCTTGCTCGGATTTCGTCAACCTTGTTGTCAAGAGACTGGACATTGGCAAGAAGAATGCTGGGGAGTGGTGCGCAATGTGCCCTTGTTCCGAGTCTGACCAGAAGACCGCTACGTTTCCCTCTTTTTCGGAGTCGTTTTCTTGGGTCGCTGCATGCGATCCATTCCGTTGTCCTGTTTGTAAGGCAGAACACAGGATCCGCGTCGCGGAAAACATATTCTTGGTCGTACTGATGGTGAGTTGACGCTGATCTTATATTCAGTAGTTCTTCTCGACTGTATGTAATGAAACCTAAGATGACCTGGGGTACTAATGTAAGAAATAACACATAAAAAAACAAAAAACTGCATAGTTTCCTAGGAACGCGAAGCAAGGCGGCCATCTCTGTCGGCGCTCTACTTTACCACCATGGCAAATAATAGCAGACGCTCTGGATAAGAGCTAAATGACTTAAATGTAATGTAATGTAATGTAATGTAATACCATACTGTATTATTGACTGTATGTTTGTTTTACTCCATGTGTAACTCTGTGTCGTTGTATCTGTCGAACTGCTTTGCTTTATCTTGGCCAGGTCGCAATTGTAAATGAGAACTTGTTCTCAACTTGCCTACCTGGTTAAATAAAGGTGAAATAAAAATAAAATAAATAAAAAATACCCCGTTCAAAGGCACTTAAATATTTTGTCTTCCCCATTCGACCTCTGAATGGCACACAATCCATGTCTCAAGGCTTAAAAATCCTTCTTTAACTTGTCTCCTCCCCTTCATCTACACTGATTTTGAAGTGGATTTAACAAGTGACGTCAACCACCTGGTCAGTCTATCGTTGTCCTGGAAAGAGCAGGTTTTCCAAATGTACAATGGGTCATATGACCAATGGGTGAGTGTTTGTTATATTGTGTTGTTGTTGAATCCTCATTTACTTTAGAAGATGGATGAAGCCGAGGAGGATCCGGGCCAGTATTCATAAAGTGTCTCAGAGTACTAGTAGGAGTAGTGTGTACTTCCCCAGGCTAAGTACCAGAGGTGTGGACTCGAGTCACATGACTTGGACTCGAGTCACAAATATGATGACTTTGCAACCTGACTTTGACTTTAACACCAATGACTCGTGACATAACTTGGACTTGAGCCTTTTGACTCAAACTGACTTGATACCCTCCCAAACTCCAAATATTAAAAATGATGCTATTAAAAAAGTGTGCAGAGCATCAACTCTTAATTTAAAGGATTACAGTTTGAATAGGACTGCAGCCAATCAAATTGTGCCAGCAGAGAAAAAGTTGTGCGTGGCAGTGCAGAGGAACGTCGGCGAGTGAATTCAGATGGAGTCCTTGGAAAGATGATACCCCAAATGATTAATTTTCGAATATAAAGACTACGCTGTATCAACAAAAAACGGATTGCAACCTGCAGAACATGCGGGAAGAAAATGACAGACGGAGGCGCACCAACTTCCAACGACATTTGAAGCTGCACAAAGAACGGTAAGTCGTGGCTAATATAGCTGACAGCTATATCATTCATAACTTTGCCAGTGTAGCATGCTGGCTAACGTAACGTTAAATCAATGAGCCTCCACACAGTCAGTCAGTGCGGGAACATGATCATTGCACCCAAGATTGAGCTACAACTGGCTAGGCCGTTGGTAGCCCAAATCCTGCCTGACGTTTCTGCTGTTCCAAAGTCATTGACATATGTTAGCCTACTGTAACCACACACACTGAGTGTGTGTGTGTGTGTGTGTTAAGGTTGGGCGATTGTGTACAAGCCTACATCGCCCGATTGCGCCCCATAGTGATCCTCGGTAGTCGATCGCTATTGGGGGGTGGGGGGTGGGTCTTATGCCTACCCATGTATTTCCATGGAAATATCAAGTTTATTTGGAAAGTAATAAATATATTTTTTAAAGCATTCATGATTTGCATAAATGTAATATTATAACTATTACTCTTGATAAAAATATGAAATGGTATTACATTTCGTGAAGAGCACATTATGACTTGTTTAGGACTCGAAACTCAAAGTTTAGGACTTGAGACTTGACTTAATGGTCTTGACTTGAGACTTGACTCGGACTTGCCTGTCTTGACTTGGGACTTGAGTGCTAAGACTTGAGACTTACTTATGACTTGGTCCCACCTCTGCTAAGTACACACTATTAGAATAGGGATGTGATATTCAGCACATCTGCCACTGAGATCTGAGATCCATACAGGCTATTTTGTTTCCTCCTGTTTGGACAGTGAAAGCAGCTTTCCAGCTCTGAAAAGCAAGTTTCCCAATAACAGTAATGACACATCCGCTCTGCTGGGCTGGGATGCCCTTCCGTCCTCCAGTTCTGTCACCAGTCTCTGGCCCATGGACTTAATCTAATGGAGTAAACAGAGGAACAATGGGGAAACAATACAGACCCACTGACTGAAACATACAATTGAAGTCAGAAGTTTACTGTCATGTTTTGTCTTATATTGTCTTGTCATTATGCTTTCCCTTCTGTTCGTTTCCCCCTGCTGGTCTTATTAGGTTCGTTCCCTTTTTCTATCCCTCTCTCTCCCCCTCCCTCTCTCTCCTCTCTCTATCGTTCCGTTCCTGCTCCCAGCTGTTCCTCATTCTCCTACTCACTCATTTAGTCTTTTCACACCTGTCCCCTATCTTGTCCTCTGATTAGAGTCCCTATTTCTCCCCTTGTTTTCCGTTTCTGTCCTGTCGGATCCTTGTATGATGTTCGCTGTGCTGTGTCATTGTCTCACCCTGTCGTGTCTTGTCTCCTTCAGATGCTGCGTGTGAGCAGGTGTCTGAGTCTGCTACGGTCGGTGCCTTCCCGAGGCAACCTGCAGTTAATGGTCGAGTCTCCAGTCTGTCCTTGTCACTACGAGTGGATTTAAGTTTTTTCATGTTTTGTTTTCTGCTTTGATTGTCCAGGAGTACTGCTTTTATCCTTTACTGGAATAAAGACTCTGTTTTCGCCAAGTCGCTTTTGGGTCCTCATTCACCTGCATAACATTTACATACACTTAGGTTGGAGTCATTCAAACTCGTTTCTCAACCACTCCACAAATTTCTTGTTGACAAACTATAGTTTTGGCAAGTCGGTTAGGACATCTACTTTGTGCATGACACAAGTAATTTTTCCAACAATTGTTTACAGACAGATTATTTCACTTATAATTCACTGTATTACAATTCCATTGGGTAAGAAGTTTACATACACTAAGTTGACTGTGCCTTTAAATAGCTTGGAAAATTCCAGAAAATGGTGTCATGGCTTTAGAAGCTTCTGATAGGCTAATTGACATAATTTGAGTCAATTGGAGGTGTACCTGTGGCCTACCTTCAAACTCGGTGGATCTTTGCTTGACATCATGGGAAAATCTAAAGAAATCAGCCAAGATCTCAGAAAGAAAAATTGTAGACCTCGACAAGTCTGGTTCATCCTTGGGAGCAATTTCCAAATGCCTGAAGGTACCACGTTCACCTGTACAAACAATAGTATGCAAGTGTAGCCTCCCGGGTGGTGCAGTGCTTGCTGTGCCACCAGAGATTCTGGGTTCGGGCTGCGGACAATTGGCCCAGCGTCATCCGGGTTAGGGAGGGTTTAGCCGGCAGGGATATCCTTGTCTCATCGCACACCAGCGACTCCTGTGTCATGTCGGGCCGGGCGCAGTGCAGGTTGCCAGGTGTACAGTGTTTCCTCCGACACATTGGTGAGGCTGGCTTCCGGGTTGGATGTGCATTGTGTCCAGAAGCAGTGCGGCTAGTTTGGGTTGTGTTTCGGAGGACGCATGGCTCTCGACCTTCGCCTCTCCAGAGTCTGTCGGGAGTTGCAGCGATGAGACAAGACTGTAACTACCAATTGAATACCACGAAATTGAGGAGAAAAAAGGGGTAAAAGTACAAATATATTGTATGCAAGTATAAACACCATGGGACCACACAGCCGTCATACCGCTCAGGAAGGAGACGCGTTCTGTCTCCTGGAGATGAATGTACTCTGGTGCGAAAAGTGCAAATCAATCCCAGAACAACAGCAAATTACTTTGTGAAGATGCTGGAGGAAACAGGTAGAAAAGTATCTATATCCACAGTAAAACGAGTCCAATATCGACATAACCTGAAGGGCCGCTCATCAAGGAAGAAGCCACTGCTCCAAAACCACCATAAAAAAGCCAGACTACGGTTTGCACATGGGGACAAAGATCATACATTTTGGAGAAATGTTTGGCCATAACTGTTTGGCCATAATGACCATCGTTATGTTTGGAGGAAAAAGGGGGAGGCTTGCAAGACGAAGAACACCATCCCAACCGGGGGTGGCAGCATCATGTTGTGGGGGTGCTTTGCTGCAGGAGGGACTAGTGCACTTCACAAAATAGATGGCATCATGAGGGGGGACAATTATGTGGATATATTGAAGCAACATGTCAAGACATCAGTCAGGAAGTTAAAACTTGGTCACAAATGGGTCTTCCAAATGGACAATGCAAGCATACTTCCAAAGTTATGGCTTAAGGACAACAAAGTCAAGGTATTGGAGTGGCCGTGACAAAGTCCTGACCTCAATCCTATAGTAAATCTGTGGGCAGAACTGAAAAAATCTTGTGCGAGCAAGGAGGCCTACAAACCTGACTCAGTTACACCAGCTCGGTCAGGAGGAATGGGCCAAAATTCACCCAATTTATTGTGGGAAGCTTGTGGAAGGCTAACCGAAACATTTGACCCAAGTTAAACAATTTAAAGGCAATGCTACCAAATACTAATTGAGTGTATGTAAACTTATGACCCACTGGGAATGTGATGAAAGAAATAAAAACTGAAATAAATAATTCTCTCCACTATTATTCTGACATTTCACATTCTTAAAATAAAGTGGTGATCCTAACTGACCTAAAACAGGGAATGTTTACTTGGATTAAATGTCAGGAATTATGAAAAACTGAGTTTAAATGTATTTGGCTAAGGTGTATGTAAACTTCCGACTTAAACTGTAATGCCAACAAAGGTATGAGGGAATGTCACCCAGACAGACCCTCTTCACAGTGGCCAGGTGAGAACTCAAAGCACTCACCTCCGTGTCTTCAGTTTGCAGCACGGATCCTCCAGTAAAGCAGAGATCAGCTTCACTCCTGAGTCTCCTGGGTAGTTCCAGCTCATATTCAGTTCTCTCAGGTGTGAAGGGTTTGACCTCAGAGCTGAGGCCAGAGAAGCACAGCCTTTGTCTGTGAATCCACACTCCGACAGCCTAAAATAAAATGATCCTTTCTTTCTTCAGTTCAGGTCACACAGAGAAATATAGCATATGTTTTCTTCTTTGCAAGTTTATGTCAAAACGTGTGTTATTATCACATAGGTTTGTACTTGAGGTGTCCATCATAAGATACAAAATAGGGACGGAGTCAATCACCACCTTCCGGAGACACCTGAAACCCCACCTCTTTAAGGAATACCTAGGATAGGATAAGTAATCCTTCTCACCCCCCCCCCCTTTAAGATTTAGATGCACTATTGTAAAGTGACTGTTCTACTGGATGTCATAAGGTGAATGCACCAATTTGTAAGTCGCTCTGGATAAGAGCGTCTGCTAAATGACTTAAATGTAAATGTAAATGTCTATTGTGAACAGCTAATGTATTATGAACCAAGGCTATATGCTGTAACTCTGACAGGAGACCTTACGTTAGCATCCCCAGTTTACAGTGTGGATTCCCCAGTCCAGCACAGAGCAGAGTCATTCCTGAATCCTGCAGCTTATTTTCACTCAGGTCAAGCTCCCTCAGACTAGAGGAGTTTGAGCTGAGAGCTGAAGCCAGAGCATGACAGCAGTGCTGTCCACTCAAACACACACTGAAACTTTTCTCTTCGGCTTGGATTTGAGCCTATCGTCGATTTCTTCCATAGACCCACAGCCGAGGACAGGAGACTCTGGTCTCTCCTGTTGAAGCATGTCAAAGGCAAAAATAGAAAACACTGTTTTCAGCTGGAATAAACAGCAATTGGTTCCTCTGAATAAAATATACACCTGTCTGTATGCCTAAGATGCCTGACTCAGAATGTAGTGGTGGCAGGGCCACTGGCAATAATTGTTGCAATCTGGCAAATCCAGAACAAATTCAGGAAATCGTACAGTATTATATAGAGCCCTTATTGCATGGAACTTCCTTCCATCTCATATTGCTCAAATAGACAGCAAACCTGGTTTCAAAAAACAGATAAAGCAACACCTCGTGGCACAACGCCTCCCCTATTTGACCTAGATAGTTTGTGTGTATAGTACGTGTGCCTTTTAATAAAAATCAAATAAAAATGTAGTTCTGTTTTTGTCTATTGATGTTCTGTATTATGTCACTCTGTATTATGTGTCATGTGTTGTGTGGACCCCAGGATGAGGAGCTGCTGCTTTTGCAACAGCTAATGGGGATTCTAATAAAATACCATTTGCCCCAGGACTTTTCTATCGGGTGTGGCAGCGCCCCACCACTTTAGATGTCCTTTAATAAAAAAATATGAATGCAAAAGCATTAAAAAGAGGGACAGTTTTTTAAGGCTGATTTGCCTCATGATTTCTACACTCGCGCACAATTTATCAGCCATTCACATCGGAGTGCTGCAGGTTCTGTGTGTGTCTTGATTACGGAAATCACGGATCACTCGGGCCGGGCACAAAGCATGTCGAGCAAAGCTCCATGCGCAATCTGACATGCTGTATTGGATGAAAACGAGATAATGTAGGCTATTAACATACACCCTGTCCATCGGGGAGGGCATGTAATGTTATGTATTTACAGTGCCTTCAGAATGTATTCATACCCCTTGACTTGTTCCACATTTTGTAGTTACAGCCTGAATTCAAAATTTATTCATATATATTTTTTTTCTACACAATACTCCATAATGACTAAGTGAAAACATTGTTTAAGATTTTTTTAGCAAATGTATATCAAATTAAATACAGAAATCTAATTTACATACAGTACCAGTCAAAAGTTGACAAACCTACTCATTCAAGGGTTTTAATTTATTTTTAGTATTTTCTACATTGTAGAATAATAGTTTCAAGCACAGGGCACAGCAGGTGTTTATTGCAAAGGACCACAGGAGGAGGCAGGTAGCTGGGTCCAGGGGCAGGCAGAAGGTCATCAAATCAAATGTATTTATATAGCCCTTCGTACATCAGCTGATATCTCAAAGTGCTGTACAGAAACCCAGCCTAAAACCCCAAACAGCAAGCAATGCAGGTGTAGAAGCACCTAGAATAATAGTCATACACAGGGGATCCAAAAGGGCAACAGTACAGGCAGGGAAAAGGCTAGTAAAGTAGTCTGGGAGATCAGGCAATGGGTAGAGAACAGGAAATCTGAAAGTACAGGCAGGGAATAGGCAAAAAGGTAGTGAGGCAAGCCAAAACTATCATACACGGGAGGAGTAAATCACTGGGAAACAAGAAAGACGTGTGTCACAAAACAGACAATATATTCTAATCACCTGCTCACAGTGATGGGGTGCAAAGACCTGAACTAAATAGTGTGTGATAATGACATACCCTTGTGTGAGCAGGTGATTAGAATTCAGGTGTTTGGGAGTGTGAGTCGGGAGCAGACGTTAGAGTAACCAAAAAAGTGTTAACCAAATCAAAATATATTTCAGATTCTTCAGAGTAGCCACCTTTTGCCTTTATTGTAAATAAGAATTTGTTCTTAACTGACTTGCCTAGTTAAATAAAGGTTGAATAAAAAATATAGCCTGAGCACTTGTTGGCTGCTTTTCCTTCACTCTGCGGTCCAACTCATTCCAAACCATGTCAATTGGGTTGAGTTCGGGTGATTGTGGAGGCCAGGTCATCTGATGAAGCACTCAATCACTCTCCTTCCTGGTCAAATAGCCCTTACACAGCCTGGAGGTGTGTTGGGTCATTGTCCTTTTGCAAAATAAATATTGTCCCACTAAGCACAAACCAGATGGTATGGTATCAGTGCTGAATGCTGTGGTAGCCATGCTGGTTAAGTGTGCCTTGAATTCTAAATAAGTTACAGACAGTGTCACCAGCAAAGCACCCCCACACCATCTCACCTCCTCCTCCATGCTTCACGGCGGGAACCACACATGCAGAGATCCTTCGTTCACCTACTCTGCGTCTCACAAAGACACAGCGGTTGGAACCAAAGATATCAAATTTGGACTCATCAGACCAAAGGACAGATTTCCACCTGTCTAATGTTCATTGCTCGTGTTTCTTGGCCCAAGCAAGTATCTCCTTCTTATTGGTGTGCTTTAGTAGTGGTTTTAGTAGTGGAATGTCCATTTCTCTCATCTCTAACGTTCAGTTAGGCTGAAGGACCAGTCTGAGTTGGCGGGGAGCTAAAAGATTGACAGTTATTTGAAATGTTTACGTCAAGCAACTTGGACACAAATGTCTTGATCATCTCAAGCAAATGTGTTGATACACAAAGCAACTCAAACAAGATTCAAATTGTACGTAACATCCAACCCTGTCATACATTTACATCATATAGTTTCACAAACTTCAACAAAACAATTTTATCAAACTGTTTGGTTATTGTAAAAGCATCAACATAGACAAAATGCTGTCTACAATTTAGCTAGCTAGCCAAAATGAAATGATCAGCACTGTTTTATCAAGCTAGCTGGGTCGTTCCACCAATTCGGTGCCTTTTGAGAAGTGTAACTTGGTCAAAGAAACCTTTTTGATTTCACGTCATTTTAACATTTTTGTCATAGAGAGCACATGTTCAACTTAATAAAACGTCTTTCTATCTCGAGGTTAAAACATTTTCTTAAATACTGTAGTAAGTGCCTTTTAAATGCCAAATAAAATAACAGGGTTGACCGTAACAGGTTTGACGATTTTAATCTTAAATCAGCCATAAATCACCTTGTGACAGAGAGAATGGATCTTGTTGTGTGCAACAAACAGGGAGTGGCAATTGAATGCCTCATAATTATAAATACTTAAAAAAATTTTTTTTTTTTTACAAATTGTTAGAACACTACTGGCCTGTCTATCTATGGGTAACAGGGTTGACGTAGCGTAGCATGCTCGACCCGCTCAGTTTTACACCAGAAAATGGCCATAAAGAGTCAAACCAGTTACTACCTGCTTTTACATGATGATTTGGCTGTTTGATGTTTCTTTGGATGTCTTTCTAAAGGAATAGTTTCACCATATTAAAAGGAGAGTTCAGTTCACTTAAGGGTTGACCTTAAAATTAGGAACAGATGTAAATGAATCACTAATCACATGAAATAAAGAAGAATCCCTAGAAATGACTTTGTTAAAGGAACAAAATAACTAAGGCTTTACAATGATGGTGAAACTTGAACAATTTAGGGGATTAAATGTGTTAAAATCGTACAAGAAGTGACACAGGGTTGATGGAGGGACATGTCAAAATGCTAAATTTTTTAACTTTTAGCAAGTCTTTATTCACATTTTAAAAAATGATTTATTGAATTCTCCATCTGGTCTATATTAAAGGGCAATTCATTTCATATAACAGGCTTTTACAATTCAATATTTGTGCACAATTTCTACCTAAAATATCAGAGGGACGTGAGGGGTTCTGATTTCTAAACTCTAAACATCTGACGCAATTTTGCAAGATTTTAATAATGGGTTTCTGAGATTTCCATTAGTGTATTAATACTCTTAAAATGTGTGGCTAAATGTGATGTCACATCGATTCCCAATAAGCATTACGCAATAAGCAATTTTCCATACTGTGGTCATCCATTTTTTAAATTCTGGTTTCATTGTAATATCATCCATGATTTTGACTGTTCAGGAGGAGATTATAATAAACAGAAATGTTCACACAACCACATCATGACTCTGTAGAAAAAAGTGATCCAGAGAAAATACTTCTAATAATCGTGACACCATACTGCCTTTACTCCCGCAAGCCGACTCCCTCGGACAGTGGTCAGTTAAATGTTGATTTGTTTCTGTCAACTTGATAATTGTACTTACTGTGTTGTCTTCTCTATAGCTAGCTTTCAATGTTTTCCATTACCTCTCTGTCGTCTCAAAATGGATCCTGCCTGGTGTTAAGGGTTGCGTCAATCGAATCTGGTATCAGGATAAGTATGACACTGAGTCACCGAATTGATTACTATGTACTTTTTATTAGCTAAGCAATAAGTGATAAATGCAATTTTTGTATATACGGGCTCTCTGTCACACCTCGCAGGGCAAACAGAGAGCTGACCTGTTCCTGACAAAGTTATTATACTCTGACAAAGTGAATATACTCTGACAGAAGTGGTTCCTGCTTCCGAGCCGGCCTGTCACAGATTAGAGACTGGGCATGGTTTAAACTCACCCAGCCTATCGTTGATTGTTGGCGTATGAGCTCGTCCCAGCCCCCTAGGCGCTTCAGCGGTCAGTCGTTGTAGGTACGTAGAATATCTATGCACTCACACACTCAATACAGTTATCACACACTGGCTCCTGTTATCTAACAAAAGACCGTTTGTTCCCTACACTACGTTCTGTATGTGTCCGTTTTGATGTTATTCTGTATTTTTCCATCACGAGAAAGGCCCATGGCCCTGAAACTGTTAACAATGTCTCAAGTCAGCTATGTTGCATAACACATACATCCACACAAGCCAACAGCAAATAATATTCAATCACATATACGGTAACGGGCTATAGTGCATAACACAGAATCCTCACACTGGTCAGCCGGAGAGAAAGTAATGCTTCTGCTTTCACTTCATGTCCTGACATGGGTGAGCTGTCAACACACCATCACACATCCATGGCCAAGCTGACTTCTTTCACAAACTCTACAAACATTGGACAAACTCTGAAAAAAATGGCGGGTACAATACTTTCTGTAGCTCGTTTTGGTTATGAATTAAGATTGTTTGTTTTTGTTGTTTCCAAACTAAGTTTGAACCATGTTCTTGAATGTACACTAGAGAGCAGTATTGCTACAGCGCAGCACTGTAAAACACCAGCATAGTAGAGCGCACAGAAAATCTGTTCCACTTTATATATGGAGAAAACCTTTTACAGTGATCTACCCCTGACATGACCTCCATTCATGTTGGTACGTTATTAAAAATATACATTTTAATAGAAAGTAAGCAGGGGCATGATGAAAGGTCAGGTAATTCACTGCAATTGGTTTTAAGACCACTGCCTCACGTGGAGAGGAAGCGATTAATTTGTATTTAAAGGTAAGACTCAGCAATATTACGTAGCTGCACAAAGTAGACAGTGTAGTGGGTGAACATCCGCGAAGATCGTTGAGGGGTGAGGGTAAAACGTCTCTGCTGTTTTAGTCCCGTAACAGCGTGAATCGAATATGTGCGCATGCGCAGTTGTCTTGCGTCTTGCTCGTCGCGATATCTGCGGTGTTGCTTGGCGGCGATATCTGCGGTGTTGCTTGGCGGCAACTTCATTTCGCTCAGTCAACTTTTAGAAAGGTGATCAGAGTTCGATGATCGATGATTGACTGATATTGGGAGGGGTTGGTGAGAAAAAGAGAGGATGGGTATGTGAGGAAACAGAAGAGAGGAGAGGAAAGCATAGAAGACAGAGAGAAGAACAGGGTGAGGGGTGAAAAGGAGAGAGTTCCACTTATTTATTGTTTTAGATTATAAAGAAATATATAATATATATAAATATAGTACCAGTGAAAAGTTTGGACAAACCTACTCAAGATAGTTGGAAAAGCATTCAAGATGAAGCTGGTTTAGAGAATTCAAAGAGTGTGCAAAGCTGTCATCAAGGCAAAGGGTGGCTACATTGAAGAATCTCAAATATAACATATTTTGATTTGTTTAACACTTTTTGGTTACTATATGATTACAAATGTGTTATTTCACTGGTAGTGTGTGTGTGTGTGTGTGTGTGTGTGTGTGTGTGTGTGTGTGTGTGTGTGTGTGTGTGTGTGTGTGTGTGTGTGTGTGTGTGTGTGTGTGTGTGTGTGTGTGTGTGTGTGTGTGTGTGTGTGTGTGTGTGTGTGTGTGTGTCGTGCCAGGTCTCGACGGGGTCTCCGGCCAGGACTAGTTGGGGCTGATGGGGAGTTTGTGAATAATCAAGGGCTGATTGCTCACCAGCTGTACAAGTCCCATAAAGCTGCCAGAAGGGCAACACACAGAAGAGAGAGTGGGGGAAGGACTCCCGTATAGTTGGGGACGGTTGCAGAGGTAACAGGAGTGAGTTCAGTTTTTGATCCCCACAGGATCCAGCAAGACCGGGAGCCCAGGAGACGGTGTCCCGGAGAGGGTCTCATGGGGGAGACCTAATTCTTTTCTTTTGAACTATTATTTTAATGAACACCTCAGATCTGAGCTAATCCTACTCTGTCCGGGTCTGATCCGTGTAAACGTTTTGACCCAACCCCCTGGTCTGCCACTATATATACACTGCTCAAAAAAATAAAGGGAACACTAAAATAACACATCCTAGATCTGAATGAATGAAATATTCTTATTAAATACTTTTTTCTTTACATAGTTGAATGTGCTGACAACAAAATCACACAAACATTGTCAATGGAAATCAAATTTATCTACCCATGGAGGTCTGGATTTGGAGTCATACTCAAAATTAAAGTAGAAAACCACACGACAGGCTGATCCAACTTTGATGTAATGTCCTTTAAAACAAGTCAAAATGAGGCTCAGTAGTGTGTGTGGCCTCCACGTTCCTGTATGACCTCCCTACATCGCCTGGGTATGCTCCTGATGTATCTCCTCCCAGACTAAAGCATCCGCCAACTCCTGGACAGTCTGTTGGTGGATGGAGCGAGACATGATGTCCAGATGTGCTCAATTGGATTTAGGTCTGGGGAACGGGCGGGCCAGTCCATAGCATCAATGCCTTCCTCTTGCAGGAACTGCTGACACACTCCAGCCACATGAGGTCTAGCATTGTCTTGCATTAGGAGGAACCCAGGGCCAACCGCACCAGCATATGGTCTCACAAGGGGTCTGAGGATCTCATCTCGGTACCTATTGGCAGTCAGGCTACCTCTGGCGAGCACATGGAGGGCTGTGCGGCCCCCCAAAGAAATGCCACCCCACACCATGACTGACCCACCGCCAAACCGGTCATGCTGGAGGATGTTGCAGGCAGCAGAATGTTCTCCACAGCGTCTCCAGACTCTGTCACGTCTGTCACATGTGCTCAGGGTGAACCTGCTTTCATTTGTGAAGAGCACAGGGCGCCATTTGCCAATCTTGGTGTTCTCTGGCAAATGCCAAACGTCCTGCACGGTGTTGGGCTGTAAGCACAACCCCCACCTGTGGACGTCGGGCCCTCATAGCACCCTCATGGAGTCTGTTTCTGACCGTTTGAGCAGACACATGCACATTTGTGGCCTGCTGGAGGTCATTTTGCAGGGCTCTGGCAGTGCTCCTCCTGCTCCTCCTTGCACAAAGGAGGAGGTAGCGGTCCTGCTGCTGGGTTGTTGCCCTCCTACGGCCTACTCCACGTCTCCTGATGTACTGGCCTGTCTCCTGATAGCGCCTCCATGCTCTGGAAACTACGCTGACAGACACAGCAAACCTTCTTGCCACAGCTCGCATTGATGTGCCATCCTGGATGAGCTGCACTACCTGAGCCACTTGTGTGGGTTGTAGACTCCGTCATATGCTACCACTAGAGTGAAAGCACCGCCAGCATTCAAAAGTGACCAAAACATCAGCCAGGAAGCATAGGAACTGAGAAGTGGTCTGTGGTCACCACCTGCAGAACCACTCCTTTATTGGGGGTGTCTTGCTAATTGCCTATAATTTCCACCTGTTGTCTATTCCATTTGCACAACAGCATTTGAAATGTATTGTCAATCAGTGTTGCTTCCTAAGTGGACAGTTTGATTTCACAGAAGTGTGATTGACTTGGAGTTACATTGTGTTGTTTAAGTGTTCCCTTTTATTTTTTTGAGCAGCGTATATTTTAACAGTTAACACATTTATAATTTGTCAGCATTTCAGAAATCTGCTGATTGGCACAAACACACACAGACACAGCATTACATAATTGTCTTGTCTGAACACCGTCTATGATACATGGGAGTCAAGTGCTCACTCCTACACAACCCACTCTGCAACCTGTAAAACAAACAAAGAGTTCTTAATTTGTTAAATACTATTAAGGTTCTTAAGGATATTGGTGTCCTTCCCAAAAGTTTAGCGTTGTGCATTGGCAGTTCATTGGTATTTAAACATATATGTCAAACATTTTTAAAAAGACCATGTTCAGAGCTCTTTTTTTTAACCAGAAACCTCAGAAATCATATGCATTTGCTGGGTTTTAAATCAAAACCAGAATGGAAAAATAAAATGACTCAATCCAATGCTTAAATGAGGGGTGCTATTGGTGCACAGAGCAGGGTAGAGCAAGGTTTCTTAAACTATGGGTCAGGACCCAAAAGTGGGCCCTGGGTATTGTGAGAGGTGGGGTCGCAAGTTATACATTTATAATCACATATAATAAATACTATTTCTTCTTAATTTGGGTTGCTGGAAGACAGTTCATTCCTAATTTGGGTCACGAGCTGAACCCCTGAGGTAGAGAATCAGGACATAACACAAATCATGTCATATACACACAAAGGTGATGAGAGAGAGAATGCTGTATTGGTCAGAGAGCAGACTGGGAGCAGGAACCTCAGCAGAACCCTGACTGGGAAAGACGGTCACCACCTGGGCCGAAATATTGTAACTGACCGACCGTTGGTGTACTTTGTAAAAGCCATTTTGACAGTCTACTTTCTGTGTACCAGTGACATTGGTTGTGATGGCAGTGCGTCAAATTCTACTTATCCTGTATCATCAAAAGTCTCTGCACTCACAATGACTAAGGCGGGGATGGCAACTCTTTCTGTACATGTTCCTGCTCTTGGAAGAGAAACTTGTGTTGAAGGAACAAGAGAGAGAAAAAACAGAAGAGAAGTAGGCAGCTTGAACTGGACATCAAATATCGAGCCAAACTAGTGGCCTCCATGTTTTTAAAGCAGTGAGGAGAGGAGCGACATGAAAACTCCCACTAGGATGGACTCAACAACAACAAAAACTCAGTCCTCAATGGCTAACACAGAAACAAAACCTAAGCTCCTGTCCCATGTCACACACTCAGAATGTGCAGCCTAAGGATAGGATATACAGACAGGAAGACCAAGGACAATATTAATCCTCCTCCCGGACCCCATGAATCTCTTAGGCCTCCGGTCCATGTCTCAATCAGACCCCCAGAAACGTTTGGGTTCAACAATGTATCTGTCAAAGCCCTTGATTCCACCAGTAGACTCGGGCCTCTCTTTAACCCCATAAGTCAAACTCTCCTAACGCTGTCGGAAAATACACCGCATGCATGTCGTATGATCTGTGAAGATGGTCACTCAGGGGAACAGTGTTCAAAAGAAAGGAGATGCACAAGGAGAAGATCACCTTTCTACAGGAAGATGGATCTATTCTGGCTGCTCATAGGCAGCAAGGTTCCTATCTCTCAACCAAGAACGACAGCATGGAGGAGACATGAAGGAGACGGAGAGGTGCGTCACAAACAATAACCCACGTATCAAGTGGCTAATTAGAACCATATTGCAAAAGTGTCAAATGTTCAACTATGCCATCCTAGTATAGCTTAGCTTGGCTCCGTTTTTGTTCTGTAGCGTAAAATTGAACCCGTTTCAGTTTCTTCCCTTCATTTCGGTGGCGCCCCATCTTCAGTAGGGCTCCAATGACGACCTCTACTTCAGTATTGTTCGCTTTTTTTCAAGTTAAGTTGGCACGCTCCTGTAGTAACAACATACCGAAGGGCAGTTATAGAGACAGGATTGTAGGAACAAATGCAACAGAAAATATTATCTTTCTATGACTTTCTGTAAACAAATATATATTGATGTAGCCTATCATGATGTGGTCAAAGTTACATAACCTGGACTAAAGATTCAGATAGACATAGGGATGCAAAAACTTTTCAATAAATTCTGTGGTTTCCCAGAAATTCTGGTTGGAGAATTCCAGATTTCCTGCTTTATTCCCTTCTGATTCCGTACAAATATTGTAATTTATTGACAGTTCCCGGAATTTTGCAACGCTTTTGCATTACAGTGCATTCCATTCCACATTTTATTACATTACAGCCTTATTCTAAAAAATATATATATTATTATTTATTACATTTATTTGTTATTATCCTCAGCAATCTACACACAATAACCCATAATGACAAAGTGAAAACAAGTTTTTAGATTTTTTTGCTAATATATTAAAAATAAAAAACATCTTATTTACATAAGTACTCAGACTCTTTGCTATGAGGCTCGAAATTGAGCTCATGTGCATCCTGTTTCCATTGATCACCCTTGTGATGTTTCTACAACTTGATTGGAGTCAACCTGTGGTAAATTCAATTGATTGGACATGACTTGGAAAGGCACACACCTGTCTAAAGAAGGCCAATTTTTTTGCTTCTTTAATCACAACAACAGTTTTCAGCTGTGCTAACATAATTGCAAAAGGTTTTTCTAATTATCAATTAGCCTTTTTAAAATGAAAAACCTGGATTAGCTAACACAACATGCCATTGGAACACAGGAGTGATGGTTGCTGATAATGGGCCTGTAGATATTCCATTAAAAATCAGCTACAATAGTAATTTACAACATTAACAATGTCTACACTGTATTTCTGACCAATTTGATGTTATTTTAATGGACAAAAAATGCTTTTCTTTCAAAAATAATGACATTTTTGTGACCCCAAACTTTTGAACGGTAGGGTATATATTTATATACGTGTGTGTGTGTATATATGTATATGTGTATATATATATATGTGTGTATGTGTATATATGTGTGTATGTGTATATATGTGTATGTGTATGTGTATGTGTATGTATATATGTGTGTATGTGTATATATGTATATATGTGTGTGTATGTGTATATATGTATATATGTGTGTGTATGTGTATATATGTATATATGTATGTATGTGTATATATGTATATATGTGTGTGTATGTGTATGTGTGTATATATGTGTGTGTATGTGTATATATGTATATATATATGTGTATGTGTGTATATATGTATGTGTATATATATATGTGTATGTGTGTATATATATATATATATATATATACAATAAAAAAAGTGAATCACATTTTTACTTGGCATACGCCAGATTGGGAATACCTGTTCTAGATGATTCTGTGCTTCCAACTTTGTGGCAACAGTTTGGGGAAGGCCCCTTCTTGTTTCAGCATGTCAATGCCCCCATGCACAAAGCGAGGTTCATACAGAAATGGTTTGTCAAGATCGGTTTTATGGTGGCTAATTTCTGCATTACCAAATGAGAAACAAATTTCACACAGCAGTCAGAGTTATACTTAAACTACATGTTTAATAATAAGAACCTTGCAATAGCAATGAACTTTAAATGATGCGCCATTTCTCATGAACCATTGAACGTGACAACACAAAAGCACAAAGATCTTTTATAGCCAAGATACACCCCTCTCAACCTATATGACGAACAACAGACATATAGAATGGTCACAAGGTTAAGATTTGTATGAGAGATATCTATAAAACATAGCAGACAGTTACAACAGTTTGCATTGTAAAGACCAGAGTCTGGCCCTCCTACTCCAAACTGGAACCGTCTCCCTGGTACGGTGAAGAACAGAACCATTAGCTCATGTTCTCTGGAATTCTCTTTAGGCTTTATTACCCAAAGACATCGTAAATCTCCTGTCAGTGCTATCTCAGAGGCCCTTCGTAAAACACACACACAAGTTAACAGAATACTCTATTCTGTCGAATAAAACAACTATTATAATACAATAATCTTGCCATTTCCACGAGTTTGTAAGAACTTGACTGGTCTGCACAAAGCCTTAACCTCAGCCCCATCGCACACTTTTGGGAGGAATTGGAACGCAGACTGCGAGCCAGGCCTAATCGCCCAACATCAGTGCCCAACTTCACTAATGCTCTTGTGGCTGAATAGAAGCAAGTCCCCACAGCAATGTTCCAACATCTGGTGGAAAGCCTTCCCAGATGAAGAGGCTGTTATAGCAGCAAAGGGGGGACCAACTCCAAATGAATGCCCATGATTTTAGAATGAGATGTTCCACGAGCAATTGGTCTGATGTGAAAATATCTGGGATTGATCAAATGACCAATTAGTAGAAAAAAGATCAGAATTGGACTGCCTGTGTAAACAGCCTAAGGGACATAGTGTGAAAATAGGTAGGCAACTAGATTTATGTGGAGAATAGGTGAATATTGAAGTGAATGAAGGGACTTTTCTGCAAGATTATACAGAAAATACTGATAAGCCTGGTATTGTGGAGATTAATTGACTCATGTCAGCTCTATACATTACATTTCTATCTGCAGCATTGTGAACTTTCACTCCACTGAACACTCCCCAGGTGACCACACCCTCCCTGCTTTGTAGGCATGTCACAACAATCTGAGACAGAAAGCCTTTTGCCTTTACATGGAACAGCTGTGCCCACAAAAGGCATTAAATATAGACGTGACACATTATGCATTCAAGTTGACACTGACTTCTGTGTAGCTATGGTGACAGAGATATAGGTTTGGTTGACCTCACACAGGAGGGTCAAAGTATACCTCCCACTAAAATAATCACACCAACTGAAGTTTCATTCTGATTCAAGTTATTTCAATTTAAAAAGTAGACATTTAGTTATGGGTTTTCCTTATCCAAAGATGAATTACAGACCATTATAGTTATGGTGTCAAACAGGTTGTTTATTAACTGTAGTATGATCACAAATACCATCTGTTAATTATTTTAGTTCTAAATACACCACTTATCTGGATAAAGATTAACATTCCAAACTGGTACAATTCAAACAAGCTCCATAGGGCATTAATAAATTACATTGTAAGGCATACAAAAGTACATAACATATATTAATGTTGAATAATAACTATATCCAATATAAAAATCAGTGCAACAGTGTTGAGGTACAGTGCAGGTAGAATTTGATGCCAAATCCTATTGGCCTAAAACCACCATCTTTACATTATAATTGACCTAAAACCATATGTTGCATTGCAACCAATCAAAAGTTCTCGTTAGGAAGGTATGGTAAAACATTTGTGTTCAGAGCTCATGGACCAGGGGCATGGCTGATGTTGAAGTGCTTAGCAAATTTGCCCCGAATCGTGTCTCTGTGTGATTGACTGAAGCAGTAGCCAATGGCCTGCTCGGTTTCCTGGATCCTCTTTCGGAACCGGTCTCTGTCGCGGGCTAGTTCCTCCCAGGGTCCTTTGCGAGACATCTGCCGGGCAAAGGGCCAAGTATGCATCACATGGACCTGGACAAGTGGTGAGAACCGCACCTAAAGTACACAAACAGGTACACACGTCAGATGAGAGCATTTGACTGCAGTGTTGGGAGACAGTCACGCAACATTACTATCCTCTGACTCATGACTCTCGTATCATATGACAGGTTTAGTCATTACAACCTCTGTTGCTAAGCAACAATAAACAAGGACTTGGGTAAGCACACAAGTAAGCATACACTGTGTACGAGGCAGATGAGTCATTGAATGACCTCACCATCAACTATACTACAATTTACATTGGGGGAGATTCCACACTAGCGGAAGCAGGAAATATATTTTCGGTAACTCAAGATTGTTCGGGTAATTTTCACATGGAAACTCCATTGAGAGGAAGGCTGTTTAACATGCTTTTTACATTTGTATCCCAAACAATCTGTACATAATACAGACATCGTGGTGGCAATTACACTCCTTATAGTGTCCTAAAATATGGAGTATGTCTGGATTCTGAAATACAATTGTTGACATTTATTCAACATTAAAAATATTAATCTCAAAACTACCACTTTTGGTTCATTTTAAGACATCGTTTGGAACAATATACTCTAGAAGTACATCAAATTTCCAGAAGGGGCCCTCTGCTAATGCTGAAGTTATGATACATTTTATGAGCATCACCAACAAACACAGTGACTGGTAAATGGATTCAAATGAAACTCCCATCTGCTGGTGATTTGCTGAATTCGCAATCCTAAAGGAGGGCTGTGACTGGTTAATGACCTATAACTTCACTTTCTATGTATAAAATGGATTATATCGTTAAGAAGTACCAGAGAGCCCACTCTGGAAATGTGACATGTTTAAAGAGGATATTGTTCTAAACAATGTCAAAAGTTAGCTAAAAAATCAAAAAAGTGTAGCTTTGAGATATTCATATTTAAAATGTTGAATAAATTAATGTGTTTTTCTTCTTCTCCAGAATCTAGACATAATCCATGTTTGAGAGCTCACTATAAGGAGTATAAATGACACCAATATGTTGTCGGTTCACGGGTCTCAAAGGAGGCATGTATAAAAGTCTAAAAAGGGCCTAAAATGGCCACTCACGATTCTCTCAAACGGTTTGTGATACAAATGGAAAAAGCATATCAAACATCCTTTCTTGCCCAAATAAGTGTCTGAAAATTGCCAAAACAATCTGGAATACGAAAAAATATTTGCGCTTGTGTGGAATCGCCCATCACCTTTCTTATATATTTGTTTTGTATTTCTGAGTAAATAAGTGGTTCCCCCTTACTAATATTCAGTTCCTAATATTCAAGTATTATGTTTAGCCAATATGTAAACTTGAGCTATTAATAGTACATCATGTTTGGTTGCTAATGTTTATATGGGTGATGTGATGGGCATATCATTTTAAGGCAGTAAAACTACAACTATAGACTGAGGGATGTAGAACAGGGAAAACGAATTACCTTTTTAAGAGGGTGGTTGAACTTCTCCTGAGGTTGTCCTTCTGTTACTTTAGCTTCAGGTCTCCTCCAGGGCACTAGTGTAGTAGCTGGGTGGCAATGCTGCTTTAGCAGTCTCTTGGGTAGACAAGGCTTTGTGTGCCTGGTTGTTTGGAGGCTTTTGGCCACAACGCCCCTCTGCTTACCCTGGCCGGGTGGTGTCTGTGTGGGACAGGTCTGTGGGGTGAGTGAGTCTCCAGTGCTGAAGGCAGGTGGCTCTGTGGTTGTAGGGGAGCTCTGGAGGCAGGCACGGAAGTTCAGAGGGTGGTAAGGGTCTTCATTTTGGGAGCGGGACCTCCATAGCTGCTCCTCTGTGTCATCCTCAGAGGAGGAAGGGCCAGGGGTCTCGCTGTCAAAAGAACATGAGGGCAGGACTGAGGCCCTTTCAGCCTCCTGGGAGTGTGTAAGTGTTTTGTCAGTGTGAGGGACTGAGCTGGCTACAGATGCTGTGAAACACAGGGGGTTGTATGGGTCGACGGGGCTGGTGAAGAGCGCCCAGAGTCTGTCGCTCTCCTCTTCGTCCAGGTCTGCGCAGGAATCATCAGAACTCCCCCAGCTGCTTTCGCTATCTGAACGACTGGTCCAGATGTTCAAGCCACCGAGGCGCTCTTGAAGTTCTTCACCCGGCCGGCTGGACAAGTTACAGTCGAGGCCGCCGCCGCCAACTTGATCTTCATTTTTTGTTTCCTCCATATTGGAGCAGCTTGAATTGCAGGAGGGGAAAGAGAAGGGGTTGTAAGGGTCACTGGAGATGGCCAGGGACTCGCAAAGTGCTTTACTGTCCTCACTGTCAAATGCTCCCATGTTTCGGTCATCCTCTTTACCCCAGTAAACACTCAGATCATCTTCGGTGGTGTCATGTTTGGTTTTAAAGTCAAACACTTTCTCCTTGTTGTTGCGAGACATTTCATCCAAGCTGGAGCTATGGTCAGCGCTGCTCACTAACAGGTTACAGTCACTTGGAAAGCCCAGTTTCCAGCTGGGGTGGTGTCCAAGATAAAGTCCATAATCGCTATCCATCCTGGCATGGGACACAAAGTCGTCCACCAATCTGCAGCACATCGCCTCAGCCTGTAGACTGGGCAGAAAGGCCCCTGTGTGGGAATTTCCGGAGACAGAGTTGATTCTTAGGTGAACTTCAAACCTGAACATATGGAAAACTGTAAAAAAACAAAAACAAATAGGTTAGGCTACCTATATAGTTTGTCAAAACGTCCCTCTTTTTGCCTGATTAACCCAGACTGTATGGATTAAACAATGTACAAATTGTTGACATGTCATACCAAATAGACATGGTTCTATGTCCGGTATTGTAATTTGGACAATAAACGAGCCTACCAACCCCCCCACCCCAAATGTTTTATCAAATAAGGACATTAATGAACTTGTTATATTGTTACTGTCGCATGTTTTACAGTACAAGGTCAAAACAAGTTATAATCCGTGCGACATAGGACACATTTCCCCACACATAAAGGAAGTGAGGTTTCTGCATCCATTTTAAAAAAAATTTAATTTCACCTTTATTTAACCAGGTAGGCTCGTTGAAAACACGTTCTCATTTGTAACTGCGACCTGGCCAAGATAAAGCAAAGCAGTTTGACAGATACAACACCACAGAAATGGAAATGAACTTTACTGTACCTGACAAGAAACTGTAGTAAATGACATGGACCAACGACCGTAGTTGTTCCCACAGTACGGTCAGTATATGCATGATCCACGGTAGGAGTGCCATACCACGGTCGCCAAACCTCTCCATCGCAGTTCGATGAGAACTAGTCGCAGAAGAATTGATGCCACTTGATGCCATTTTAACTCGAGCCATGTCTATAATTCGAACAATTATCCTCACGTATTCTGATATCGCTCGTCGAAAACAACTAGATTACTCTCCCTCGTCAGTTGTCGTACCGTAAGAAAATATTTCATTTTCCCCTAAAGTATTACTTTCTACGTATGTAAAATATCTCAAACGTTGAGTAGTCGTGCAGGCATATTTTCAGTTGCGATGTTGTAGTAGAGTGAATGTCGAACAATTGCGACGACTCTCCTTAAATAAACAAGTTCGCGTCGTCGTATCATGCTGTGATTGGACAAGGTAAGCGTCAGTCACACCCAAGTACCTCCTCCTCATTGTAAACTCTCCCGCCACTCACGTGTTTCAGTGACGCATGGAAAGTTCCCGTAAATTCCCCTTGGCTGCCTCTGTAGTTCAGTATAAAATAAACGTATGACAACACAATAACACAAATAGAAACTCCCATTACATATCCATATTATGCAGCCATGTAATTCATTGTCTCATAAAGACATGTACAAATTATTCTCAAAAATGTCCTCATTAAATAAACACAAGACAATTAAATATTTGAATCCCAATTATTTATTTATCCAAAACTTGATGATGATTATGCCACCAAAGCAGAAGCTGTCGAGGACTCGCTGGAGAAAAAACATAAAGGAAATTATTAGAGACAGGAAAACGCAATTAATACTCTCACAAACCAAAAGTGAATCACCTAACCAAGCATGAAGAGAATACAAAGAACTGCTTTGCGTTTCAATTTACAACACAAATCAGGGCACCCCACTTCAACATTTTTTATATTTTTTAAATAATGACTACCATTCTAATTAGTTATATTTGACCCAAGATCAGACAACCCAGAAATAAACCATGGTTATAGTGTATAATACAGTGCTATATGAAGGGGACTGGCAGAGATGGCAGTGCAGCCACTCTGATAATTGACCTCCAGCATTCCTCTGGCACAACAGAAATATCTCAGCTCTTACAGGACAAAGAGTAGGACATAGAATTGTGCAGGAGTCATAGCGACCAAATTAAATGGCATAGACAGAGGTCTGGTACAGTAATATAATGGACATGTTATGAAGCAATTTGAGCTTAATTAAGTATGGCAGACTATGTTTGCCATACAAAAGAGCAGTAATTGTGTTTACTGGTACATACTACTTCCAGTTGGGAGCAAGTACTCTCTTGGTCTTGTAGTAACGGGCCAGTCTGTGGATCCTGCTCTCGGTGAGAATCAGGCGGAACTTGGCATCTTTGTCCTGAAAAAAAAACAGGGGTACAGACATTAGCATCTCTAGAAACAAAGTAGTTTAACAAGCTATTCTTAAAGAGTGCACACATGACTCATCCCCACATGCAGTACAAAAACACCAGACCCAGACAGGAGAGTGCTGTCCCTGATATGGCTCAATTTAACACATCTTGTGAAAGACAAAAACGTGTTTACATCGGTCGGCCTGATGACACTTTTGACGATTGTGAGATGGGGGTCACTTCGGCCATCAGATGTAAATATACTGAACAAAAATATAAAACGCAACATGCAACAATTTCATTGATTTTATTGAGTTACAGTTCATATGAGGAAATCAGTCAATTGAAATGAATTCATTAAAATCAAATCAAATCAAATTTTATTTGTCACATACACATGGTTAGCAGATGTTAATGCGAGTGTAGCGAAATGCTTGTGCTTCTAGTTCCGACAATGCAGTGATAACCAACAAGTAATCTAACTAACAATTCCAAAACTGTCTTATACACAGTGTAAGGGGATAAGGAACATGTACATAAGGATATATGAATGAGTGATGGTACAGAGCAGCATACAGTAGATGGTATCGAGTACAGTATATACATATGAGATGAGTGTGATTAGTCCCTAATCTATTAATTTCACATGACTGGGAATACAGATATGCATCTGCTGGTCACAGATACCTTAAAAAAAGCTAGGAGCGTAGATCAGAAAACCAGTCAGTATCTGGTGTGACCACCATTTGCCTCATGCAGCGCGACACATTTCCTTTGCATAGAGTTGATCGGGCTGTTGATTGTGGCCTGTGGAATGTTGTCCCACTCCTCTTCAATGTTTGTGCCAAGTTCCTGGATATTGGTGGGAACTGGAACACGCTGTCATACACGTTGATCCAGAGCATCCTAAACATGCTTAGTGGGTGACATGTCTTGTGAGTATGCAGGCCATGGAAGAACTGCGGCATTTTCAGCTTCCTGGAATTGGGAACAGAGACTTGCAACATGGGGCCGTGCATTATCATGCTGAAACATAAGGTGATGGGGGCGGATGAATAGCACAACAATGGGCCTCAGGATCTCGTCACGGTATCTGTTTATTAAAATTGCCATCGATAAAATGCCATTTTGACCGTTGTCCGTAGCTTATGCCTGCCCATACCATAACCCCATCGCCACCATGGGGCACTCTGCTCACAACGTTGACATCAGCAAACCGCTCGCCCACACGATACAGGTGGTCTGTGATTGTGAGGCAGGAAGGTTGTACTGCCAAATTCTCTAAAACGAGGTTGGACGAGGCTTATGGTAGAGAATTAAACATTAAATTATCCGGCAACAGCTCTGATGGACATTCCTGCAGTTAGCATATCAATTGCACAGTCCCTCAAAACTTGAGACATCTGTGGCATTGTGTTGTGTGATAAACTGAACATTTTAGACTAGCCTTTTATTGTCCCCAACACACGGTGCACCTGTGTAATGTTCACGCTGTTTAATCAGCTTCTTGATATGCCACACCTGTCAGGTGGATGGATTATCTTGGACGGGCGGCAGGAAGCCTAGTGGTTAGAGCGTTGGGCAAGTAACCGAAAGGTTGCTAGCTCGCTTAAAGGGACAGCGTTCTGAATAAAATACGGCTTATGAAAATATCATCCTCCCTGCCTTGAAGTAAACACTGAAATGTTACAACTAGATTTCACCCATCAAGCCATATTAAATCAGTCATTGGCCTACCTCAAGGAAGGATGTATTTTCAAAGTGTGCCATCATAGCCTATGTTATGTTATGTGAGCCTGCTCACCTTTCTGTTCCTCTCCAGATGCTTCCTGACAGCCACAGCCTTCTTGATGAGGTGGTACAGGTCCTCGGGAAGATCTGGGGCCAGGCCCTTGGTCTTGAGGATCCTCAGAATCTTGTTCCCGGTGACAAACCGCACCTGGGCCACACCGTGGGAGTCCCTCAGAATGACACCTGGACAGAGAGGGGGAGGAAGGAAGGGACAGAGTCAACTGGACAGTCAAGAGAAATGACCGTAATCATGGTTGGATACCTTTCTGTTTGGCATGACACCAAAGCAGTTTGCCCATGAGGAAACAGACAGGCACCCCTGTTAGCCTAAATCCAGCTTTATTCAGAACTCACCCAAAGATGACAATTCAACAACAATGAATAGATAAAGCTCTCATTCATGGACCGTCAGCTGGTATTTGCTATTGTTGCACTTACCAATCTGAGATGGGGTCAATCCCTTCTTGGCCAGCTTGAAGATCTGTTCCTTGACATCATCAGATGTCAGCTTCAGCCACTGGAAGAGAACACCATAAGAGTGTTATGCCATTGAAGGCCGGAACATGAGGAGGGCTGACTTTTCATCGATGATGACCTCACCCAGACCGAAAACGGATATGAAAATGTTCCTTAATCCATGCTTGGAAGGATAGCTACTCCCGATTATAAGGAGTACACTGACATCATCCATGCCTGGATTGACAAACCTTTTCATATATACTTGGAGTCTGGGTTCAGCGAGCAGACCAGGAAATGAGCAATCTAAGCTCCAACCAGTGTAACGCCTAGCCACATTCTGTAACCAGGTGTGTGAAGCTCCCGTACGGAGTTAATTATTGGCTCCATACTCACCAATTACAGAAGAATGTCCACCAAACTAAATTTAGCAGTACTTTCAGAAGGCTTCGTGGCTTATAAACTCCTGTGGCTAGTTACCCATGAAACCAGGCAATTAGAAAATGGTGAGTTGTTTAATTTATTTTTTACAATATGCACAAATAAAATAATATACATGCTATCATAATTTTTTCCAAAATAATCTCATTGATCAAGATCATTCTGCCTGATGAACAGTTGGGGGTTAACTGCCTTGCTCAAGGGCAGAATGGCAGATTTTTCCACCTTGCCTCCTCTGGGATTTGAACCAGCAACTATTCATATACATTATTTGTCTTCAGGAAGGACTACGCAACAGCATTTTTTTTGAGAGGAATTGGAGATTCCATATAGGCTGATACTTAAAAAAAAATCCATGTCAAGGTTTGGCATTTACTGCCACTTTTTGTGAGTTTGGTATACATCCGGAGGAAAGTGAGCTGTTTAGCATCTTCAACATAGGAGGGCCAAGCACAGGAAGTAGCTCTTTCAGTAGTTTATTTGAAATAGAGTCCAGTAGGCAGCTGGAAGGTTTAGAGGCTATGGCTATGTTTGTGAATGTATCGAGAGATATGTGATTTAAAAACTTGATTGTCTCGATTGATCTTAGGCCCTGGCAGTTCTTGGCAGACTCGGGCAATTGAGTTTTGGAGAAATACGCAGATTCAAAGAAGAGTCCATAATTAGAAAGCAAATTATCTTTTTGTCTAAGAAGTTCATGAATTCAACACTGCTGAAGGCCATCCTCTCTTGGGGAATACTGATTTTTAGTTAGCTTTGTGATCATATCAAAAATAAAATTGATTGTTTTTATTCTACTCAATTAGGTTGGAAAAGTAGGCTGATTGAGAAGCAGTGAGGGCCCTTTGATACTCAATTAGGTTGGAAAAGTAGGCTGATTGAGCAGCAGTGAGGGCCCTTTGATATTGCACGGTACTATCTTTCCAAGATAGTCAGAACACTTCCAGTTTGGTGGAGCGCCTCTTCCATTGCAATTTTCTGGAAGCTTGCTTCAGGGCTCGGGTATTTTCTGTATAGCAGGGAGCTCATTTCTTGTGACAAATTATTTTTGTTTTTAGAGGTGCGACTGCATCTAGGGTATTTCTTAAGTGATAATGCCCGTGAAGCCAGTGTTTGGAGGATATATTGGCACAGGTGTTGTTAGTCGAGGGCTGGCAAACCGTGCCAATATATCCTCCTAACACCGGCTTCGTTCATTCTATCGGTTCAGTCATTTTGTTCTGTATCTATGGACGCGACCCAGTTGTTTTGTTCTAAATGTTCCATTGCCATACTGGCTGGCAACGTTCTTATCCCTTGCTTGCTAGCTAGCCAACTATGGCTAACTTAGTCACGTTCTGCAGCCAGAATAACAGCAAAGTAGCCGCATTTGCATTTGTTTACGCTGTTCTCTAGTGAAATTTATTTTGATACATCCATAACAATGAGCTAATGAGGTGCGATTTAGATGGAACAGAGTAAATAGACATTTTAATGTCAGATATTTAGCCGGTGCTAACTTGTGGAATGCGGTTTTAACCAATCAGCATTATTATTATTTTACTCCAACGTCCTTGGGTAGGTGGAGGGAGTCTGGAAGGGAATCCTTTGGGTTGTCCGAGAATTTATATAGTGTCTTTTGAAAATCCTTGGTTGGGGTCTGAGTAGATTATTTGTTGCGATTGCAAAAACATTTAAATTCCCAATATTTATTCCACAGGACAAAACTAAATCCAGGGATTGACTGTGGCAATGCGTAGGCCTGGAGACATGTTGGACAAAACACACTGAGTCGACGATGGCTCCAAAATCATTTTGGAGTGGGTCTGTGGACTCTTCCAAGCGAATACTGAAGTTACCAAAAATGTGAATATTATCTGGGCGGTTTCTCTATAAAAGTTGCTGACCGCACACCAATACACAAACTATCACAATAATATAATAACATATAATGGGTTTCTAAACATTTCTGTAAAAAGTTAGACGCACAAATATCACAACTCCCAAGACTAACATCTCACCATTACAATAACAAGGGAGGTTATTTTTTTTTTGTTGGGGGGGGTATGATATTTGTCTAACTTTAACTTTCTCACTCATTATTCACGAGTCATTCAGGATTATCCATAATCATGGTGGCATCCACATGAATGTAGTTTTAAAAAATGGAATTCTTATTTACAAAAGGGTTGGCTGTCTGAGTGATAATTTGTATTGGTGTGCGGTGAGCAACTTTTATAGAGACCACCCAGAATTATCTTTGCCATTTGCCTCTCTTAAAAAAGCCAAACCTTGACCCAGAAAATAGAAAAAACTATCGGCCTATATCGAATCTTCCATTCCTCTCAAAAATGTTAGAAAAGGCTGTTGCGCAGCAACTTACTGCCTTCCTGAAGACAAACAATGTATACGAAATGCTTCAGTCTGGTTTTAGACCCCATCATAGCACTGAGACGGCACTTGTGAAGGTGGTAAATTACATTTTAATGGCATCGGACCGAGGCTCTGCATCTGTCCTCGTGCTCCTAGACCTTAGTGCTGCTTTTGATACCATCGATCACCACATTATTTTGGAGATTGGAAACCCAAATTGGTCTACACGGACAAGTTCTGGCCTGGTTTAGATCTTATCTTTCGGAAAGATATCAGTTTGTCTCTGTGAATGGTTTGTCCTCTGACAAATCAACTGTAAATTTCGGTGTTCCTCAAGGTTCCGTTTTAGGACCACTATTGTTTTCACTATATATTTTACCTCTTGGGGATGTTATTCGAAAACATAATGTTAACTTTCACTGCTATGCGGATGACACACAGCTGTACATTTCAATTAAACATGGTGAAGCCCCAAAATCGCCCTTGCTAGAAGCATGTGTTTCAGACATAAGGAAGTGGTTGGCTGCAAACTTTCTACTTTTAAACTCGGACAAAAAAGAGATGCTTGTTCTAGGTCCCAAGAAACAAAGAGATCTTCTGTTGAATCTGACAATTAATCTTAATGGTTGTACAGTCGTCTCAAATAAAACTGAAGGACCTCGGCGTTACTCTGGACCCTGATCTCTCTTTTGAAGAACATATCAAGACCATTTTAAGGACAGCTTTTTTCCATCTATGTAACATTGCAAAAATCAGAAACTTTCTGTCCAAAAATGATGCAGAAAAATGAATCCATGCTTTTGTCACTTCTAGGTTAGACTACTGCAATGCTCTACTTTCCGGCTACCCGGATAAAGCACTAAATAAACTTCAGTTGGTGCTAAATACGGCTGCTAGAATCCTGACTAGAACCAAAAAATGTGATCATATTACTCCAGTGCTAGCCTCTCTACACTGGCTTCCTGTCAAAGCAAGGGCTGATTTCAAGGTTTTACTGCTAACCTACAAAGCATTACATGGGCTTGCTCCTACCCATCTCTCTGATTTGGTCCTGCCGTACATACCTACACGTACGCTACGGTCACAAGACGCAGGCCTCCTAATTGTCCCTAGAATTTCTAAGCAAACAGCTGGAGGTAGGGCTTTCTCCTATAGAGCTCAATTTTTATGGAACGGTCTGCCTCTACATGTCAGAGACGCAAACTTGGTCTCAACCTTTAAGTCTTTACTGAAGACTCATCTCTTCAGTGGGTCATATGATTGAGTGTAGTCTGGCCCAGGAGTGGGAAGGTGAACGGAAAGGCTCTGTGGGAAGGTGAACGGAAAGGCTCTGGAGCAACGAACCGCCCTTGCTGTCTCTGCCTGGCCGGTTCCCCTCTTTCCACTGGGATTCTCTGCCTCTAACCCTATTACAGGGGCTGAGTCACTGGCTTACTGGGGCTCTCTCATGCCGTCCCTGGAAGGGGTGCGTCACCTGAGTGGGTTGATTCACTGATGTGGTCATCCTGTCTGGGTTGGCGCCCCCCTTGGTTTGTGCCATGGCGGAGATCTTTATGGGCTATACTCAGCCTTGTCTCAGGAAGGTAAGTTGGTGGTTGAAGATGTCCCTCTAGTGGTGTGGGGGCTGTGCTTTGGCAAAGTGGGTGGGGTTATATCCTTCCTGTTTGGCCCTGTCCGGGGGTGTCATCGGATGGGGCCACAGTGTCTCCTGACCCCTCCTGTCTCAGCCTCCAGTATTTATGCTGCAGTAGTTTGTGTCGGGGGGCTAGGGTCAGTTTGTTATATCTGGAGTACTTCTCTTGTCCTATTCGGTGTCCTGTGTGAATCTAAGTGTGCGTTCTCTAATTCTCTCCTTCTCTCTTTCTTTCTCTCTCTCGGAGGACCTGAGCCCTAGGACCATGCCCCAGGACTACCTGACATGATGACTCCTTGCTGTCCCCAGTCCACCTGGCCGTGCTGCTGCTCCAGTTTCAACTGACCTGAGCCCTAGGACCATGCCCCAGGACGACCTGACATGATGACTCCTTGCTGTTCCCAGTCCACCTGACCGTGCTGCTACTCCAGTTTCAACTGTTCTGCCTTATTATTATACGACCATGCTGGTCATTTATGAACATTTGAACATCTTGGCCATGTTCTGTTATAATCTCCACCCGGCACAGCCAGAAGAGGACTGGCCACCCCACATAGCCTGGTTCCTCTCTAGGTTTCTTCCTAGGTTTTGGCCTTTCTAGGGAGTTTTTCCTAGCCACCGTGCTTCTACACCTGCATTGCTTGCTGTTTGGGGTTTTAGGCTGGGTTTCTGTACAGCACTTTGAGATATCAGCTGATGTACAAAGGTCTATATAAATAAATTTGATTTGAGACACAAAGGATAGCTGCGTTCTAAGACCCGCTACCTCCACCACATATGACAAAATTAACTGTACAAAACCAAAGATATGGATTATGCAATTGATCTTGTGTCATCATGTTGACTACAACCTTTTACTAACATCACCAATCTGAGGTAAAAAGGATGTGCAATTCTCCCTAATTCAATGTGGTCAAAACGTCAGCTTGCAGTAACACATACTGTCCACATGCTGGAAACTAGCGTAATAATTCAATATCTTAATTTAGGATGATAGTAAATGAAGCAAGATTTTTTTCAATAATCACACATTTCTCACTAGTGGAACCATTTTGAGATTACAAAAATGCTCTTATTCACAATTTAACCGGGTGCTCTAGAAAGAACTCCCATATCTACAGCAGCCCATTCATTTGACTTCCCTACCATCAGGTAGGTGTCCACTCACCTTCTTACCGAAGGCTTACTTACCAGTCTTATGTAGACACTAGCTGCCTACATCCACTCGTATAGTATACAGCAGACCAATATTGACCCAACAATACTGATGAACCGTTGTACTTACAGTGGGGACACTTCGCCTGTAAGGCAGCGCCGACTGGGACAAGCCCTTTCTGCAACAGACATGGCATTCACATTAGTTGGGCAATTTATAAGTAGCTAAACTGGCAGCAAACAGGTTGAAAAATGTTTGTGTGCGGTGCAATTCATTGTTGGCTACAAATTCAGTGAACCGACCGAGATGGTGATAAGACTGAGTCTGTCAAATACTAACGTTTGTAGGGTGTTAGTTCACGTGACAAAATCTGAACGCTGACCGGGAATACGGTTTGATTCTGGTGCTCACTTTATTAATCATGATATTGTGGTGGAAATTCAACACCAGAGACACCTGAAGCCAATATTCAATTACTATTTATATTCAATGAATAATCACTATTTATTATCAGTTATTGTAGAGGTTACAACACATGTACAAGTCTGTCACAAGCTCCTCCAGGGCGGTCCCTTCAGTCCTCTTATTTACTGCTATATAATAAATAATAAAAATAATATGCCATGTAGCAGACGCTTTTATCCAAAGCGACTTACAGTCATGTGTGCATACATTTTACGTATGGGTGGTCCCGGGAATCGAACCCACTACCCTGGCGTTACAAGCGCCATGCTCTACCAACTGAGCTACAGAAGGACCACATATAAAAAAGCTACATAGGCATTGTTCATGGGGTTGGTTCCTGCAAGTGACTGGTTAACCAGGAAACTGAGCAATGTCTCCCTTCTTAAAACCTCTTGAGTGTCGGGGGCAGTATTTTGATGTTTGGATGAAAAAACGTACCCATATTAAACTGCCTATTTCTCAGGCCCAGAATCTAGAATATGCATATAATTGTCAGACTAGGATAGAAAACACTCTAAAGTTTCCAAAACTGTCAAAATATTGTCTGTGAGTATAACAGAACTGATATTGCAGGCGAAAACCTAAGGAAAATCAAACCAGTAAGTGGCTTCTATTTTGAAAGCTCCATGTTCCATAGCCTGCCTTTGCTCCATTTAAAGGGATATCAACCAGATTCCTTTTCCTATGGTTTCCCCATGGTGTGAACAGTCTTTAGACATAGTTTCAAGCTTTTATTTTGAGAAAATGAGCAAGAAAGATCACATCGCATCATTGTATGGCCGAGTGCCAGCAGCGTTTTGTATGCGCAACAGCTTAGAGCATTCATTTTCCTCTCTCTCTCTCTGAAGAAGCTACATTCCCGGTTTATATACGATTGATTATATATTGTAAAAACAAACCTTGGATTGATTATAAAAAAACGTTTGGCATGTTTCTACAAACATTACAGATACTATTTGGAATTTTAGTCTGCGATGTCATGACCGCTCGAGCCTGTTGATTTCTGAACATAACGCGCCAACCAAAAGGAGTTATTTTAGATATAAAAATAATATTTATGGAACAAAATGAACATTTATTGTGTAACTGGGAGTCTCTAGATTATCAAAGGTAAGCGATTTAATTTATTGCTTTTCTGACTTTCGTGACCAATCTACTTGGCTAATATCTGTTTGCAATACTTTTCCTACTGAGAGAGATGTGCTTACATAAACGCTTGGTATGCTTTCGCCGAAAAGCTTTATTGAAATCTGACCCACCAGGTGGATTAACAACAAGCTAAACTGTGTTTTGCTATATTGCACTTGTGATTTCATGAAAATTAAATATTTTTAGTGATTTAATTTGAATTTGGCGCTCTGCAATTCTGCGGTGGTTGACGAAAATGATCCCGCAAACGGGATGGGTGCATCAAGAAGTTGACTTCCAGAACATATTCTATCAGTTCTGCCAATTGGTCTGACTGAGGAGGAGGTCAGTCACCTGCACGAACTAAGATAGCCTTGAATTATACACCGTATGCATCTTCTCTATCTCTTCAGACAATACCATTTTATTAACTGAATTAAATGTAAATATTTTTTTACAAAAATCTTCCGTAATATGTTGTGAATAACAAAATATTGTAAATGTCAGTGTTGTCTGATAAACCATTTGTGAGCATCTCTGATTCGGGGGAGCAAGCTCAATCAGAGCGGTTTGACGCTTCTGACAACCACTTTTCGGGCTCTCCTGAAAATACTGTTTTCAGATTCGTCCATTTCTGTAGATGTCATATTGTTCAATCAAACTATTAGAGTATCAACTCGAAGAAGACAAGTTGACTGACTTCTGGAAGGAGTTTTATGGAGCAAGTGCAAAAATCGTCTGAGTGAGAATGTAAGCAACAAACAAGCATTCATCCTCACTGTGACCATATACAAAAACGTATATCACTACAAAGCTCAGGTTCTTGGTAGCATTTTAATATGCTGCTATAAAGATTTCATGCTGAATTGTTGAAGCGATCATAGGTTTACCGCGAGTAGGTGGCTAACAAGCCGTTTAGCTAGCTAGCTAACATTAGCTGAGGGATAGAGTGGGCCGTTTTCTCCTCTCACTGCATTCTCAAGACTCCCTCTCTCGCTCGATTTGGTGAAACAAAAATTCACTATAATCAATTTAAACCTCAGTTTCAATTGCTTCATATCAAATTGTTCCTCTGAATTGGGAAACCATGCAGTTTATTAGGCTACAGATGAAATAAGTTATGATGAATGTCACAGGGTGGTGAAAGGGCATGGTGATATTGATGCTCCTTTCCAATAAATATGGGGGTCTTATTCTGGTGACATGATGATAGAAGCTTGACTGCCATTTGACAAATAAAGATATTCTTGCTCCTATCTATAATATTCTCATCATGTAGATGAGCCTACCCGCATTGTTTCTGCAAGCTGTTGGATAGAGAACATGTGCCAGGACCAGAGTAGGCACATTTGCTGTTTAATGCAACAGTTTTGTGACCAAACTATCAGAGGAGTTGAAAATGCAATGAAATGAAAACTTGGGAGTAGGAAATTACATTTTGTCTATAATCACACTTATTTTTATTCCAACAAGTCCATTTGGTGGAAACACTGGTGGGGAAATGCATATATTTTCATTATGCAGGTTTTACAATATTCGTATGAAAATCTGTCACCAATTAGATGGAAACCTAGCAATTGTCAATGATTTTATTGCATACTTACAATATGTGCATAAATTAACAGCCAATTTGCATATGTATATTTCATTATATTCCATTTTAACATGCACATAATATTGTATAACCCCTGAAACTATCATGTTGATAGGACATTCCTTTCTTGAGATATGAGTTTCATAAGGGATGCGTTCCATGGAAAATAATGAACGACGTGGAAGGTGTGTTCCACAACGCGCTAGCGGAGTGGAACTGACCTTCCACCCATGGGAGTTGTATTATTAACCAGAAAACGCATAGAGCCCCGAGTTGATTATCCCTTTCATACCGTGGTTATAATTTAACACATTTGCCAGTCTTTTTGTTCTGTATCTATGGACACGACCCAGTTGTTGGTTCTAAATGTTCCATTGCCATACTGGCTGGCAACGCTATTATCCCTTGCTTGCTAGCTAGCCAACTACGGCTAACTTACAGTCACGTCAAACAGTGCAGACAGAATAACAACAGAAGCTGCATTTGTTTAAGCTGTTTTCTAGTGACATGTATGTGGATACATCCATAACAATGAGCTAATGAGGCACGATTTCACCTAGCATAGAAAATATGCTCACTTGTCAGGACAATGTTGTTCAGAGGAGCTAGCCAACAACACAGCTACAGTAACACAATCACTTCAAACTGACGCTGGAAAACGGCAAACTAGCTGCGTTTCGTTTTCCCTTTTTTTAATTTACTTTTCTTTGCACATAAAACTGATTCATGATTTCAACTGGCTCAGAAACGCTGCTTGCATTCTTTCTCTCGCCCTGACCAGTACGCATTCATTACTATGGGACAGTTGGAGAATGAATTTGAATATGGAAACAATGTTGGAGAAAGTATATACAAATTTCTGCTGTTGAAAACTAAATATTACTCTAAAAATAATGTGAGAATGTCTACATGGTTTTTATAATAGTGGAGATCAACTTTATAAACTTCCCTGCCTGAGCTGATGAGACAGTGGATTGCGCAGTCAGATGGAACAGAGTAAATAGGAATTTTAACGTCATAGATTTACCCGGTGTTAACTTGTGGAATAGACACCGTCTGAAATGCACTTTTAACCTATCAGCATTCAGGATTAGACCCACCAGTTATATAATTAAGCTGTAAGGCCGAAGGAGGTGTGGTTTATGGACAATATGCCACGGCTAAAGTCTGTTCTTTCAGCCAATCAGCATTCAGCTAGGGCTCGAAACACATGTCGACATCGACATCGACATCGACACCCAGTTTATGTTTGTTAGTCAGAGTCCAGTCTGTCATTTTGGTGCTATTTTTGGAAAAGGCTTTGCCATTGACCTGTGTCTCCAACACTCTACTCAGCAAATTGGAAGTAGTCTATCACAGTGCTATATACTACCCACCATTGCGACCTGTATGCCCTCGCGACATATCCGTCGCCAAACCCACTGGATCCAGGTCATCTAGAAGTCTTTGCTTGGTAAAGCCCGCCGTCGCAGTTTACTGGTCCCCATAGCAACACCCACCCGTAGCACACGCTCCAGCAAGTATATTTCACTGGTCATCCCCAAAGCAAACTCCACCTTTAGCCGCCTTTCCTTACAGTTCTCTGCTGCCAACGACTGGAACGAACTGCAAAGGTCACTGAAGCTGGAGACTTATATCTCCCTCACTAACTATAAGCATCAGCTGTCAGAGCAGCTTACCGATCACTGCACCTGTACACAGCCCATCTGTAAATAGTCCACCCAACTACCCCATCCCCATATATTTCTTGTTTGCTCTTTTGCAACACAGTATCTCTGCTTGCACATCATCATCTGCACATCTATCACTCCAGTCAGTGTTAAATGCTCAATTGTTATTACTTCGCCACTATGGCCTATAAATTATTGCCTTACCTCCCTAATCTTACTTTTGCACATGTAACGGGATGTGAAACTGCTAGCTAGCTAAATAGCGTTTCAATTGGTGACGTCACTTGCTCTGAGACCTTGATGGGCGAGGGGACGGTCTAAAATTATACTGTTACACACACACTGCATTTAGATTTTTCTATTGTGTTATTGACTGTACGTTTTGTTTATCCCACTGTAGTTTTTGTCGCAATGCTTTGCTTTATCTGGGGCCGGGTCGCAGTTTTAAATGATAACTTGTTTTCAACTGGCCTACCTGATTAAATTTAAAAAATCTGATAAAAATAAAAGTGAAATTTTAAAAATCTGACCACACTGTGCTTCTGAGTCTGTTGTGTCATTTGGTATGCTCCGTTCAGCCCTAAAAACAATGTTTATTTTACCACTATAACACCCTAACGTTAGCTAAAATGGCCCCATTGAGACAAGACTACATTGAAAAGAAAACAGGGAGTTACCGTTAGTTCATAACGTTATATGCTAGTGATAAAGTGTTTGTGTGATGGATACCTTAGATTGCTGACTTTACATCATCTCGCAGGGAAGTGTGTTGGCTAAATAACGTTAGCTAGCAGTAACCAGTTATACGACTGGCTGTAACTAGCTTGTAGCTGGCTAAGTTAGCTTGCTAAATGGGGCAATGTTTAAACTCTTAATTTATTGGGACTGGGGCGATTTAGACGGTTCAATGTGGATGTCATGTGTAGATAATATATTCCCATTGCATAAATGGTAAATATATTTAATAACTGATGTTTAAAAAGCTGTTTTGTACGGTGAAAATAAAGCTTACCCGGGAGCGTGCATGCGACCCATAATAGCAGTAGAGAAAGAGAGAGCCTTGGATGGCTGGTCGTTCGTGAACGAACAGCTCTTTTGGTGAACGTTGGGAACCAAGGGAGTTGTTCATTTGGCTCACTGATTTGCATACTGTTAATCAAAGATTGTTATAACTAAACTTGTTCAATCTGGGCTGTTAATATTGATTTTTGAGCTCCAGACATCTATTATCTGGATATAAATGATACAAACATCGTCTTAAAATGGTAATTCCTCAGTGCAGCAACAATATAGTGAAGGTGGTTTCTCTTTTTTTACAGGCAATCTAATAATTTGATCAGGTAAACACTTATTTTAAATCACGTTTCACGTTATATAACGGTAAGCAACGTTTTAGACTTTAAATTGCAGATTTAGAATGTGTTCATGGTTTTAGGGCATTTTCTAAGCATTAGTGAACGAAGAGCCGTTTGTGAACCAAATGAACGACTTTTAGGTGAACAGAGCAAAATAATCCGGTTCTTTGAAAATATTCGAAATGAACATGAATGCCCCCACGCGATTGAAACAACAATTTTGCGCCTGAGTGTGGGAAATTACGTCAAATGCGCCTGAGTAGAAAGCCACAATCCCGCACAGTTTTCAGACAACTGAACTGCAGCCCCGCCACTAGATTGGCTGTAAAGGTGAGGGATGGCGCTGGAGAAACACAACCATTCTCAAACAACCTTATATTTTCGGCCAAATGTGTGGTACTGTTTTTTTGGCTATGTCATAAGAATGCTTTTCACTGACTTTTCCATCTAAATAAGAATCCTGAACATCTAATCAAATGGCTACTCGGACTATTTGCATTGTTCTTCCCCCCATTTTTACGCTGCTTACTTTCCATGAATAGTCACTTTACCTCGACTAACCCGTACCCCCGCACATTGACTCTGTACCGGTACCCCCTGTATATAGCCTCGCTACTGTTATTTTATTGCTGCTCCTTAATTTTTATTTAAAGATTATTTTAGTAAATACTTTAACACGTATTTTTTAACTGCATTGCCAGCATTCAGCGCATGTGACAAATGACATTTGATTTAGAAAAGAGACCATCAGGTGCATAGAAATACAAAATAAGACGTACAATTATCAATGACAGTCAATATCACTGATTCGATTGGCCCTTTGCCAACATAAATAACAAAAAAACACAATGAACTTTAGTCTTTGTTCAAAAAACATTTAATTCGCTTTAGGAAAGAAGGGATTACAGTACACACCGATTCATTCTGGTTAAGGTAACCAATTACGAATAAATAACTGGCCATGTTAATAATACAAACTCGGCATGTTTATTTTTTTTACAGTCATTAAAATAGTGGATCGTCACTATTTGTCTTTGTTGATATTCTCTTTAAAACCCCTCCAGGATAAATTCATTATTTCATCTTTAGTTTTGTACTCGGCTCAGAGGAAGCAGCGTATCTCTTGCCCTGGATGTCTTTCCCTTTTTTTGTCCATATGGCTCCAGGTCAAGTTACCCCTACAGCACAGATCTAGGATCAGCTTACCCCACCCCAAATTCTAACCTTAAACCAATAGGTGGCGATATAACATCTGACCTTAGATCAGTGTTTAGAGGCAAACTTATCCTACATCATCAAATGCACAACAAGAGTGTGTTCGTGATACAAATCCCGAAAAGGAGTCAAGTAATTACCATTAAAAAGACATGGTGGTGTGCAGACAAGTTGGAGCTGATCGTTCCAACACCTTCTGGTGCTAGTACTGAACCCCGCTCACAGTGGAAGAACTGTTGACATTATTTGACAGAATAGATTTCTTTTTCAATTGGGGTATCACAATTTCTATCAAATATACTGTGATAAGGTTAAAGTGGAGCGTAGTAGAGATTGTGAACACACACAAGGCACCCTGTTCGGTTCCCCTTTGGAAGAGTGGTTTGCCATCATCATCAGTTCTTTTGGCACGTGATTGGGAAACACAAGATCACTCTCTTTCCTGGAGTCTGGTTTGAGACGGACACATCCCCAGCTAGCTTAGCAGGAAACCAGACGCTTCCTATTTGTCTATGTAGAAAAAAGTTACATGTAAAAATGAGCCCCTTTTTTAAAAATAAATGTGTCAATCTATATATACTCTTCTGAAAGTAAGCCATTTTGGTCCTCTAATGTCAAAATGTACAAAACATTACAGCTCTCGTGTTATAGTTTAGGAACAAACAAAATAAGTGGAGATTGTTTGCTTCAATGAGGAAACAACCATGATTAGTGAGAGAAAGGCCCCACACCCAGAAACAACCCCTAGCCTTGCCCCTATTCATTAGGCACTTGTGTAGATTTGAAAGGTCGGTGCTACAACCATATTGCTTATAATTCTTTAGGATCTACATGAACGGCCCTCAGGGGTAGGAGGGGTTTCTGGACAGGGTCAAAGAGAGTTTGGGAATGAGGTGAGCTTGAGGAGGAAGGGGGTGGAGTTTAGAAGCCCCCCCCCGGGGAGTGGCCAGTTCCGCTGCCCTTATATGGGTGTATCCCTGGAGTTTTTGAAGAGGTGAGAAGTGGAGTTGTTCCCAGGTGGAGTCGTCTAGAAGTAGGGCACGGCGGTCAGCTTGTACCAATTGACCGTCTCCTTGCTGAGGTCGAAGTCTTTGAGTTTGAGCGTGACGCCGCCCAGGTAGCAGTTCTCTCTCAGCGACTCGGCACTAAGCACGCTCAGTTGCAGCTCCCGCAGACCAAGGGTCTCCTTGCTGTAGCCACTGTACACCAGCTAAGGAGGAGGTAGTCAAAGCAGTTAACACGAGTTGGCAGCAATTTGTATTAATTCGCATTCGTCACAAAGGCAGATGAGGAGAACAGTTCCAAAGTGACAGTTGGTCAAAACACAAAGCCGTTAGCTATGACAATTTGCTAGGTGGCCTAATGAAAATGTGCCACACTGATTTCACTCACCATTTCGTTGAAAGTGGGGTTCCTGGTCTTTCTGGATATCTTTGTTTTGCACTTGGAGGTTTTGTGGGGGTCTGGGAGCAGGTATGTTTTCACATAAGGGTTAGGGTCTGTCTCCTCCTCAGATACCTATAAGCAGGCAGATGGACATGGACATGCTTAGTGGAGCATTAACTAAGGCCAAACTGAGGATTCATGTATGTAATTCAATTCCATACCATTTTATTTATCCTATCAGGGGTAAATAAATGGATCTTGAGATATGTGGGGCTAAGGATAAAGGTATCAATTAATTATACTGCCAAAAGTTTGAGATGTGCGCTAGTTAGGATTGGGCCCTGTGAGCCACCCTACTCACCAGGTCTCGGATGTGCATGACCATGATGAAGAGTGTGCTGTTCCTGTAGGAAACAGACAGCTTCACCTCCCCCTCCACTCTGCCTGAGGTTGGACTCAATGGTGGCGCCTCTGCAGGAGAAATAACTCTCAAAACTGTAGCTGCGACAATAGCGATACATATCAAATCAAATGGCTACCCAGACTATTTTTGTATTGATTGATCCACCCCCCTTTCTTATTTTTACGCTATTGCAACTCTTTGTTTATTATCTATGTATAGTCACTTTACTTCTACCTACATGTACATATTACCTCAATTACTTTGACTAACCTGTAACCCCGCACGTTTATTTAGTAAATATTTTCTTAACTGCACTGTCGGTTAAGGGCTTGTAAGGAAGATTTCACGGTAAGGTCTACACCGGTTGTATTCGGCACATTTGACAAATAAAATGTGATTTGACATATACACAATAGGACTCAGATTTACCTGGTGCTTTGGCCATCGCCTCGAATCCTTCCGTCTTGTCGTCTCTCGCGATCGGATGGAAGAATGTATAGATAAGATCACACTGATAGAGAAAGAGAGAAAATATTGAGAACCCCTTATTTGGATACTCCGTAGAGCATTGACAAATGGACTATCGGTAACCTTTCAACTAACTATGTACTAAACTTAACCCTAATCGTAGGAAGCAATTTGTTATCCAACGGATAGTATGACCATCTGTAGTGCACATACAGATGGACTATCCTGACTACCCTAAAATGTGACCAAAATATTGAGTAAAAATAGAGTGTGTTGGGCTATTATAACTCTCTGTGTGTGTGTGTGTGTGTGTGTGTGTGTGTGTGTGTGTGTGTGTGTGTGTGTGTGTGTGTGTGTGTGTGTGTGTCAATCACCTGGGTGACCTCTGTGGAGCTCCTCAACAGGTTGTGGACATAGCTGTTGAGCTCAATCTTCCTCTTGGCCGCCACGTCCTTGATGTGTGTACGGCCCAGCACCATCCTATTAGGGAACCTAGGGAGGGGACGGGGAAAGTTTAGTGCACTAACAAGAAGACGTGCATCTGTGGAGAAGTGGGCGCTACACTTTTGGGGGTGGAAGGGAAGCTTTACCCACATACAATGTAAGGCTCTTCGAGTTAAAGCACAACAAATATTCTCAATATTATTACTGTCGTTTGGCTTTCTAAGGCCATATATATGGCAGACTTTCAAAGTGTTTTTGGGAACAGGGTGCTGCCATGCCACTTCCAGACAGCTTCAGGTGCTATGAGCAACACCTACAAAATGTGGGTTCTCCCAAAAATGTGTGTGTGCACGGGTGCGCGTACCCTGGCAGCTTCCACAGAGGGAAGAGGATGCACAGCTTGTTGTGGAGCTCCTGGAACTCGTCAAAGGTGCGTAAGAGAAACTGGGCCTCGCTCTGCCCCTCTCGCAAGAGTCTCACCACATAGGTCTACAGGAGGAGGAAGACGAGGGGGAGGGGGAAAAAAAGGATTTTAGCTTATCTTGTTTAGAATTACATTCATGTTATGACTTCTCGATATGTAGATTTATTCAAACTCTTGATAAGCCAGATGTGTGTTCTTCTGGTATCCCTATAGGGCAGCTTTGCCCTGTCAGTGCAGCAGTGAGAACAATGAACACATGTACGTCTATGGTTGGAGACTCACGTAGTGCTTGTCAGGGTTGTATCTCTTCTGGAAGGAGAAGATGGAGGCGTCGCGGATGCGTCCCTCCTGCTTCAGCGTGTAGGTCTTGGGGGAGAAGGAGAGGATGGGCTCGTCGTTGGACGGCAGGCCAGAGAAGCGCATCTGGGCCAGGTTGTGGATGAAGAAGTTGAACTTGGTGGCCACGCTGCCCAGGCTGGTCTCAATCAACCTGTGAAGAGGAGGTTCAACTTCAGACAAAGGGAGTATTTTTTTATTTTTATGATACACTATTAGCTGTGTTTTCCGCTTTGCCTCTGTGAAAATGACTGAAAAGAGACAGGAGGTAAATGGAAGAAGAAATTGATAAATAGTAGCATTTCACATTAATGTTTTAGGATGGCGGTTCATGACGACATTGTTCTGCCACCAGCTGGGCATTGTGGGGCAGTCGGTAGTTGCAAATCAAGTATAGCGCTGCATTAATTGTCACTGCTGAAACACAATAATAAAATCAAAGTTACATTTCATTTGTGGCTCCTGGTCGCCTTTTCACGTCGGTCGTTCAAGCGCAAGCAATTCAAGCTACTAAACATAGTAAGGCTTAAGCACGTATTCTTGTGCCTTTTGCATTGAGAGGCTGAATCATGACTGTGGCAGGGCCTCAGAGAGGAGCGGTGCACCATGTTCAAAGCTATTCACTCGGTGGAAAAACAGCCCACTTTACAGACAGTACCTGGTGAAGAAGATGGTGGCCTCTGCGTCGGTGGTCTGGGGCTGCAGCGCGTCGTACACGTACTTAAGGTCCTGAGCTCCAGTAAGCTCTGGTAGGCCTGACAATGTCATCTGTTAAATCGCGCACGCATACAGACAAAGACACACACAATTACAATCCATTAATGTACAGCGAAAGGATTTACTAACAAAAGACTATTAGAAACCGATGACTTAGGGAAGGTCATACTCTAACAAGGGAGCTTTGATTAATGAGGCTAGAATAGAGCATTTGAATCGCTACGGTACATTCAAGAAATTCCTTAGACCAAGATGAGGGCCATCACCAAGGCCTAACAAAGGGCATTATCCAGGCAACACCAAAGTAACTCATCAAGTTGACGTCACACTTTTGGGGGAAAAAAACTATTTAGAAACACGCTTTGTGCCCCATCTATCTGACAGTGCTCCTGTGTACCATTTTTGTGAATTATTTGTGATGCCAAGCTTAAATGTCAGGTGAATTCCTAGAAAAGGCCAATGTAGTTGTTCCACCTCAACTGTTTGTGCTGTCTTTCCCACTCCTATGGTCATGCTAAAATGTTTACCATGACAACAATCATAGCGGTAGCACAAACTGATCTGGAACCAGGGCTAGGACTTGACTGTAGAGCCTTATCTTACCAGTGAGAGCAGGTTGAGGAAGAGGCCTGAGTGTTTACGGATTAGGTTGTAGGCCTGGGAGCACAGGTCCACAAACAGCTGGAAGCGACTGGTGGGCCTCTCCCCCCCGTTGATCACGTAGGCCATGTCAGAGGTCAGCACAAATGGAGCACGGTCCCTGGGAGAAGGGGCGAGAGAGAGAGAGAGAGAGAGAAAAGATTCATTCTCCATCTCCCATGTTTTAGTAAAAACAAAAACAAAGCACATGTCATGTAGCCTGGTTAAAACAGGGAGAGTTTGGTCTAGCGTAACCAGGCTACATGGCACGTTGTCTGGCACAGGTCTGAATCAGAACACTGATTTGAAAGACTTGACCAAAACCAGCAGACACTCAGGCCCCGTCTTAAACGCAAGCACAGATCCCAAATGGTATCTCTACATTTTTGTCGTTACAGGTCAATAAAGCTTTACTCTTAGTACTGAGGAAACATTTGACTTTTACTGAAGGGAGGGAATAGGTTAGCGAGAAACAGCTAAAAGGGTAGGGGAGAGAGTGTGCTAGATTTGAACCCAAGCTAGCATTGGAGGCAGATGTTTAGACTGCTAGGCCACCCCAGGCCACAGCGCGTACCTTTTGAAGCTGCCGAACATCTGGGCGTGGCCCAGGAACTTGCCGAAGTCGATGTGGAACATGTGACCGGTGGAGCGCAGCATGATGTTGTCGTTGTGGCGGTCGCAGATACCCAGCACGTAGGTGGCCACGCAGCAGCCCGCACACGAGTAGATGAAGTTCTCCGATGCCTCGAGGAACAGAGAGGAGGAGTGAGACACACATACCATTTTTCACTGTCGTGCCGACCCAAACCAGACTGCGCTGGCTTGGAAAATTCCTTTTAACATTGTCCTCTTCAGCAAGGTTCCAGCAACTCTGGTGGATGTGTAACCGGGCCGTCTCAGTACAGCTCAGTTTGACTTGGCTTGATTCAGCACAGTGTAAAAAGTCCTACAGTAGCTGGTTCTCCCTCTAATAGGCAGAATCCTCACTAGAGATCTGCATACTGGACTTTTCAGCCAATTAGTGCAGTGATAAAGGAGAAATCTGTGTGTAACATGCGCATTGCAGGCGCAGACAAGAAATAAACCGATCATATTATCGCCACTTGTTCATCGTCTCAACCTCATCCTCTGTCGGAGTCTGGGGTCCAAAGATTAAAAGGGTCAAGTTTAAGGGTCAGACAGTTACCTTCTCGTACTCATCCTCAGCAGGGTTGTACTTGCGGAGCCACTCTGCCAGGGGCTTGTCCTTGAAGGAGCCCGTCACGCCATACTCCGCCTGGATCTTCCTCAGGGTGTCTGAGGACGGCACCAGCTCCACCATACCTGGCAACACACAAAGCACCACAACACACACACTCTGTCACAACTACAGACACAGCATGAGTACGCATTGTATTACAATTAGTAAACCGGATGTGTGTGTTGTGAATTCTAGTGTGTATTAGTGCCTTTGTCTTTGCCAGTGGAGATGCATTTAAAGTTGACAATGCGCAGGTCCAGTCCCTCCTGAAGCCAGATGCGGTCCATAATCCGGATCATCTGCAGAGCCAGCATGTCCTGCCGCAGGTCCTCTCCCACCTAACACACACATACACACACGCAGGCGGGAAGGCAGACACGCAGGCAGGCACGTACACACACAGGCAGACATGCACGCAGGCAGGCAGACACGCACGCAGGCAGGCAGACACGCACGCACGCACGCACGCAGGCAGGCAGGCAGACACGCACACACAGAAGGCCCACACAGACCAAGACTCACGTTAGTTAGAATATTTATAATTAGGCGGGTGCTTATATTTGTCCTATTTCCCAGATGTACAAGCGTGTATTCATGCGTATTAATATGCATGTGTGACTTGGAAATGTGTTTGTTGCAGCCAGGGTCTGCCATTATCAATGCGGCCCTGGAACAAGTAGGGCTAAGTGACTTGCTCAAGGACACATCAACAGATTTGAACCTTGTCGGCTCGGAGATTCGAACTAGAGACTTTTCGATTAACGCTCTAACCGTTAGGCCACCTGCCACCCCTAAGTTATCATCCACAGAAACATATTTTATTCTCATTCAGAGTTTCTTTCCATCTGTCTGTCAATGTCTGGTCAAGCAAAGACTTCCCTACACATTCTATTGACAGAGCCCTATGTTGTGATATTGTCATGCCACCAGGTGGTGCTGTTTTAACTACGAAACCAAAGACAAGATGCAAACGATTGTAGTAACTGATCTCTTTTCTATGTTGGAAAAAATTACACTTAAAGCAGCAAATCAAAACCAAGGGAACTCTTTAGAATCTATTCCTGCAATCCTCCATGCTTCAAACACTCCCAAAGCAATGACTAACTGTCCATTAATTCATGTAGAGAACGGCTCGAAAATGTGTCGGTATTTCCAGTGACATGTCAAGGACTACTAAGTATTACACCTCTGATAAATTGCTTGTTCATGGAACTTGGAAGTGCATATTTCATTGAGTCTGGTGTCACAGAAAAATAATCTAGTAGTCTAATCTGTATAGGAGTGATGATCTAGGATCAGGTCCCCCCCTCTTATTTATTATGATTTAAAAGGCCAAACTGCACTCCCAGCCCTGCCTCCCACCTTGAACATGACATTGATCTCCTCTCCCAGAGGGTCAGCGTTCACCAGGGCCAGCTTCAGGGGCACCGCATTGGAGTTGAAGAAGGAGCACGACTGTACACAGACACAGAGAGAGGGAGCAAGAGAGAGAGGGGAGAAAGAAAGGAGAGAAAAAAAGAAAGAGAAAGAGAGAAAAAATAGAAAGGGGAGAGAGAGGAGAGTGCCTGTGGTTAGTTATACAAGCCTGCCCTGGCCATGGGAGCACTGGCCTGCTTTTGGGAGACAAAGGGGGGATGATTTTATTCAGTGAGGGGGCATCACTTTGGATTGTCTGGTACGAGATTGGGGTCAGATACACCGGTGAGCACAACACACACTAACACATACAGATCATCTCATATACAAAATGCACACAGTACACAAAACGCACACACGCAGCCACACACACTTGCCCAGCTGTGAGAAACATGGTGGGGGTGTGCGGACGGAGCACAGCGCTCAGTCAGAAAGGAAAAAGGAGAGCCGCCGAGGACAGGGAAGAGCATGCCTGCATTACACACTTACAGTAGATGTACGGGACTAGATCTTTTATTCTAGTCAATGGCCTCTTACAAGAGGTGGTGGAGGGGTAACTAGGAAGTAACTGAAGTGACCTGTAGATTAAGTGCCAGTTAGCATTTGGACGGTGGAGGTTATGACGGCTTGATCAGCCACTTGGACAACTACAGTATGGGTCATCGAGATATGGCCATTTGTTGTTGAAATGGAGGAAATGATGCTGATCAGTTGACATGTCAGCCTCCAGTAAGCGACGGACCAAACAAGTAACCCCATGGTCAAATGGGCATTTGCTGAGTGTACGGTCAAACTTTAAGCTGGTAACAGATCCGTTTGTGCCGTCTTGTATGACAATGACCATAGGAAACAGACCTGGGACCAGGCTTGTCGTGCTTTGGGTCATTGTTTCCATTGTTGGACAACGGACGTACCTTGATGTTGAGTTGTTTGGCCTCCAGGCTGGGGCTGAGGGGCAGTCTGCAGCTGTTCCTCTGGAAGAATGACTGCACCCTCTCCAGACCTTCCTGGAGCACCACCTACACACACAAATAGTTGAATTAATGTCAAGCCTTCACGGTTTAAATTATGATGTAAAAAATGGGCACTTAAACACAATTGGTAAATAACATAAGTAGTTAAACGAGACATCCAGACCATAACTAAATAGAGTATTTTATTTGTCTATTATTTTGCCTTTATTTAACTAGGCAAGTCAGTTAATAACAAATTCTTATTTTCAATGACTGTCTAGGAACAGCGGGTTAACTGCCTTGTTCAGGGGCAGAATGACAGATTTTTACCTTGTCAGCTTGGGGGATTCGATCTCGCAACCTTTCGGTTACTAGATGCTCTAACCACTAGGCTACCTGCCGCCCCAACAGCAGACCGTAAAATAAAGTGTTATCAAGCCCTTTTAGAGGCTTGTGAGATACAGTAGATAGTATTCTAGTAGTATGTGTGTGTGTGTGTGTGTGTATATATGTTGGTGTGTGCCTGTCGGTGTGTGTTCGAATGCCTCCTGGCCCTCTCACCTGTCGAGCGTAGCCCCCGGCCTGCCGGACCTTCTCGGCCAGCGCCCCCAGCAGAGTGACCAAGCGGGTCTGTTTGTCCAGCTCGGCCCGGAGGCCGGCCCCACACAGACAAAGCAGGGCCCCCAGCACCTGGTCGTACCTCCGGCCAAACGCTGGGTCCTGTACTGCATCCCTCAGTAGCCTGGTGGGGAGAGTGAGGGGAGTATAATGGGATCGGACAAACCAGGGTCGTGTTCATTATGCACCAAACGGGAGAAAATGGACTTAAACCAGGAGGGACTTCCCGGACTTGTAAGAAAGAACACAACCCTTTTTCAAAATGCTTTCAAACGTTTTCCATTCCGTGCCCTAATGAACAAGACTCAGTTCACATTTCTGACTACCTATTGCTTAATTTGAGGGAACCAGCGACCTTGCATTTATGGAGTAGAAGGATGAAGTTTCCCAGCCTAGACACACATTTAAAAATCAGTTTTGGGTACCTCCTGTTCCATAAAAGTCTACATTATACCACCTAGCAAAACACCTCTATTCTATATACTATGCTATGCTTCATAAACACACACACACACACTACTAGAATACTACTTTCACAGTCCCCAGGTCCAGAACAAATTCAAGGAAACGTACAGAATTATACAGAGCCATGAGTGCATGGAACTCCCATCTTATATAGCGCAAGTGAACAGCAAACCTGGTTTAAAAAAAAACAAATAAAGCAACACCTCACGGCACAACGACACTCCCCCATGTGACCTACTTGTCGTGTGTATGTACTGACATCAGGTTTTATTTTATTTAACTAGGCAAGTCAGTTAAGAACAAATTCTTATTTACAATGGCGGCCTACCCAGGCCAAACCCTAACCCGGGTGACGCTGGACCAATTGTGCGCCGCCCTACAGGACTCCCAATCACAGCCGGATGTGAAATAGCCTGGAATTGAACCAGGGTCTGTCGTGACGCTGCGCCACTTGAAAGCCCATACTTGGGAGTTGATGGGTTGGGGAGTAACGTATTACATGTAAGTGATTACAAAAAGAATGTCAACTAATCTGTTACATTACCAGCAGACAAATTATAATCAGATTACAGACACTTTTGAAAAAGTAGATGATTACTTAAATTCAGAAAGGCCGTTTGCGGAAGAAAAATTATATTTCACACTTCTCTGGTTTCTCAATGACATTCAAATCAGCATTGAAAAAAAGGCGCAAGTTTAAGTTTGTTCAAAGCTAAGCGAGTCTGAACACAAGAGAGAGACTAGTCAAGGACCATATCACCTCCACCCTACCTGACACCCTAGACCCACTCCAATTTGCTTACCGCCCAAATAGGTCCACAGACGATGCAATCTCAACCACACTACACACTGCCCTAACCCATCTGGACAAGAGGAATACCTATGTGAGAATGCTGTTCATTAACTACAGCTCGGCATTCAACACCATAGTACCCTCCAAGCTCGTCATCAAGCTCGAGACCCTGGGTCTCGACCCCGCCCTGTGCAACTGGGTACTGGACTTCCTGACGGGCCGCCCCCAGGTGGTGAGGGTAGGCAACAACATCTCCTCCCCGCTGATCCTCAACACTGGGGCCCCACAAGGGTGCGTTCTGAGCCCTCTCTTGTACTCCCTGTTCACCCACGACTGAGTGGCCACGCACGCCTCCAACTCAATCATCAAGTTTGCGGACGACACAACGATGGTAGGCTTGACTACCAACAACGACGAGACGGCCTACATGGAGGAGGTGAGGGCCCTAGGAGTGTGGTGTCAGGAAAATAACCTCACACTCAACGTCAACAAAACTAAGGTAGATGATTGTGGTAGTAAGTTTTAAGTTCCTCGGCATACACATCACAGACAAACTGAATTGGTCCACTCACACAGACAGCATCGTGAAGAAGGCGCAGCAGCGCCTCTTTAACCTCAGGAGGCTGAAGAAATTCGGCTTGTCACCAAAAGCACTCACAAACTTCTGCAGATACACAATCGAGAGCATCCTGGCGGGCTGTATCACCGCCTGGTACGGCAACTGCTCCGCCCTCAACCGTAACGCTCTCCAGAGGGTAGTGAGGTCTGCACAACGCATCACCGGGGACAAACTACCTGCCCTCCCGGACACCTACACCAACCGATGTTACAGGAAGGCCATAAAGATCATCAAGGACATCAACCACCTGAGCCACTGCCTGTTCACCCCGCTATCATCCAGAAGGCGAGGTCAGTACAGGTGCATCAAAGCTGGGACCAAGAGACTGAAAAACAGCTTCTATCTCAAGGCCATCAGACTGTTAAACAGCTACCACTAACATTGAGTGGCTGCTGCCAACACACTGACACTGACTCAACTCCAGCCACTTTAATAATGGGAATTGATGGGAAATGATGTAAATATATCACTAGCCACTTTAAACAATGCTACCTTATATAATGTTACTTACCCTACATTATTCATCTCATATCCATACGTATATACTGTACTCTATATCATCGACTGCATCCTTATGTAATACATGCATCACTAGCCAGTTTAACTATGCCACTTTGTTTACATACTCATCTCATATGTATATACTGTACTAGATACCATCTACTGTATCTTGCCTATGCTGCTCTGTACCATCACTCATTCATATATCCTTATGTACATATTCTTTATCCCCTTACACTGTGTATAAGACAGTAGTTTTGGAATTGTTAGTTAGATTACTTGTTGGTTATTACTGCATTGTCGGAACTAGAAGCACAAGCATTTCGCTACACTCGCATTAACATCTGCTAACCATGCGTATGTGACAAATACAATTGGATTTGATTTGATTTGAATGGAGTGACGAGTTTCAGAAGAAAGATCTTTGTTTCAGGCCATTTTGAGCCTGTAATCAAACCACAATTGCTGATGCTCCAGGTACTCAACTAGTCTAAAGAAGGCCAGTTTTATTGCTTCTTTAATCAGAACAGCAGTTTTCAGCTGTGCTAACATAATTGCAAAAGGGTTTTCTAATGATCAATTAGCCTTTTAAAATAATAAACTTTGATTAGCTAACAAAACGTACCATTGGAACACAGGAGTGATGGTTGCTGATAATGGGCCTCTGTACGCCTATGTAGATATTTCATTAAATAAATCAGCCGTTTCCAGCTACAATAGTCATTAACAATGTCTACACTGTATTTCTCATCAATTTGATGTTATCGTAATGGGATTTATTTTGGTCTTTCCTTCAAAAACAAGGACATTTCTAAGTGACCCCAAACTTTTGAACGGCAGTGTATGTACATTGTAAAGTTTGTCTGTAATGTATTTTTCGTTATGTGTCGGACCCCAGTAAGACGAGCCGTCGCCATTGGCGAATGGGGATACTAATAAATAATTCAAATCAAATACCAGATATCTCCAACTGCTGATGATTTTATTTACCCCCCACCATGTTTTCTGAATAATTATTTACTTACATTTTTTTTGGTACATAAAAGACTGTAAAAACACCAAGAAAACATCTCCAAGTGACCTACATTTTGTTCCAAAGTATTCCCACGCGTTACAAATATGTGATTGTACGCAAACGTAAGCAAGTTGAGGTGATTATGTTTTAGTCAAATGTTAAATCTGTTTGGGCTTCTTGCACTTGTACCCATACTTGACTATTTTTATGAGCTGCTCACACTGTATATCCCCCTGAGCGTGAGCACCTGCCAACAAGGCTGGTGAATTCTACATTCTTATCCGTCAACTCCAAAAATCGACCCGCATTTGGGCTGGTGGTTGGTGTTCATTCTAGGCCCCGGTGGAGACTCACCAGTACAGGTAAAGGGTGATGTTGACGTTGCCCTGTGCTCTGGACAGCAGGAATATCACCAGGGCGTTCTTCAGGTGACACTCAAACTTCAGCGCCTGAGAGAGCGACAAGGACACGGAAAAGGATAAGTGGGTGAGAAAATAATTTGGGTCACTAACAAATTGTTTACCTGTGTATGTGTGTACTACAGACTGTTCACCTGCACGAGCTGAGGCAGGTAATCGGCCAACTCGTCATCACTGCTGGATTCGATCCAGCTGACAGCCACACTCCTCACCTCTGTGTCAGCAAACCTGCAGGACAGAGATCAAGACAGGCAGGTCAAACTTGAGGGTGACCTTTAACCTACATACTCACGTAAAACGTCAACTCGCACACCTCCCACTTTACAAATATGACTTATCTACCGCAGGTTTCTATTGACCACAGTTTAAACTCTAGCTTGACACACTCAAACTTGAGTGTGTGTGTGTGTGTGTCTGCCTCTCTCTCTGTGTCTGTGTGTCCACCACACATACTTAGAGTCGAGCAGCTCCAGGGCACAGACGGGTTGGAGTGAGGGCCAGTTGTGGAGGAGGGCGTGAATCTCAGCCATGCTGCCCCAGTCCCAGCTGGGGGCGCTGGCCAGCACCTTGGGCAGGCTGTGGGTGTGAGCTCGGCAGTGGTGCCGCTGGTCCCACAGCAACTGGCGGTCAGCCCGCGTCAACCTAGGGTTGGGAGGGAGGAGGAGAGAGAGGGGTGATACCGGTGAGTCGGAACATAGACCACTGCTACCGCTGACAGGGTTCTCACAACAGAGACCCTATTAGAAATCACTTTCCTCAGATTCTATATGTAATTTATGGTCATCACCATCTGGGTCATGTTCAGTTAGGCACGAAACAACAACAAAAAAGGGTCTGAAGCAAAGTCAAATGGGTTGGAACTATCAATACTTGACCAGTAAGAAGCGTGTGTGTTTGTTTTCCATTGCAAAACATTTTGCTACGGTGTGGTAATGAACACTATGAATGAAAGCTATACGATAGACGGCAGTGCAGCACTCTCTTGCCACAAATCCCACCAACAGCTCCTATAATGCTCATCCCCTCTGAAGACACAGGTCCTGTGGACACCTCTGGGTGCCACGTTATGGTTTTTGCCATAGCACTACACAGCTGATTCAAAGAATCAAAGCTTGATGATGACTTGGTTATTTGAGTCAGCTGTGTAGTGCTCGGGCAAAAAAACTAAACGTGCCCCCAGTTTGGGAAACCCCTGGTTTACAGGCTATGCTGTGGACAGCTTTTCAGGTTAGCTCTGGTTCTGAGATAACCTTTAGGACTCGGAAATACACCCAAACAAAACAGAAGGCAAAACCATATGGTTATAAATCGGAGTAAATGAGAGAAAGCTCAGAGAAAGTAAAAGGGATTAGCGCTTTAGAAGAAATTGCTCTCTGTGGAGGCTGGGAAAAAGGGTAATGAATCTGGCTGGCAGCCTGGGGTGGGTTTAAGTGGGTATTTATATGCCCACAGTTAAACGTCTGGGGGAACAGACACTGAAATGAGAACAGACATCTATGGTCTGGGAGGACTGGAGAGTCATTTGGGGATAAAGCCTTCATAAGGCACTACATAACACCATTATAATAATGACATAACAGTTGTCATGATGGCAGCTGGTATCAGCTTATGACAACAGACGTGACAAAGTTATGACACAAACTGTTATGAACCTTCCTTCATAAGGCCCTACACATCACTGTTATGAACCTTCCTCCTTAGGGCCCGAAATATCACTGTTATGAACCTTCCTTCTTATGGCCCTACATATCACGATCATAATTATGACATAGCAGATGTCATAAACCGTGAGACACTAGCTGCCATGACGGTTTATGACAACTGCCGTGTCATAATTATGATCGTGATATGTAGGGCCTTAAGAAGGAAGGTTCATAACAGTGATATGTAGGGCCTTAAGAAGGAAGGTTCATAACAGTTTGTGTCATCATAACTCATGTATTAAATCTTGACGACAGACACAGTACCCGAAGGTAGAGGCTCGGCTGCAAAGTTTCTCCACCCGGCGGCGCAGGTCAGGGTCCAGCTCCTCCAGGGTGTTGGGGTCAGGGCAGGGGCTCTCCTGGGGCCCCACGTACAGCACGTCCACCGCTGGGCTGGGGAAGTCGACCTGGGGGGGTCATGGAATGGTTAGGCAGACACACAAACTTGCATGGGTACACAAACATTAGGTCACCACAAAATGGGAAATGTGTTTGAGATAGGGGACTGTGTAAGAGAGACTTTGGGTAATGTTTGAAGTAAAAAATGTAAAAGCTTTTTCTTCAATTTTGCTTGAGGTTAAAACTGATCTAACACGATTGAACAGGTGCTTGGCTTCACCTGTCCAATTGTGTTGAATCACTGATTGCTTTGAAAAAGGGAGGGAAGATTTGCATTTGAACAGGACCTACACACAAGAAAATCGCAGAACATTGACTTGGACGGCAAAGGCCCGCTCTAGTAATTTTCTATGGGTACAGTATTGCTGTGTAGAGTCGTGGAGTCACCTGCAGTATGATCCTCTCGGCCAGGTTCTTCCTCCGGATCCCAGCTGCAGCAGAGGCAGCCTGAGGAGAGGTCCACAGACACAGCAGCTTGGTTCCCCTCGCCAGCACCCTGGAAAAAACACACGCATAAGCATACATCGCTACACACACACACACACACACACACAAAACACCCCAACATTCTGAATCCCCAATAGACAGCTATTAACACAATCAACTCTTGAAATACACTCAGTTCGAATTCCATACAACACAACAAACACACAAACAGCAATTGCACAGTCAACAACACTACTGAAAATGTGTTGCGCATCACCGTCGGAAGTCAAATAGAGGCAGGGAGATTTTGCCCAGCACTTCTGGTCCTTTGCGCTGTTTGTTGGAGTCTGGGGAGCCGCTGGCGTTCTGGTTCAGGACCCCAAAGAGGGAGAGAGTCAGCATCGACTCTAATGGAAGCAGGGAAACCGCCATTGGAAAGTTGATCCTGGAAAGAGGGAACAGAGTGAAAATAAGAGTGAGAAATGGAGAGGGATTGGAGTGAGAATAGTGAATAAGTATGAACGTGCATAGCTTATGAGTCTGTATTCCCACTCGCCTGCGAGTAGATTCTTAGATCATCATCATACGGTTTGTGGCTCAGTTGTAATGAGGGTTCAATTCCCGCAAAGATCACATACAAAAACACGTACAGCATCCCTCACTGTCCTGCAAGATGTTTTGGATCAAAGGGTCTGCAAGTGGAATCTGCCATCTATTTACTCGTAATTGTATCCAGTGATAGGCTGAACGATACACTGATTATGGGTAACAACAGACCTCGCCTTGTCTTGGCTATCAGTTTTGTATTATCAGTTTTGTATTACTGTCATGCTACGTGGTTGTGTTGGAGCCTGCATGACAGAAAGCGAAGAACATTCAATCCTAGTCTACATTTTGATACTAAAGAGGCAAACGTGAAAGGTACAGGCACATAATTAATTAATAAACATAGCCGTCTGTGTATCAAAGATAATTGTGTAGTCTAGAGCGATTTTCTAGGTTAGCTAGCCAGCTATTGTCGTTCTTTTAACGCAACGTAACGTAATCAACACTGCTAGCTAGCCAGCTAGCCCCCGAATAGCAGCACTGTAGAAACTACTACACTCAACGGAACGACTTGATTAGTGTAGTGTCAACAACGCAGCCACTGTCAGCTAGCCTACAAAGTCAACAACGCAGCCACTGCCAGCTAGCCTACTTCAGCAGTACTGTATCATTTTTAATAATTTTAGTCAATAAGATTCTTGCTACGTAAGCTTAACTTTCTGAACATTCGAGACGTGTAGTCCACTTGTCATTCCAATCTCCTTGCATTAGCGTAGCCTCTTCTGTAGCCTGTCAACTATGTGTCTGTCTATCCCTGTTCTCTCCTCTCTGCACAGACCATACAAACGCTCCACACCGCGTGGCCGCTGCCACCCTAATCTGGTGGTCCCAGCGCGCACGACCCACGTGGAGTTCCAGGTCTCCGGTAGCCTCTGGAACTGCCGATCTGCAGCCAACAAGGCAGAGTTCATCTCAGCCTATGCCTCCCTCCAGTCCCTCGACTTCTTGGCACTGACAGAAACATGGATCACCACAGATAACACTGCTACTCCTACTGCTCTCTCTTCGTCCGCCCACGTGTTCTCGCACACCCCGAGAGCTTCTGGTCAGCGGGGTGGTGGCATAGGGATCCTTATCTCTCCCATGTGGTCATTCTCTCTTTCTCCCCTTACCCATCTGTCTATCGCCTCCTTTGAATTTCATGCTGTCACAGTTACCAGCCCTTTCAAGCTTAACATCCTTATCATTTATCGCCCTCCAGGTCCCCTCGGAGAGTTCATCAATGAGCTTGATGCCTTGATAAGCTCCTTTCCTGAGGACGGCTCACCTCTCACAGTTCTGGGCGACTTTAACCTCCCCACGTCTACCTTTGACTCATTCCTCTCTGCCTCCTTCTTTCCACTCCTCTCCTCTTTTGACCTCACCCTCTCACCTTCCCCCCTACTCACAAGGCAGGCAATACGCTCGACCTCATCTTTACTAGATGCTGTTCTTCCACTAACCTCATTGCAACTCCCCTCCAAGTCTCCGACCACTACCTTGTATCCTTTTCCCTCTCGCTCTCATCCAACACTTCCCACACTGCCCCTACTCGGATGGTATCGCGCCGTCCCAACCTTCGCTCTCTCTCCCCCGCTACTCTCTCCTCTTCCATCCTATCATCTCTTCCCTCTGCTCAAACCTTCTCCAACCTATCTCCTGATTCTGCCTCCTCAACCCTCCTCTCCTCCCTTTCTGCATCCTTTGACTCTCTATGTCCCCTATCTTCCAGGCCGGCTCGGTCCTCCCCTCCCGCTCCGTGGCTTGACGACTCAATGCGAGCTCACAGAACAGGGCTCCGGAAGGCCGAGCGGAAATGGAGGAAAACTCGCCTCCCTGCGGACCTGGCATCCTTTCACTCCCTCCTCTCTACATTTTCCTCCTCTGTCTCTGCTGCTAAAGCCACTTTCTACCACTCTAAATTCCAAGCATCTGCCTCTAACCCTAGGAAGCTCTTTGCCACATTCTCCTCCCTCCTGAATCCTCCTCCCCCTCCCCCCTCCTCCCTCTCTGCAGATGACTTCGTCAACCATTTTGAAAAGAAGATCGACGACATCCGATCCTCGTTTGCTAAGTCAAACAACACCGCTGGTTCTGCTCACACTGCCCTACCCTGTGCTCTGACCTCTTTCTCCCCTCTCTCTCCAGATGAAATCTCGCGTCTTGTGACGGCCGGCCGCCCAACAACCTGCCCGCTCGACCCTATCCCCTCCTCTCTTCTCCAGACCATTTCCGGAGACCTTCTCCCTTACCTCACCTCGCTCATCAACTTATCCCTGACCGCTGGCTACGTCCCTTCCGTCTTCAAGAGAGCGAGAGTTGCACCCCTTCTGAAAAAACCTACACTCGATCCCTCCGATGTCAACAACTACAGACCAGTATCCCTTCTTTCTTTTCTCTCCAAAACTCTTGAACGTGCCGTCCTTGGTCAGCTCTCCCGCTATCTCTCTCAGAATGACCTTCTTGATCCAAATCAGTCAGGTTTCAAGACTAGTCATTCAACTGAGACTGCTCTTCTCTGTATCACGGAGGCGCTCCGCACCGCTAAAGCTAACTCTCTCTCCTCTGCTCTCATCCTTCTAGACCTATCGGCTGCCTTCGATACTGTGAACCATCAGATCCTCCTCTCCACCCTCTCCGAGTTGGGCATCTCCGGCGCGGCCCACGCTTGGATTGCGTCCTACCTGACAGGTCGCTCCTACCAGGTGGCATGGCGAGAATCTGTCTCCTCACCACGCGCTCTCACCACTGGTGTCCCCCAGGGCTCTGTTCTAGGCCCTCTCCTATTCTCGCTATACACCAAGTCACTTGGCTCTGTCATAACCTCACATGGTCTCTCCTATCATTGCTATGCAGACGACACACAATTAATCTTCTCCTTTCCCCCTTCTGATGACCAGGTGGCGAATCGCATCTCTGCATGTCTGGCAGACATATCAGTGTGGATGACGGATCACCACCTCAAGCTGAACCGGCAAGACGGAGCTGCTCTTCCTCCCGGGGAAGGACTGTTTTCCATGATCTCGCCATCACGGTTGACAACTCCATTGTGTCCTCCTCCCAGAGCGCTAAGAACCTTGGCGTGATCCTGGACAACAAACTGTCGTTCTCAACTAATATCAAGGCGGTGGCCCGTTCCTGTAGGTTCATGCTCTACAACATCCGCAGAGTACGACCCTGCCTCACACAGGAAGCGGCGCAGGTCCTAATCCAGGCACTTGTCATCTCCCGTCTGGATTACTGCAACTCGCTGTTGGCTGGGCTCCCTGCCTGTGCCATTAAACCCCTACAACTCATCCAGAACGCCGCAGCCCGTCTAGTGTTCAACCTTCCCAAGTTCTCTCACGTCACCCCGCTCCTCCGCTCTCTCCACTGGCTTCCAGTTGAAGCTCGCATCCGCTACAAGACCATGGTGCTTGCCTACGGAGCTGTGAGGGGAACGGCACCTCAGTACCTCCAGGCTCTGATCAGGCCCTACACCCAAATAAGGGCACTGCGTTCATCCACCTCTGGCCTGCTCGCCTCCCTACCACTGAGGAAGTACAGTTCCCGCTCAGCTCAGTCAAAACTGTTCGCTGCTCTGGCTCCCCAATGGTGGAACAAACTCCCTCACGACGCCAGGACAGCGGAGTCAATCACCACCTTCCGGAGACACCTGAAACCCCACCTCTTTAAGGAATACCTAGGATAGGATAAAGTAATCCTTCTCACCCCCCCCTTAAAATATTTAGATGCACTATTGTAAAGTGGTTGTTCCACTGGATGTCATAAGGTGAATGCACCAATTTGTAAGTCGCTCTGGATAAGAGCGTCTGCTAAATGACTTAAATGTAAATGTAAATGTAATAATTCAACATAAACACTATTATAACTAGCCATTGTATTTCTATGGCTAGAGGGTAGTGAGTCACATACATTTCGTCCCATTTGATGTGGTAGAAGAAGCTCTTGTAGGTGCCCACTTTCTTGGACTGGATGGGCTTGAACAGGTTCTTGCCGTTGTGAGTCAGCGCACACATCAGGTAGTACTTCTCATAGCTGCAAAAAGGAAGGGAGCAAGAAATTAACAAATTATGAATGAACAAGTTAAAATCCCATCTATGTACAGAGAGAGAATAGACTTGTCCATAACAAACACAGTCGTCCTCTGTACCTAATAAAGCCACACTAGTGCATTCTTTAATACACCACTAACAGAGCTCTCAGAACCATTTATCAAATGCAGATTTAGTTCAAGTTGGCTCCTCTTATTTAAACAGTTCCATTTCTTTCACATTATGAAAGACATTGCATTTGATGAGCACAATACCAGGCAGTGAACCATTTGGGATTCAAAAATATTTCTTATTGCTCAATGCCATCAGTCTTGTGCTTCGACACAGCATGGTATGCGTGCCTCCCCTGTCGCTGGTGACATGATGCATCGCTGTGCCTACAGATGGTGTGTGTGTGTGTGTTTGCATGTGTGTTTGTCATAGGACGCTAGCCACAAAAAAGCAAATCACTCAAGCATGATGACGAGGGACGATTCCAGCCATGAAATAATTTGGGAACACAGAGTAGCTGTTCGTTCGGGACTAAACATTTTCAGGGGAGCACTTCTGGCCTTGTGATACGGGATAAATATTTTCGGGCCTCCTTTGGTATGGTGCACAAAAATGTTTTCCATATCTCCTAAAAATAGCTCTTGGACGAGGCCCTATGGATGACGGGCAGAAAGAAACAGCCTGTTATTAACCAGATCCTCTCTTTTTGAAGCAGTCATCTGCCAACCATAAAAATACTTGGGTCCTGGACGACGTTTTACAGTGGCATTTTGGACCTCCCCCTCTCCCATCAAGCCTGGATATTTTTTAGGTGCCAAACGGAAAAAAAGTGACTGAAACAGGGAGGTACTATAAGAAACGTCCAATAAGCGTCCAATAAGAAACGCACATTGTTGTTTTCCGTTGCAAAACATTTTAAACCTCTTTCTGTTGTGAACCATATTGAACACAACCCTGGAGTGAGGACAGTCACAAAATGTGCCACTCCCCAAGTCGTGCAAGATTGTGCTCACTGAATGGAAAGGTTGGCTCAAATCTATTCCAGACAGAAAGACACCATAAATAGATTAAAGCCTTGATGGAATTGGATACAGTGACGGGGAAATAAGACACTGAGAGAAACAACGGAGGAGCAAGACAACAAGAGTATCAGTTCTGAGGCCAAGTCATTCTTAAAAAGGTGGAAACTATAGTCTCAGTTGTCTTCCTTACTGCAATCCAGACAACTTAAAATGGTATATTGGACTGGGGGTACACACACCTGCTGACCCAGACGGCGGGGATGCCGTGCATGGCGAACAGGGTGAACTGCAGATGGTCCGTGGTGCCCGAGGCCTCCTTGCTGCCACGCCCCTCTGTAGCTGACTCCCCCTCGGTATGCTGGGAGTTGGAGGGGTCGGGGGAAGAGGAGGAGACGGGGCAGAAGGAGCGCAAGTACAGCTTGGCTAGGTCGTAGACAGCGTCCGTTAGGAAGCCCATGCACTCCTCCACGGGGCTGAGGTGACCTGGATGGGTCAGAGGGTTACGTGAGCTCAAATGATTTGAACTGTCTTTGTTGTTGATTTACGGAAGCAGGAATTGCCCCACTGTGTGCGATTATGGACTGATCAAAGTCATATTGCGGAGTCAAATTTTTGATGTGTGTGAAAAATGTGACTGGTTGTTGTAGGACTCACCATTTGCCGAGGATTTGGAGCCCACCTGAGATAGAGAAGTACACATATGATAACTGCCAGAATTACAGCCCCTGTAAAACTATCCTACACCCTATCACTGCTGTGAGACACAGAAAGACAGAGACGGGTAGAAGTGACCAACCAATAGACATACAGTACCAGTCAAAAGTTTGGACACACCTACTCATTCCAGGGTTTTTCTTTATTTTTGCTATTTTCTACATGGTAGAATAATAGCAAAGATATCAAATGGATGTCATAAGGAATCATGTAGTAACCAAATAAGTATTTTATATTTGAGATTCTTCAATGTAGCCACCCCTTGCCTTGACAGCTTTGCACACTCTTGGCATTCTCTCAACCAGCTTCATGAGGAATGCTTTTCCAACAGTCTTGAAAGAGTTCCCACATATGCTGAGCACTATATAGCTTCTTTTCCTTCACTCTGCGGTCCAACTCATCCCAAACCATCTAAATTGGGTAGAGGTTGGGTGATTGTAGAGGCCAGGTCATCTGATGCAGCAGTCCATCATTCACCTTCTTGGTCAAATAGCCCTTACACAGCCTGGAGGTGTGTTGGGTCATTGTCCTGTGAAAAACAAATGATCCCACTAAGCGCAAACCACATGGGATGGCGTATCGCTGCAGAATGCTGTGGTAGCCATGTTGGTTAAGTGTGCCTTGAATTCTAAATAAATTACAGATAGTGTCACCAGCAAAGCACCCTCACACCATCAAACCTCCTCCTCTATGCTTCACGGTGGGAACCACACATGCGGAGATCATCCGTTCACCTACTCTGAGTCTCACAAAGACACAGCGGTTGGAGCCAAAAATCTCAAATTTGGACTCATCAGACTAAAAGGACAGATTTCCACCGGTCTTATGTCCATTGCTCGTGTTTCTTTGCCCAAGCAAGTCTCTTCTTATTGGTGTCCTTTAGTAGTGGTTTCTTTGCAGCAATTTGACCACGAAGGCCTGATTCATGCAGCCTCCTCTGAACAGTTGATGTTGATGTGTCGGTTACTTGAACTCTGTGAATCATTTATTTGGGCTGCAATCTGAGGCTGGTAACTCTAATGAACTTATCCTCTGCAGCAGAGGTAACTCTGGGTCTCCCATTACTTTGGCGGTCCACATGAGAGCCAGTTTTATCATACTGCTTGATGGTTTTTGCGATTGCACTTGAAGAAATGTTCAAAGTTCTTGAAATTTTACATATTGACTGACCTTCATGTCTTAAAGTAATGGTGGACTGTCGTTTCTCTTTGCTTATTTGAGCTGTTCTTGCCATAATATGGACTTGGTCTTTAACCAAATAGGGCTATCTTCTGTATACCACCCCTACCTTGTCACCACACAACTGAGTGGCTCAAACGCACTAAGGAAAGAAATTCCACAAATGAACTTTTAACAAGGCACACCTGTTAATTGAAATGCATTCCATGTGACTACATCATGAAGCTGGTTGAGAGAATGCCAAGAGTGTGCAAAGCTGTAATCAATGCAAAGGGTGGCTATTTGAAGAAACTCAAATATAAAATACATTTAGATTTGTGTAACACTTTTTTTGGTTACTACAGGTGTCATTTCCTAGTGTTGATGTCGTCACTATTATTCTCCAATGTCGACAATAGCAACAATAAAGAAAAACCCTGGAATGAGTAGGTGTGTCCAAACTTTTGACTGGTACTGCACCTTTATATATTCATAGAATGATTATACATGATTGGACCCACCTCTGGCGAGCGTGTCCTGGGGAGGTTGACAGAACGCTTAACCCTTCTCACTGCTTCTGTGATGGCCTGTGTCTCCACCTCGTCCAGGGCACAGCAGAGGTTCTTCACTGTCTGCACCACCCGATCCACCGTCTTATACTGGGTGCTCTGAGATGGAACAAAGTCATTGTCTCATATGTGTGTGTGTGTGTGTGTGTGTGTGTGTGTTCACGATCTCTGTTCGGTTACTCAACAATTCAAGTGATTCTTGAAACAGATGTGCCATGTATAGAGCACATGTCATCCAGGAATTTATAGGCCTGTCGCAAGCATGTGTGAACTATACTCACACAATGAACAACCACTACTCAACGCCTGATAGCAATTTTACACCACAACCATCACACACATCCGCTATCACAGAAACATTTAGGGTCTTCAGTTCAGTTTCAAAGATGTGAATTAACTTCATAAGCTACCTCATTCTGCAGGCAGATGTTGACTTGATTGTGGTAGCCTTCCAGATAGTCGGCCAGGCCTTGTCTGAGAGAGAGAGAGAGAGAATGATCCAATCACAGAAATCTCAGCCGTTATCGGGAATTCTAGACGGCCATGTTTGGCTCCAGACAATGGCTAAGATGATGCGATAAGGAGCAAAAAGAAAGGCATGTTCCTACCTGGTGACGTTCTCCTTGAACGGCCTCTCCACTTGGCCCAAGTGCCTCTCCAAGTCCACCTGAGAGGTGTCGTCTTCCGCCTGCGTGCGCACAACAAACCATGACATTTCACTACGGCCTCCCTCAAATCACACTAGGGTTACAAAGTCGGCTCATTTCTGGAGTGCAGTTTGACAAGCTTTTGATGAAAGGTCTTAATATGATTGCATCTGACGGTACTGTTGAAGTGTATGGGAAGAACCTTGAACTTACAGGCCCGACACTGCTAAGTTTCAAATGGCGTGTGTCGGTCTTACCAATAAGGTCAGTATTTCTTGAATGTTTGCTTTAACGAGGTATTTATGATAGCCAGCCTGTCTGCCCGTCTCCCTGCAAGTCTGCCCGTCTCCCTTCAAGTCTGCCCGTCTCCCTGCAAGTCTGCCCGTCTCCCTGCAAGTCTGCCCGTCTCCCTGCAAGTCTGCCCGTCTCCCTGCAAGTCTGCCCGTCTCCCTGCAAGTCTGCCCGTCTCCCTGCAAGTCTGCCCGTCTCCCTGCAAGTCTGCCCGTCTCCCTGCAAGTCTGCCCGTCTCCCTGCAAGTCTGCCCGTCTCCCTGCAAGTCTGCCCGTCTCCCTGAAAGTCTGCCCGTCTCCCTGCAAGTCTGCCCGTCTCCCTGCAAGTTCTCTTTTCTTGGACATCTGTCTGTCTATTTCATTAAATTTCCTCCAGGCAGTTGACCTTTAGCTGGTCTTATGCTTCTTTTGAGCTTTAAAACACACATCAAAGTGCTACATCACTGATTGGTAGGTTGGTTGGTTGGTTTACCGTTCGTGCCAGATCCCTTCTCATGGTGCTCTGGGAGAGCAGCTGGAGCTTGATCTCTGCCTCCCACTTCCTGCAGTTCTGTACGTACTCATGGCTGCCCAGGCTGTGTTTACTATGGAGAGGACACAGGGCCACAGGGGGTCTAAGGTCAAATATGATATCAGGGTCTTGCTCATTAGGTACCAAACAGAAGGAAACAAAGGGACAACCTGGATTTGGTCCAATAAGAAATGCACAAGTTTGTTTTTATTTCAATAATTTTACAAAGGCTTCCCGTTGCGTGCCCAAATGAACAACACCCAGCAGTTATAGCATTATGCTCGGAACATTGTGAGGAATGAGTCCAGTTCCGTTTCGGCACTTAGCCCCAAGCCCTTACCACCTATCCTTTTGGTGTTCATAGATCTCAAATTATGGGAAAAAGGACGAGTCAGCAATATGGTAGTGGCTCCAACTAGCCTTCCAATAGGTTATGATGGAACGTCCGTCACCTGGTTTCCACCTAATCTAACCTTTCAAATCAATGGTGTTCAATGCTGAGGAAGTAGGCCAAATGGAACTAGGCCATAGTAATTCAGATTTATTGGTTAAGGCCGTTGGTGGACACAAGGACATTAAACCCAAGTTTAACTTAGAACTAAACACTTAAAACCCACTTAAAGTTAAAGAGTTCCAATGAATCTAAAGGGCCAGAGGGGGACCTGACCCGAGAGAGATGCTATGCTTAGCGGGGGCTGGGAGCAATGGAAACATTCCAGGACCTTCTGAGGGCTTGCCAAGACCAGACAAGGCCGGGAGAGTAGAGATAAACACAGTGGGGAATTTGTAGCTCGACACAAAGCGAAACTGACCCAAGTCTCTAAAAATTTAGTGCAGGCAAGCAACACACACAGAAAGACACACACGCTACGTGGGTCAGCTATTTGTTCACCCGGAGCCGCCCGATATTGTTAATAACCCATCCATAACCGCCTGACTATATGTGATAAAGTGAAAACCTGAGGCTCGCACCCAAACTATTTTTTTTGTCAGGGACGTAGGATTTTTTTCAAGCTCAATTTAGATATGCCTATTTTTCAGCTTATAATTTTCAACACTTTGGTAGACTATTTGTTAGTCAACTTGTCTATAATTAGATACATGCAGCTTCTCTTCTGTCATTACTTGTTGCCCTAGAACACTAAATAAACCCTTGCTCACCAGAAAATATGTCATACATCTATAGAACGCATGCTTCAATCTAGTTGACATTGGTACATTTCTCATTCATCTCTTCTTCTCTCCTGCAGCAAAAACGTTGAAGGACCGTGGAGAAAATGCAATAACAAAAAAAAAATGAGAATGATTTTCCATCCAAACATCAGTTGGACCGTTTTAAGGAAATTAAAAGCTGTGAAAATGACCCAACATGTTTCTGATAAGATTTCAGTTTGGCTTGGATGCATATTTTATGTGGTCGTAATACCAAATCAGCTTTTATGACGCTGATAAAGATGGCAACTTTGCAGACGGTCCCTAACCACACATTAATTCTCTCAAGACGCTGAAATAAATCAATCGTATTTCTCCACTCCTGTTCCCGAGTGAAAATGTACATTTGGTGTATCATTTTACTAAAACAACGTGCTTAATGCTGCCGGAGATAATATATTAGGCTATGTGAAAGGTTATAGCCTACAGTCAGCATCCAGACTTCAGTTACTATTCCATTTAACCCATCTGAACAGTACATGTCCCTTGACGTACCAAACCTGAAGTCCCCGTCTTGTGACTGTCGAATTTGTATAGCGCCTCACAAATCACACACAACATATTTCCCAAACATTAAGCTACTGTTCTGGCCCTCCCTTCTCTATTTTCAACCTCACTATTTTCCCATTTTTTAAATGTTTTATTTTTCAATTTAAAAAAAATTCAATTCAACTACAACATTGTCCTTTTTTTCCCTCAGTGGATCGAAGTCAACATTTTCTGCCCAAGTTCCCAAAAGCACTTGGCAATTGCCGTGTATTTGGCGCACGTAGTTAGTGCGTAAGCTTAAACTTCAGGGCCTAAAGCTGGAGATAAATAATGGAATAAAAACCTCAATGTAGCCTAGGTATGAATTGCACATGAATGACACATGTATAATGCAGAGTTCGCTTTATTCAACCCACCCGTCACCCACGCACCCCTTCAGCAGCACAATATTTCACGACCCTAAACCTGCCGGGCCCGCGGATATAACTGCAGGTTATGAGTCAACCCGGCGCATCACCAACACACACACAAACACACACACACACACACACACACACACTTTTACCTAAGAGGATTTATGCCAACGAAGTCTTTAAAAGAAAACCTCATTTTGCACAATCCCTCTGTTTTTAATTAGTAATAGCAGCCCCTGCCCTCCTGACTGTTACTTTTGCAACAGAACTGGCAAAACGGCCAAAAGGAAACATTTTCCTAACACAATTAAAGACAAATGGCTCCCTGCTTGAGGAATGTTGGCTGTAAGCTTGTTGATATTGTTTTATCTCCTCCTCTCTCTGCGAGGGCAAGAGGACACTTGTGGGAAACGCAGGTGTCAGCGTGGGGTTGTGTGTGGTTGTGTGTGTGCTTATAGGAATGTGGGAAATGTGGAGGCCAGGGTTTTACATTTGTGTGTGCGTGTGTGTGTGTGTGTGTGTGTGTGTGTGTGTGTGTGTGTGTGTGTGTGTGTGTGTGTGTGTGTGTGTGTGTGTGTGTGTGTGTGTGTGTGTGTGTGTGTGTGTGTGTGTGTGTGTGTGTGTGTGAGACTTTGCACATATGTGCGCGACTCACTTTTGCAGCACCTCCTCTTGGCCGCAGACCTTGAGGACGTAGCTGCCGATGTCCACCTGGTTGAGGTCATCGTGGACCCAACACAGGGCTTGCATGATGAGGAGCTCTACAGGAGAACTCACTAAGGGAGGAGGAGGAGGAAGGGGGGGGTGAGTGAGTGAGAGTTAAAGCAAGCACAATGGCATACAAAGTCCCCCGCTCAATTTCCTTAAAAGTGCATTCTTCCTTCCTTGAAGGAATCACTGATTAGACATGACTGGACAGGTGAACACAAGGACGCCACCACGCTAATAAAACAAGGTGCCGTTTGTCCACCTCTAGGCCACAGGTAGGAGAAGGAGAAGCAGCAAGATGCTCACTAAACGAGGAATCAAGAGCTTCTGATCCACCCAATAAAGTGATGAATTCAAGTCCAAGAGGCTCGACGAAACTGGTTAAAAAAAAGTTGTCAACAATTGGCCAGATAGCGGTTTCATAAAACAATATCACGAAGGTCCTCTCAGATGGGATTACAGTGTGGGTGGTTCAAGTCAAACTATATTCATACCTAACCTGGTCCGAGATCTGTGGATCTCGCCCACTGCTTGTCACTGGCGTGACAATTTTTATTTTATTTGATTTTTACATTTCACCTTTATTTAACCAGGTAGGCAAGTTGAGAACAAGTTCTCATTTACAATTGCGACCTGGCCAAGATAAAGCAAAGCAGTTTGACACATACAACGACACAGCGTTACACATGGAGTAAAACAAACATACAATCAATGATACAGTATAAACAAGTCTATATACAATGTGAGCAAATGAGGTGAGAAGGGAGGTAAAGGCAAAAAAAGGCCATGGTGGCAAAGTAAATACAATATAGCAAGTAAAACACTGGAATGGTAGATTTGCAGTGGAATAATGTGCAAAGTAGAAATAAAAATAATGGGGTGCAAAGGAGCAAAATAAATTAATTAATTAAATACAGTAGGGAAAGAGGTAGTTGTTTGGGCTAAATTATAGGTGGGCTATGTACAGGTGCAGTAATCTGTGAGTTGCTCTGACAGTTGGTGCTTAGAGCTAGTGAGGGAGATAAGTGTTTCCAGATTTTTGACAATGAGCGTATATGAGTTGGCAAGACTGCACAAACAGATCTGAGACCAGGCTAATTTGATCTCCCCGATCGTAAATCGAATTAAAACGGTTCAGTGAATGATCTCAGGCTGCATTACGATACTGTGTTATTGGAAAAGCCTCATGTTCGTGTACATGGGCATGTTTCCTGGGAAATATTTGGCAGGGAATGAAACGTGTGTATGTGACTGTGTGTGTGCAGTGCATGTGTAACCTGACACAAAACAGATTGTTCTGCCACTTCTAAAGGTGGGGGGGGGGGGGGGGGGTTCTTTCCTCCCCGTTTGATGCCAGCACACACACACAGACCACCCCGGGCTCTCCAGCAATAACAACCCCACACCCTACAGAGGAATGGACTGGACTTAATATTAAGGATTCAATACTAGAAGGCCCATTGGTGAATTTAGAGAGCGTTATGATTGGTCACATCTTGGTAGTGGCTGGGTGCTGTGAGGTGGCTTTCTAAGGATCCCTGTGAGGCGAACTGGTCAACAACCAAAGAGAGGGCATTTTGGGAGCATGTTGCCAAATCTGTTTGTGCTGCCTTGCCTCTTATGGTCATTGGAGGATGCAAGACAGCGGAAACAGATCTGGGACCAGGCTGGCATTCCGGAGAGTGTGTGTTGAAAAAAAGCCCTCTTGCGTGTCGCTATGAACTCACACATGGTGCTGGAATGTTTGCGACTTGCATGGTCACACGCGCACACCAACGTAGGTGCTTGGGGGCTGGGTCTGGTCTAAAGCGGGAGAATCGAATCAAACCAAATGTTATGTCACATGCGCTGAATACAGCCGGTGTAGATCTTACAGTGAAATGCTTACTTACAAGCCCCTAACCAACAACGCAGTTTTAAGAAGAATACCTAAAAAATATTTAAAAAATAATAATTAAAGAGCAGCAGGAAAATAACAATAGCGAGACTATATACAGAGGCGCCGGTACAGAGAACGTGCGGGGGCACCGGTACAGAAAACGTGCGGGGGCACCGGTGCAGAAAACGTGCGGGGGCACCGGTGCAGAAAACGTGCGGGGGCACCGGTGCAGAGAACGTGCGGGGGCACCGGTGCAGAGAACGTGCGGGGGCACCGGTGCAGAGGACGTGCGGGGGCACCGGTGCAGAGGACGTGCGGGGGCACCGGTACAGAGGACGTGCGGGGGCACCGGTGCAGAGAACGTGCGGGGGCACCGGTGCAGAGAACGTGCGGGGGCACCGGTGCAGAGAACGTGCGGGGGCACCGGTGCAGAGAACGTGCGGGGGCACCGGTGCAGAGAACGTGCGGGGGCACCGGTGCAGAAAACGTGCGGGGGCACCGGTGCAGAGAACGTGCGGGGACACCGGTGCAGAGGACGTGCGGGGGCACCGGTACAGAGGACGTGCGGGGGCACCGGTACAGAGGACGTGCGGGGGCACCGGTACAGAGAACGTGCGGGGGCACCGGTACAGAGAACGTGCGGGGGCACCGGTACAGAGAACGTGCGGGGGCACCGGTACAGAGAACGTGCGGGGCACCAGAGAACGTACAGAGAACGGTACAGAGAACGGGGCACCGGTACAGAGAACGTGCGGGGGCACCGGTACAGAGAACGTGCGGGGGCACCGGTACAGAGAACGTGCGGGTTCCCCGGTACAGAGAACGTGCGGGTTCCCCGGTACAGAGAACGTGCGGGTTCCCCGGTACAGAGAACATGCGGGGGCACAGGTACAGAGAACATGCGGGGGCACCGGTACAGAGAACATGCGGGGGCACCGGTACAGAGAACATGCGGGGGCACCGGTTAGTCGAGGTAACTGAGGTAATATATACATGTGGGTAGAGTTATTAAATTCAGTTATGCATAGATAACAACAGTGAGTAGCAGCAGTGTAAAAAGGGGGGGGGGGAATGCAAGTAGTTTGGTTTGCCATTTGATTAGGTCTTAAGGCTTGGGGGTAGTTGTTTAGAAGCCTCTTGGACCAGTACCGCTTGCCGTGCAGTAGCAGAGAGGGTAGCTAGTTTTAAGTTCCTCGGCATACACATCACAGACAAACTGAATTGGTCCACTCACACTGACAGCGTCGTGAAGAAGGCGCAGCAGCGCCTATTCAACCTCAGGAGGCTGAAGATATTAGGCTTGTCACCAAAAGCACTCACAAACCTCTACAGATGCACAATCGAGAGCATCCTGGCGGGCTGTATCACCGCCTGGTACGGCAACTGCTCCGCCCTCAACCGTAAGGCTCTCCAGAGGGTAGTGAGGACTGCACAACGCATCACCGGGGGCAAACTACCTGCCCTCCAGGACACCTACACCACCCGTTGTTACAGGAAGGCCATAAAGATCATCAAGGACATCAACCACCCGAACCACTGCCTGTTCACCCCGCTATCATCCAGAAGGCGAGGTCAGTACAGGTGCATCAAAGCTGGGACCGAGAGACTGAAAAACAGCTTCTATCTCAAGGCCATCAGACTGTTAAACAGCCACCACTAACATTGAGTGGCTGCTGCCAACACACTGTCATTGACACTGACCCAACTCCAGCCATTTTAATAATGGGAATTGATGGGAAATGATGTAAATATATCACTAGCCACTTTAAACAATGCTACCTTATATAATGTTACTTACCCTACATTATTCATCTCATATGCATATGTATATACTGTACTCTACATCATCGACTGCATCCTTATGTAACACATGCATCACTAGCCACTTTAACTATGCCACTTTGTTTACTTTGTCTACACACTCATCTCATATGTATATACTGTACTCGATACCATCTACTGTATGCTGCTCTGTACCATCACTCATTCATATATCCTTATGTACATGTTCCTTATCCCCTTACACTGTGTATAAGACAGTAGTTTTGGAATTGTTAGTTAGATTACTTGTTGGTTATCACTGCATTGTCGGAACTAGAAGCACAAGCATTTCGCTACACTCGCATTTAACATCTGCTAACCATGTGTATGTGACAAATAAAATTTGATTTGATTTAGGGTGGTTGGAGTCTGACAATATTTAGGGCAGGACTGGTGTCTACGATTACAATACTAGTCTCAAAACAGAGCAGGATGCTAGCAACTCATTAGCTAGCACTTGAATACCCAGCCAATTAGTGATGTCAATTGAGGGCTCACATCCAATCAGCCGCCAGGAAGGGGCCAGGTCCAGGGCGATCCTGCCAGGGCAAAGCAGAACCCAGATGTATTACATCAGCACCAACGGGGTCAGGAACAACTGCATTTCTCATCATCAATACAGTCTACTTCTTCATCACATTTAAAAAGGCAGTTAAAGAGAAAAAAAGAGAGCAACATAGCAAGAGAGAGAACATAAGGGAAAGCAAGACAGTGAGAGAGAGACAGTATGATGGCAAGAGAGAGAACACAAGACAAAGAGAGCAGGGCCTTTCAGATCAGAGAACTGCAGCAGACAGAGCTAAAAACGAGGGCTTTGACTAAGGTGACATCCAACACACTCAAAGCCACCAGACATTCACCTCGGCCAGTTCCCTGGGTTTCCTCTCTCCCCACGCCAAGGTATGCAAGGAATCTCTAACCTAAATCTTGGAGGCTAAGATTCTAGCCTAAGAAAGAAGTAATCGTTTTTCCCCCTCCCCGGCAACAGAAGCTAGCTCAGCTCGGTCTGGCTGTTAAATACAGTAAGAGTGTCAAAGGGGAGCAGAGAAGCTTTAACAGTAGCAGTTGGGGAAAGAGTCATCTGGGAATGCGTTTTTGTTCACCCCGGGAGATTTTTCCACACGCCAAATTTAGGAAGCTGGTGGAATGCCGGTGGAAGTGGAACAGAGGGGCCTGTCTGAAGACAGAGAGAGAAACGCGACAGATTACTACACAAGAAAGAGAAAGAGGGAACGAAAATATATTTTCAGCCTGCTCTTGTTCCCTCCGTACACTTCCCCCCACTCCTAAAAGGGAGAGAACTGAAGGCCATTGTTCCTGTCTGCCGACATACAACCCTGGGGGGAATCTGTACTGTACAGCGAATCAGGCCTGGCTGTACAGTACATGAGAAAGAAGAGGCAGCATGACCAGTTGGTGTGGTTACAGAGAGACTGGGTTAGTGGGACTGGCCACACACACACACACACACACACACACACACACACACACACACACACACACACACACACACAATACCAGTTTGGTTTTAAAATAAAAAAGCAATTAAGGATAGATAGAATCCACACACAAAAGGCTGGTGTTGATTTGCTGCCAGGACCCAGGGAGTTCAGAGCAGACTCCATTAGAGAACTTGGTCACATTGGACCAGGCCAAGAGAGATCAGTGACTGGCATTGGAGGGGTGGATCCAGGGGCGGCACTACAAACCTGGGGTCAGACAATGACAACGCAAACCCAGAGATCGAACCAAAAGCCCAGTGGGCGAATGAGTGAACATTTGGCCGACATAGCTGCTCCAGGGCAGCGGCACAACCTTTTATTTGTGAGGAGAGGGAATGTGGTGTGTTTCCACAAAAAAAAGGGAAAAAAAGAAGAAGAAAAAAACTAGCTGTCCCAAATGCTGCTTCCTCTTTTGGACCTCTGGCCCAGTAGTCTTATCTGTCATCTGAAGAGCTCTGTCTTAAAGGGGAAATGCCTCCGATTTTTGTTGCAGTTGGGTCAATTAGACCTGGGAGAGCTCCATTCTAAAGAAGCCCCTTGAGGTCATTGCATGTAGTAATAACCTACTTGTATCGTTATAAAGGTATCTTAGCAACCAGCCTGCACACCCAGGGTCCAGGGCTGAGGACACTGCACACCTCTGTATGGGTTAGGGTTGCAACATTTTAGAAACTTTCCCAAAATCCCTCGGTTATCCAGAAATCCCATTTGGAGGATTGTGCCTCTACGTGTTCGCGCCCGAATCCTGGAATTCTCCAACCGAGGTTTCAGAATTTAGCAAACCTCATAAGGGTGTTGTGATATGTGCTCACCGTCGCAGGTGAAAGTGACAGGCTCCTGGGACTCAGAGATCTCGATGGACACCTTGACGCTGCAGCCATTGTCCCCTCCCCCGTCCCTCTGGGGGATCACCGCGCTCAGCACGTACCCCGGGTTGGTGTGGAGGTCATCGTGGGCGAACTTTGACCTCAGTCTGAAAAAACAAAACAAATCAGCCAATTGAAATCTAGTACGTCACCTTTACAGAATTCACCTTTAGAATTGATTCTCTACTTTTTATTACCTTAGTTTGCAAATCTGGAAGTTCGCTGGCCTATTACACATGCAGATGCAGAAACTAGTAGAGAACAGACTGACTAAATACCTGTGATTAGTTCTCCTACTGAACTTCCCCCTCCCGTACTTCCTTATGGGATCTAAAGTTCTTCTAAAACTCTTCTGCTTTGGCGATATTTGCTGCACTGCGTTTTCTGCCAATAAAGCATTACTGAACGGAATTGAATACTTACTCAGGATCTAATGTATTGATGCTTACTGAACTGTCATCGAGATTACTCTCAATTACATGTGAAGACTCGTCGTGGTCTATAACGATGGCTTTCCCATTAGGGATGGGGTAGATGGGGCAGCTTTTACACTGTGTGTGTGTGTGGTGCACTGCTTTGTTGGTGATGTAATGTTACCATACTGGAGAGCGATTTCCAGAGCCAAGCTACATCATCACTCCACCCAGAGGACTGGAGTGAGGCTGCACACCCAGTCACACAAACACGCAATTACAGCACACACACACACACAGTACTGTGAGCGCGCACACTCCTTTGACTACACTCACACAGTACTAAGTGTGTGCTCAGAACACACACATACTGAACTCACACACACAGCTTACATTGCTACGTCTTCACAGAAGGCTACAACTTCCAGGTTCTGGGCTTCCTTTTCCTCCAGGGCGGTGTACTTTGCCAGTGCTTTCCCACTTCCCTTATCGTGCTGCGAGAAAATGAGACAAAGCAAAGGGGACAAAATGGTGAGCAAAACAAGAAGAAGAAGTAGGTGCGTGAGACAATTTACTGGTGTTAAATTAATATGGAACTGGAATTAAATTGGCATTAGTTTAGGAAAGGTACACATTAAATACAAAAAGTACAATTGCAGTAAGACCTTAACACCTAATTGGACCTATGCACGTATACACCCCCCCCACATTCACATAAAATGGATCACTCCTACACACAGTGAGTCGCGAGGCCGTGGCTTGCTGTATAAAGCAGACAGGCATCGAGGCATTCAGTTACTGTTCGATTGAACGTTAGAATGGGCAAAACAAGTGACTGAGTGGGGTCTGATCGCCGGTGCCTGTTGCGCCGGTTCCAGTATCTCAGAAATGTCCGGCCTACAGGGCTTTTCACTCACGACAGTGTCTAGGGTGGACAGAGAATGGTGCGACAAACAAAAAAAACATCCAGTCAGCGGCAGTCATGGGGGCGAAAACAGCTCGTTAGTGAGAGAGATCGAAGGAAAGCGGCAAGAATCGTGCAAGCTAATAGGCGGGCAACAAACAGACAACTAACAGTGCAGGACAACAGTGGAGTGCAGATCGGCATCTCGGAAGGCACAACTCGTCGATCCTTGTCACGGATGGGTTATTGCAGCAGATGACCACACCGGGTTTCACTAATATCAGTTAAAAACAAGTGGGCACGCGATCACCAACACTTGAGGAGTGAAAAACATGAAAAACATTGACTGGTTCAATGAATCCTGGTTCCTGCTGTTGGCAGAGTCAGGATTTGGCATAAGCATCATGAGTCCATAGACCCATCCTGCCTGCTGTCAACGGTTTAGGCTGGTGGCAGTGGTGTACCGCCATCCCATCGCATCAGCATGGACCAACATCTCTGTGGAACGTTTGACTTGAAGAATCCATTCCCCGAATAATTGAGGCTGTTCTGGAGGCAAAGGAGGGGTCCGACCCGGTATTAGAAGGGTGCACCTAATAAAAACTGTCCGGTGAGTGTACATTTACACATTATACAAACTGACGGAGGCTCGATTAATTTAGTCCTGTGCATTGTGCTAAGTAAGTGAGGTGTATGCAGGCAGCTAAAATAAGACACATTTTGATATATGAAAGCAATGAATCATATCAAGTGAATTTTTCCTAGTGGGGAAAAGCTACACACACTAAAAGGACCCCCTAGGAATAGAGTTCAGAGATTCCTGGATGCCGTGAAAAAGCTGCCGGGAACTGGCAGGAGGAACGCCCCATAATTTGACTAACTAGTTGGGGCTAAGAATGCGTTTCCTGTGCAACAGGAAATTACAAGTTAAAATCCCGCCTCTTCTCCCTGGTCTGCTGTGACTCAGCAGAAAAGCACACACAGGCGTTGGAATTCAATGACATCACAATGCACACAGAGGAAGACTTTGATTCTGCTCTGAGGGAATAGGGAAGGGTTACAAAAATGCCTGGTATGCAGAGTAACTTTCGTGTGTTGTTCCATGTGTGTTGTTACTTGTTGCAGACATTTGAAAACAAAAACGCATAAAAAAAATGTGTGCTTTCTAGTGCACTTATTAAAGAAGTTATCATCTTTTTCACCAACAGAGCACAGCTTTTCGGGGCATACTGCACAGCATAGCTACCACTGTCAAAGTAACTGCACTTCTTGACCCATTCTCTACTTCAGTGACTCGTACGCTGAGGTTTATGCAAAATACAGCCATCTAAACATGATCTACACACACTTCATGTGTTTTACTCTCTTTCCCAAACTTCTGGTGTTTCGTGGTGAAAAACTGAATGGGTGGAGCATAACGCGTCAAAATAAATAGACAGGCTAGAAATCTTTTAACAATGTACATGTTTTGGTGAAGCTGGCATTTAATTGCCCTCCCTGTTGCACACAAAAAGCTTACATTCCCACTGTCACAAAGACATTCATGGCTGATTTAAGATGAAATCGTCAATATTGTGATGATCACTTACTTTACTTGGCACTTACTATAGACACTTTGATTTATTTAACCTCTTGCGATAGTAAAAAAAACAAACATGTTTTCCCCTAAGTTGAACATGTGCTCGTCATGACAGAATGTAAACATTTTGTGAAATAACACAGGTCATTTTTGTTCAACAAGCTACACTACCCTAAAAGGGACTCATTTCGTGGAACTACCCTTATATAAAAATATATATTAAAAAACATTCAAAACACACACACATTTTAACACCCACTGATCGACAGTCGACACACAGTGCCTACAAACACACACTTCATGGGGAAAAATGTAATGTTAGTTTTGTTTTCAGAAAGTCATATCTTTACAGATGTTTTATGTTAATGGGATGTCATGACTGCGTCTATTTGTAATTGCTGACATGAGAAGTACAACGTTAATGATCAGTGTGCCTTCTTTATGTTTTGTAATTTTCGGGGGCCAGAACAAACAGAGAGAGACAATGACGACGGGAGATTTAGCGTTATTTTATGAGCTACTTTGCTCAGCTTAGCGGTTCCTATAAAAACTTCACTCCACAAGCAAAGGCATCAGGGTTGTGTTCATTAGGCACCAAAAGGAAGAAAATGGACTTAACTACAGAGGGACGACTTGGACTTTTCCAATAAAAAAATGCTCTTTTTTTCATCGCAAAGGGTTTTAAAACGTTTTCCATTGCATTGCCTAATCAAAACGATCCATTTTTACGGAGAACTCTTACAGAGACTAACACATTCTTGTTTTGACATAAAATATCACGAAACTGATACATATCTACAAATCAGTGTGTTTGTAGCTCTGACACGGCTGAGATGGCAATCTATCGCTCTCCGAGAAAACTTGTACATCCCAGCTAGCCAGGTCTCCAGTTGGCAGGAAAAGAGTGAGAGGCATTAGCTGTGTTCGTGTTTTGAGACAAGATCCTTTCATTGAAAACAAACACGCCGAGATAGTCCAATGAGGCGGAGATGATCACACACACTGCAGGACAGACACACACTGCAGGACAAACACCAGGCTGTACAGTTAGACAGTCCTGTCTTTGTTTTCTCCATTTCATCCTCTGAGCCGCTTTTAATGGGGGGGGGGGGTGTACTGGAGCCTGAGGGGATGAGTATGGCCCATGTGAGTCACACCATTCACGTCATTCTTCTGTTCTGGTTCGCTTTAGTCTAGTCACCCTACTGTTCTGAGTCAGGTCCGGTCTGCTTAACAGCTCCTCTGTCTTGGGTCTGTCTTAAAATGGTACAGTACACCACTTCATGGTCCAAGGCTTGTGCCGGTCTGCTGCCTGTATATACAGTCCTAGAAAATGGTACCTTCTTCGCTGGCCCAGGTTTTTAGTGGTTTGCTAATACTGTAGACTTCCATTGACATGAGCCTATTCTACTTTCCTCAACCTTACACTGACTGGACTCCACTCACACACTTGTTTAAGTAACCTTATTGGGTCCTCCCCTAACCCCAAAACCTAACCGTAACCCCTAAAACTAACCCTTATTCTACCTTATCCCTAAACCTCCTAAAAATAGCATTTGACCATGTGGGGACTAACAAAATGTCCCGTTAGTATAAATCATATCAAGCGTTATTCATACAGCATATTTAAGACATGGAATGCAACAAGGTGCGTTACAGGAAAATACAAACAAAAAAACAAAAAAATAAAGCTGAAATATTTACTACACAACTCACATAAGAGGATAAAAATCAAATAAAAAAAACTGACCGGCTAAAAAACACCCAAAGGAAAAGCAAAGCTGAAAAGTGTTTTAAACACGTCCACATGCTCACTCACAACTTCACACTCTCCACATACAGTGCATTCGGAAAGTATTCAGACCTCCTTGACTTTTCCCACATTTTGTTACATTACAGCCTTATTAAAAAAACAACAACTGAAATATCACCCTTTACTCAGTACTTCACAGCCTGGAGTTTTCTTGGGTATGAAGCTACAAGCTTGGCACACCTGTACTTGGGGAGTTTCTCCCATTCTTCCCTGCAGATTCTCTCAAGCTCTGTCAGGTTGCACAGTCCGGGCTCTGGCTGGGCCACTCAAGGACATTCAGAGACTTGTGCCGAAGACACTCCTGCATTGTCTTGGCTGTGTGTTTAGGGTCGTTGTCCTGTTGGAAGGAGAAACTTCGCCCCAGTCTGAGGTCCTGAGGGCTCTGCAGCAGGTTTTCATTCATGCTCCATTCATCTATGCTTCGTTCTTGACCAGTCTCCCAGTCCCTGAAAACCATACCCACAGCATGATGCTGCCACCATCATTCTTCACCAGGAATGGTGCAATGTTTCCTACAGAAGTAACACATTGCATTCAGGTCAAATAAGTACAATCTTGGTTTCATCAGACCAGAGAGTCTCGTTTCTCATGGTCAGAATCCTTTAGGTGCCTTTTTGCAAAGTCCAAGCGGGCTGTCATGTGCCTTTTACTTAGGATTGGCTTCCGTCTGGCCACTCGACCATAAAGGCCTGATTGGTGGAGTGCTGCAGAGATGACCAAGGACCTTCTTCCCCGATTGCTCAGTTTGTCCAGGTGGCCAGCTCTAAGAAAAGTCTTGGTGGTTCCAAACTTCTTCCATTTAAGAATGGAGGCCACTGTGTTCTTGAAGAACTTCAATGCTGCAGAAATGTTTTGGTACATTTCCCCAGATCTGTGACTCGACACAAGCCTGTCTCTGGGCTCTACAGACAATTCCTACAACCTCATGACTTGGTTTTAGCTCTGACATGCACTGTCAACTGTGGGACCTTATATGGATGCACCCGAGCTCATAGTAAGTTTCATAGTAAATACTGAATACTATTACATATGCAAGTCAGTTAATAACAAATTCTTATTTACAATGACGGCCTAGGAACTGTGTGATAACTGCCTTTGTCAGGGGCAGAACGACAGATTTTTACCTTGTCCGCTTGGGGAATGCTTGGGGAATGCTCTAACCACTAGGCTACCTGCCGCCTTAAGTAAATAAGATATTTTTATTTTACAAACCTGTTTTTACTTTGTCATTATTGGGTATTGTATGTAGATTGATGAGGGGGGGGGACTATTGAATCCAATTTAGAAAAAGGCAGTAACGTAACAAAATGTGGAAGTCAGAGGTCTGACTACTTCCCGAATGCACTGTACGCTGTTTCTACTCTGTTATCTATACTCATTACCTAGTCACTTTTACCCCTACCTACAAGTACATATTACCTCAACTACCTCATACCCCTGCACATTGATTTGGTACTGGTACTCCTTCTATATAGCCTCATTATTGTTAGTTATGCTGTTATTATTTCTCTATTTTTATTAGCAACTTTTCTTACTTTTTAACTCTGCATTGTTGGGAAAGGGCACGAAAGTAAGCATTTTATGGTAAAGTCTACACCTGTTGTATTCGGCGCATATGAAAGTCACAATTTAATTTAATTCTTCCTGGTTTACACTTTCTGGCGTAAGCTACGTCAGGAGAACCAGTGAACCAAGTAAAGTTTGACTTCCTCTTTCAAATCAGAAAGTTAGTGATTCCTCTGTCTTAACCTCCACTGTGTCATTATAGAAATGTCCTTTTTCATCAAAGGATGCGGTTGTTGTTATCATCTAGGACCTACAATCAGCTGATTCAGAGGATTCCGTTAGTGTCTGGCTCTCAACTACAATGTCCACCCACAAGGCACTTCCTGTTTGTCGTGACTAAACAGGGTGAAAGGTGGAGAAGACCGAGATAATTGACTTGAGTCACCGAGTTTACTTTTAGCCATATATGTCACTCTGTAGGCCTATCTATCCACCACCACAGAGTGTATGAAAGAACATAACTCAGCAGAAGACTCATGGTTATAATTTGGTCTTAATTGCAGAAGTATACCTAAATGAGACAGATTTTCATGCAGAGGCGCACAGAGGTGTTTTAAAGCTTTTCAAATGGAGGATGAAGATTAGAAGAGGGCTGAGGAGGCCTTCGGTTATGGTTAGTTCCACCAACCAATTCACCTTTGTGTCCCTTTGATATCTTTAGACCACATAGAATGTTTAAAAAAAACGGATTATTTTAATATTCAGAGACTTGATAAAGCGCTAAAATTCAGCATTTTGACATTCTTCTGTGCACTCCCTGTGACATCCTTGAAGATTTCAACCCACTTAACCCCAAGATGTATCCAAGGTTTCACCATCATTGTAAAGCCTTTGTTATTTTGTTGCTTTCATTAGAAGACATTTTAACGGAAACCCTGTCGCGTGAACTGAACTCTCGTTTTAATATGGTGAAACTGAGTCAATACATGTTAGAGTCACCTTTGGCAGCGATTACAGCTGTGAGTCTTTCTGGGTAAGTCTCCGGCTTTGCACACCTGGATTGTACAATATTTGCACATTATTATTTTGGTTGTGGATCACAATCCATTTCAAGTCTTGCCATAGATTTTCAAGCTGATTTAAGTCAAAACTGTAACTAGGCCACTCGGGAACATTACATGTTGTCTTGGTAAGCAACTCCAGTGTATATTTGGCCTTGTGTTTTAAGTTATTGTTCTGCTGAAAGGTGAATGTCTCCCAGTGTCTGTTGGAATGCAAACTGAACCAGGTTTTCCTCTAGGATGTTGCCTGTGATTAGCTCTATTCCGTTTATTGTTATTCCTCGCCCATTACAAGCATACCCATAACATGATACAGATTGAAAATATGAATTGTGGCACTCAGTGATGTGCTGTGTTTGCCCCAAACATAACGCTTTGTATTCAGGACAATCATTTTTGGCATATTTGTTGGCAGGTTTACTTTTGTGCCTTATTGCAAACAGAATGCATGTTTTGGAATATGTTTTATTATGTACAGGCTTCCTTTTCACTCTGTCATTTAGGTTAGTATTGTGTAGTCACTACAATGTTGTTGATGCATCCTATCATAGCCATTCGATTCTGTAACTGTTTTAAAGTCACCATTGACCATTGAGCGGTTTCCTTCCTCTCATGCTACTGAGTTAGGAAGGACACCTGTGTCTTTGTGGTGACTGGGTGTATTGGTACACCATCCAAAAAGTAATTCATAACTTCACCAAGCACAAAGGGATATTTAATGTCTGCTTTTGTATTTTTGCCCATCTACCAATAAGTGCCCTTCTCTGCGGGGCATCTTTGTGGTTTCATCTGTGTTTGAAATTAACTGCTCAACTAAGGGACCTTACATATATTTTTTTAATTATACCTTTATTTAACTAGGCATGTCAGTTAAGAACTAATTCTTATTTTCAATGACGGTCTAGGAACAGTGGGATAATTGCCTTGTTCAGGGGCAGAACGATAGATTTGTACCTTGTCAGCTCAGGGATTCGATCTTGCAACCTTTCGGTTACTTGTCCAACGCACTAACCACTAGGCTACCTGCCCAGTGGTTAGATAGATGAGGTAGTCATTCAAAATGTTACACACTATTATTGCACACAATGAGTCCATGCAACTTATGTGACTTGTTAAGCACATTTGTACTCCTGAACTTATTTAAGCTTACCATAACCAAAGGGGTTGAATACTTATTGACTCAAGACGTTTCAGATTTTAATTTTTAATTAATTTATAAAAAAATCTAAAAACATAGTTCCACTTTGACATTATAGGGCCAAATCTAGATTTAATCCATTTTAAATTCAGGCTGTAACACAAAATGTGGGGGTGGGGGGATCAAGGGGTGTGAATACTTTCTGAAGGCACTGTAGCCCCCCACAAACACACATTTGATGAAAGTTTACTATGGGACTGTAAACCGATAAAGGGGTGACTGGGTCTGTAGAAGGTAACTCTGTGCTGGCCCCGCTGGTTGATAGTAGTGCTTCGCCCGACCACACTCAGTCTCACACTCGGCCTAAATGAGAGCGCCTGCTGCCATGGCAACAGTGGGTCGCTCTGGGGCTTGTCAGATGAGTCCGCCGTGGGGCATGTTTGGGAGCTGTATGATCTTGTCCCTGCTTAGGCTATACCAACACTAAGTACTGCTGCCTGGCAGCGAGGCAGACAGGCTTGGGCGACACACACACACAGAACACACACACACACACACACACACACACACACACACACACACACACACACACACAACACACACACACACACACAGACACAGGGTTGTGACAGTCATGAAAAAAAACTGTAAAAGAACAGTTTTGCATTGTATAAATGAATGTGAATATTTTTATTTTAGAAGCTAAACATACACCATATTGGAGAGCACACAATATAAGGGGTATAATGTCACCAAGATGTTGTCTGTATCATGTACGCTTCAAGGATCATCAGGTCTTACAGGAGGCATGTATAGGTCTAAAAAGGCCCTAGAAAAATGCAATTTAAATTTTTATTTGTATTGTTTGTGATACAAATGTAAATTGAATATAAAACACCTTCCTCCCATAGCATTTTATATATGTTAGAATTGCCAGAACAATTTGAAATATATTTTCCGCTACTGCTGGCTTAGAATTGCCGTCACAAGGTGTGGGCATTGCGAGGTGGAACACTTGGCTACAGGTATGTGCTTTGGAAACCAAAATTCATGTTTTGGCAGTGCCTGTATGATGTCATTGATGTGAGACTTGACCTGGTTGTTTTGGCTAGGCTTTTGATGAACCCTTTGATATTTTTGGTTCAACTACAATCATACCCATTTGTTTAGGTGTTAATTACGTTGGGTTATTTTGAATGAGCCATGGTAAAATCTTGGTTGTTTTGGCTGTGTTATGACTGCCTGTTTAGGTTGTGGTATGGTAGTGTACAGATTTGCTTAGGAGAGAGATTGTATTATTTATTTTTACCGTTAGATGACTAGACGTACCTGATTGTTTGGCTTTTGCTGGGATGAGGACGCTGGGATGGTAAGGGAGTGGTTCCTGGTGACTGCTGCCCCCGTCGACGACCTCCGGGGTTGAGAGCGACCCGAGAGTTGACCCGTCACCTTCACGGGTGGACTGCTGCCATCAGCCACGCCCTCTGTCTCGTCGAGCAGCACGGCATCCCAGGGGTCCCCTCCAGCTGGTCCTCCCACCACCATTACTGTACCGCGCGATGCCAGGGAGGAGCCCTCCTCACCCTCAGCTTTGCGCTTGTTGAGTGGGTCCAGGTCCAGCCACTCGAAGCGGCTGAAAGCAGGGGATTCCACGGCAGGTTGCGGTGGGTTGGGCGCCAGGGACGCGACGCTGGTCGACGAAGAATCCAGGTCAGTGCTGGCCGACCTGCCGTTCTTCAAGTATTCCGAGGTACTGTGGATCTTGTCGAAGAGCTTGGCCATCTCCAGGGTAACGGTGGGCTGCTGGAACACCATGGCCCCGGGCTGCTGGATGGGAGTAAAGGCCATGAATGAGGTCTGCGGGCCGGGCAGGCCTATGTAGGGCGGCATGGCCGGTGAAAAGCCATTGTGGAAGGAGAAGTTTTCGGGGTTAGGGAACGGAGCAGAAGGGAACATGGGAGCCTGCTGGTGGGTGGGTGTGGACACGCCCGAACTGGAGGGGGTGGAGAGCATGGAGGGCGTCCACTGGCCACTGTGGAAGGGCGAGGGGCTGCAGGTGGCGTGGCCCCCTGGGTAAGAAGCGCTGAGGTTGAACCCCAGCAGCAAGGAGGGCCGCGAGGCCTTGCTGCTGTTGGCCCCGAAGCTGTCGTCCAGCAGGAGCTTCTCTAGCTCCTGGTTGGTCAGCTTGTCGACATCGATGTCCCGGAACTTGTCCTTCTCTACCTGCTTCTTGGCCTCGGGGAAGACGATGAGATCCTTCTCCGGTCGGTTGCTGGAGGAAGGAGTAGGCCTGGGAGCGGCGGTGGGATGAAGTTTGTTTTGTGAGGAAGCAGAAGAGGAGGTGGAAGACGAGGTCGCCGGGAGCGTCTGTCTCTTCTCCATTTGTAGTTTCGCTAAGGCCTCCGCCTCCATTTGAAGGGCCTCCTCCTTACCCACAACCCCCTTTGGCTGGGCCACATCCAGCTTGAACCCATTACCACTGGATATCTGGGCCATGGTGTCAACTGGAGGGTGCCATGTACACAGCGTTTGTAGTTCAGCTATGGTGTCAACAGGTCAGACGGGAGTTCTGCTTCTTCAAACACCTGGAAAAGGATGGGAAAAGACCGCAAGTCACAATACAGACATCACCAGGAACATTGCACAACCATGAAGTGGTCTGACAGGCATTTGTTCTGCATTTAGTGAGCGATGTCCATAGCTAATGGAAACGTCTGCACGACTAAAAACTAGCTGATACTAATGCATTTATACTGTTCCCTATAGAATTACAGCTAGGCTGTTTCAAATCTATTACCAAGATATATATTTGTGTTTTAAACACACTGGACCTTTGACTATGGCTTGTACAAAAATCCAAGCACAAGACCAACCGACATCCTGAAGTATCACCGTCCTTCAACATGGGGGAGGGAGGGGGCAATTCCACAGTAACAGAGTGATGCTGAGACTCACGTTTTGCACTTTCAAATGTATGCCAAGCAAAGAAAAGGACAAAGTTTAACAATCCATACACGTTAAGGGCTGACCCCATTTAGTCGACTCGTTTATTGTTTGGTCATTAAGCTGTTGGTCGACTGAGATTGAGATTTCTTTAGTAGAGCAGTCGCAATCCTTATTTTTTTTCTTATGGTGCACAATACAATTGTCTGATTCGTGCCAGTCTCAGTGGACTAATCCATCGCAGAGGCCAGGGAGAAGGCACAGTCCATCACTCTAAGACATTTGATACCGACATTGTATACAGTGCATTTGTTAACGTATTCAGACCCCTTCCCTTTTCCCACATTGTGTTACGTTACAGCCTTATTCTAAAACAGATTCCATTTAAGAAAATGTTCCTCAGCAATCTACACACAATACCCCATAATTACAAAGTTAAAAGTTTTTGCAAATGTATAAACAAATACCTTATTTACATAAGTATTCGCACCGTTTGGTATGAGACTCGAAATTGAGCTCAGGTACATCCTGTTTCCTTTGATATTCCTTGAGATGTTTCTACAACTGTGAGTTCACCTCTTGTAAATTCAATTGATTGGACATGATTTGGAAAGGCACATTAGAGAGTCGAGTTTGAGAAACAGACCCCTCAACTGGCAGCTTCATTAAATAGTACACGCAAAACATCAGTCACAATGTCAACAGTGAAGAGGCGACTCCAGGATGCTGGCCTTCTAGGCAGAGTTGCAAAGAAAAAGCCATCTCTCAGACTGGCCAATAAAAATAAACTATTAAGATAGGGAAAAGAACACAGACACTGGACAGAGGAAGATTGGAAAAAAGTGTTTTTGACAGACAAATCTAAGATTGGATGTGTTCGGATCACAAAGAGGAACATTCGTGAGATGCAGAAAAAATGAAAAGATGCTAGAGGAGTGCTTGATGCTATCTGTCAAGTATGGTGGAGGCAATGTGATGGTCTGGGGGTGCTTTGGTGGTAGATTTGGACAGGTAAAAGGGATCTTGAAGAAGGAAGGCTATCACTCCATTTTGCAACGCCATGCCATACCCTGTGGATGGCGCTTAATTGGAGACAATTTCCTCCTACAACAGGACAATGACTCAAAGCACAGCTCCAAACTATGCCATAACTATTTAGGGAAGAAGCAGTCAGTTGGTATTCTGTCTATTATGGAGTGGCCAGCAGTCACCGGATCTCAACCCTATTGAGCTGTTGTGGGAGCAGCTTGACCATATGGTACGTAATTAGTGCCCATCAAGCCAATCCAACTTGTGGGAGGTGCTTCAGGAATCATGGGGTGAAATCTCTTCAGATTACTTCAACAAATTGACAACAAGAATGCCAAAGGTCTGCAAGGCTGTAATTTCTGCAAATGGAAGATTCTTTGAGAAAAGCAAAGTTTGAAGGACACAATTATTTCAATTAAAATCATTATTTATAACCTTGTCAACGTCTTGACTATATTTCCTATTAATTTTGCAACTCATTTCATGTATGTTTTCATGGAAAACAAGGACCTTTCTAAGTGACCCCAAACTTTTCAAACGATATGTATGTAGTATGTATGCATGTATGTATACGTGATGCACCAACATTAAATTCTTGGCCGATACCGATATCCTATATTTTCCTTGCCAAAAAGAGACGATACCGATAACAGAAATTTAAAATTTGAAGCATTCTAGTACAGTTAAATAGTTACATACACACCCACGTACGCAGCGGATTAATGCACAGCATCTCAGTGCAAGAGGCGTCACTACAGACCCTGGTTCAAATCCAGGCTGAATAACATCCGGCTGTGATTGGGAGTCCCATAGGGCGGCGCACAATTGTCCCAGCGTCGTCCGGGTCGTCATAATCAACACATTTCTTTCACTTACTTGCTGTGCGGTTTCGTTGTTCATTTGTTCAGTTGTTTCATTCTCAAACATGATTTCTGTGGAATGCCGTTTGGGTCTTTGCTTGTCAAAAAAGAGATCTGTTTCAGTAGGTATAGTTAGATAGCTAGGTGTCATCTAAAATAACCCTAATTTATAAGACAGTTCTTATTTCATGAATGGTGGTCGGACCCATCTATGACACTAGCCACAATAAGGATTAGCCACAAAAGTGGACTTTGCAGTTGGCCTTCAAAATAAAAGTATTTATATAATTATAGAATTTGCATCACTGTCAATGACATTGTTTTATTTTGCCAAATCCTTATTGTGGCTAGCTTAACAACACATAACTCGGTTCAGTCGAGCCTCACGAGCCAGATAAAGCTAGCTGGCTGCTTATAACATTAGCTTTAGGCAACAGGGTTAAGTAGCTGGCTAGCGATTTATTTTCATGAACTGAAATTTCAATTGGCGAACAACAAGTGGCAACCTAGCTGATATTTTCTCAACAAGGATTCCTAAATCATTGCTAAGAATAATGAAAATGATTGCAGTTTCTACTGGTCATTGTTTTCAGGCTGGTTGTATTTGTGCTAGCTAGCTACCAAGCTAAAGCTAGCAACCTCCGAAGTTGCAGTCAAACAAATTATGCTTTATTACCAACTCGGTACTGTAAACACATTGTTCGTGGCCGGTGTTTGCTTGCAGACTTTTGTACAGCTTTGACAGTGCTACTGTAACTTTTTTGACATGCAAAGACCCAAACAGCGCTCCATAGTATATATATGTCTGTTTAATTATGGTAGTTCAACATCTGACAAATAGCGCACTTGGTGCTCAACCAGTCGGCGAAAGCCAACATCACCCACGACAGAGAACGGTTGATTTTCAAGGGCTTTGAATTCCATTATCTTGGCTTTAAATGTATTTTGCTGAAATCGTCTTACTCTTTCAAATGACTGCTCGACCCACACAGCAGACATTGTGCGGGCTAGGTTAGGAATGCTGTGAGGCACGTGTAGCGCAAAATGTTATGCGACATTATTACGTCATGTACCTACGTTATATAAACTCAACAAAAAAAGAAACGTCCCTTTTACAGGACCCTGTCTTTCAAAGATAATTCGTAAAACTCCAAATAACAGATCTTCATTGTAAAGGCTTTATACACTGTTTCCCATGCTTTTTCAATGAACATGCACCTGTGGAACGGCTTACAGACGGTAGGCAATTAAGGTCACAGTTATGAAAACTTAGGACACTAAAGAGGCCTTTCTACTGACTCTGAAAAACACCAAAAGAAAGTTGCCCAGGGTCCCTGCTCATATGCGTGAGCATGCCTTAGGCATGCTGCAAAGAGGCATGAGGACTGCAGATGTGGCCAAGGCAATAAATTGCAATGTCCGTACTGCGAGATGCCTAAGACAGCGCTACAGGGAGACAGGATGGACAGCTGATAGTCCTTGCAGCGGCAGACCACGTGTAACAACACCTGCACAGGATCGGTACATCCGAACATCACACCTGTGGGACAGGTACAGGATGGCAACAACAATTGCCCGAGTTACACCAGGAACGCACAATCCCTCCAACATTGCTCAGACTGTCCGCAATAGGCTGAGAGAGGCTGGACTGAGGGCTTGTAGGCCTGTTGTAAGGTAGGTTCTCACCAGACATAACTGGCAACAACGTCACCTATGAGCACAAACCCACCGTCGCTGGACCAAACAGGACTGGCATAAAGTGCTCGTCACTAATGAGTCGCGGTTTTGTCTCACCAGGGGTGATAGTTGGATGCGCGTTTATCGTCGAAGGAATGAGCGTTACACCGAGGCCTCTACTCTGGAGCGGGATCGATTTGGAGGTGGAGGGTCCATCACGGTCTGGTCGGCAGGTAGCCTAGTGGTTAGAGCGTTGGACTAGTAACCGAAGGTTGCAAGATCGAATCCCCGAGCTATATCTAATATATATATATATATCTATATATATATATATATATATGACAGATATTTACACTGTCACCTCAGGGATCCAATCTTGCATAAATGTATAAAATATGTATAAAACACATACATAAAAAAATGTATGGGGGATTGGAATTGATGCAGACAATTACAATGAAGGAAGCCACAATCTATCTGCCATATTAAAGCTGATCTACACACATTTTTTTATTTATTATTAATAGTAATGAAGGGGGGGACAAGATGGCTTGCTGGTGGAATGGAGTGCGTGTGGGGGTTTGTAGGGGAGAAGGTGTTTGAAGGTAAGGGGGACAAAGTGGTGAAGGGCTTTGTAGGTCAGAAGGAGGATCTTGTAAAGAATGCATTGGGAGGCAGGGGCCCAGTGGAGTTCACGACAGGGGAGGGGGGTGCTACCAGGACTTAGTGTGGGTAAGGAGTCGGGCTGTAAAGTTTTGATCCATTTGAAGCTTATGGAGGGAGCTCGAGTTAATGCCGGAGAGTAGTGTATTGCAGTAGTCAAGACGGGTAGAGATGAATGCATGTATGAGGGTTTCAGCAGCAGGACAGTTGAGGGAAGACCTGACTTTGGCAATGGTGCGGAGATGGAATTATGAGGATTTGACAGTCTGTCTTATGTGTTGGTCAAAAGACAATGTGGAGTCCAGGATGACTCCAAAGTTGTGTGCATGGAGGGAGGGAGACAGTGAGGGTGAAGTTTCTAGTTTTGGTGAGGGTGGATTTGGTGCCTATGAGGAGGAGTTCCGATTTATCACTGTGGAGCTTGAGTAAGTTTAGTTGCATCCATGTTTTTATTACAGAGAGGCAGGATTCAATATGGGTCAGAGGTGGGTTGAGGAGGGATTTGGTGCCGAGGTATATCTGGGTGTCATCGGCATAGCAGTGGAAGTCAAGGTTGAAGTGACGGAGGATCTGACCAAGGGGGAGGATGTAGATGATGAAGAGTAAGAGACCCAGCACAAAGCCTTGAGGGACAACCTGTACAATTGCAGCTGAGGTGTGGCCATTGAGAGAGATGTAGGGGGTCCAGTTGGTGAGTTATGATTGTAGCCAGGAGAGTGCGGTACCCTCATCACCCAGACCCTCAAGCCTGGTGAGGAGGATCTGATGGCTCACCATGTCAAAAGCAGCACTCAGGTCAAGAAGAATCCATATGTTGTACAGTACTGAACAAATACTCTACTTTTCTTTACTGCAACTGTGGTTTGTGACTATAATTTCTCATTGTGGCCAATTCAATTGCAGTCATTCTGTTACTGATTTTTTGGCCACTCATTGATTTCGGAAAAGAAAAGGGAAAGGGGGATACCTCGTCAGCACAACTGAATGCATTCAACTGAAATGCGTCTTCCGCATTTAGCCCAACCCCTCAATCAGAGGAGCGGGGGGCTGCCTTAATCATTATTCATAAACAAAATTGTTAGCAGCAACAATACTATGACTACTAGGGTTGGGCAATATTTGGGGAGACCTCTTCTACGATATGCTACTCTAAATATCGTGATAACCGATATAGGCCTCACCATTTTGCGTTTTCAAGTCTTGCCATAGAATTTTTACTTAAATCATATTGAAAGTCTAACTCGGACACTCAGGAACATTCAATGACATCTTGGTCAGCAGCTCCAGTGTATATTTGGCCTTGTGTTTTAAGTTATTGTCCTGCTGAAAAGTGACTGTCTCCCAATCTCTGTTGGAAAGCAGATATTTATTTTTTATCCTAAAGTTATTTATCCCTAGTCCTTGCCAATGACAAGCAAACCCATAACATGATGCAGCCACCACCATGATTGAAAATATGAAGAGTGGTACTCAGTGATGTGCTGGATTTTTTTTGTGCCTTGCTATACAGGCTTCCTTCTTTTCACTATGTCAATTAGGTTAGTATTGTGGATTAGCTACAATGTTGTTGATCCATCCTCAGTTTTCTCCTATCACAGTCATTAAACTCTGTAACTGGTTTAAAGTCACCATTGTCCTCATGGTGAAATCCATGAGTGGTTCCTTCCTCTCCTGCAACTGAGTTAGAAAGGACACCTGTATCTTTGCTGTTGAAATTAGTTGGCAGGCGCCTTCACTTCAACATTATTGTGTATTGGTGTGTTTCTAATACCTTTTAAGACTATCTGTGTGACCAGAAATCAAAGCCTTTGCTTATTCCACATTTTTAGGGTGGGAAATGGTTGAAAAACATATCATGCCTTTATTTCTCAAAAATATACACTATTAGCATTCATTTGACACCAAATTTGATATGATCCTATAAATATCACGTTTCTGCTAATGGGTCCTTTTTACATGGAAATGACCAGCGACAGCAGGGAGGAAAAGGAAAATAATTTAAATCTATTTGAGTCATGCTGCCTCAGAAATCCATGACAACCCCACTTACAAAATTATGCACAGTCAGGGTAAAGGGGAGTCCATAAAAGGCCTGTTAAAGTTTAGTGTGCCTGGCTTGCACAAGGACTGTCACATGGGTTGTACACTACAGAACAATGCGTTTCGAAATAAGAACACCCTATGTGTTGTCAGAAACCGGTAACACGTGTGTGCATTTATCAAGTTCTTCAAACAACATAGAATCTAAAACAAAATAAACGAATTCTTATCACTACCCAGTCCCTCAGTCAGATACTCTCTATCAGGCGACACAAGCCTCTCCTGAGTTTCCCTCACACCTCCCATTGTGGTGTAGGCTAGCTGTGCCTGGACTCTCTCTAGCTATCCTAGCACTGATGTTTGTGAGGAATTTGGCATGTAAGGCAGCCAGGCGGGTCTCTCACTCTCTCTCTGTAGCATTGTGTACTCTATGGCCCAAGGGTGTCTTATCAGCTGTGCTAATATCAGAGCCTGGGCAGAGATTCCGGTGGTGGAAAACCAACGGCAGCATCGCTCAAACATTTGTCTGGCAGCGTAGTGAAGCCACATTCTGCCAGACAGACGTCAACTGAGTTTGACCTGGGTAAAGGAAAGAGGTAGGCAGACTGTGGTGGTACTGGATTCATTTTTTGGATTCTTCATCATCATGTAACTCTGCCTCATATTTGCAGAGTGTCAAGTTTTGACCTCAGTCTTCCCTTCAAACAGTAGCTTAAACCCTACTCTGAGTAGATGCAGTGGACTATGGCGTCTGTAAATGTTATAGGCTAGGCTACATATAGTGAGGGATCAGGCCTATATACATTTTTCATCTTGAAGCTTTGGACTACCCATCCCATTCAAATGAAGGGCCATTGAAGAAGAAATGTAGGCCGAATGCCATTTAAATGTGTGGCCATGACTCACCAAGAGTTCAAAACTTAATGTACCCAAATGTCTCTTACATTTAGCCTACATATTAGCCTACATATTACAATGAGTGGCTACAAGAAGACAGGCTAAACCTTCAGCCACTAAACCTAATCCCCAGAACAAAGGGTCCTGACCTGAGATGCCATCATGTTTTAGAAGCCCTTAAAAGGCAGCGGGTAAATGAAAAGAAAAAGTTGGAGAAAAGGAATAGAAATAGCTCAAAGTAAAACAAAAACAAGATATATACCCATGGTGCTGTAAACCATTTTTGGACAAATTCCCTAACGACTTCAAAAACGGATCTGAGAACATTGTTAGTTTCCCCTCAAAAGTAGTTTGGGCTAAAAAGACAGGCGATACTGGGAGCTAGCGACACCATTCTCCTCCAGAGGAAATGTCTGCTTGACTGGAATAATTTAAGGATGCAGGGGTCAGTTTGGAACTTTCAGAGATAATTTGTTCACTGGATTGAGTAGAATGGTCTCTTTACAAATTGCCTAATAAAAATGCAAGTAGCAGGCCGCCACTACCAATCTGAAGCAGACATACCGGGTAGCGGATCAAGGTACAAAATAACATCTTTAAGACAGGACTAAGTAACCAAGTCATGCTTATAGCTTTTATAGATTCAGTTTGTACAACGATGGCCAATGACTGGGACAATATCTCAAATGCTTATCTTCCTGCTGCTTTGGGTCGAACAGAGAGTGTGTACAGAACATATGGCTCAGTCGGTAGAGCATGGTCCTTGAAATGCCAGGATTGTGGGTTCGATTCCAGGGGCCACCCACACACTTTGGATAAAGGTGTCTGCTATATTATTAACATCTAGCCTATAAAAAGAAACGGGCAAGACTTTATAGTGTCCATGCTTGACAGTAGAGTCCCAATAACCTAAACACAACTATGTAAATGAGATTTGAAGTTAAAGTAGGAAACAAAGTGGCAATTGATGATAGGCTAACTCCCCAATCAAAATGTCAGGTCATAACCTCAGTACAATACCGGTATATGCACTTTCATGCTCATGGTTAGCAGTTGCAAAATCTCTCACAGACACAGATCCAGCCTTTCCCTCTGGGAGTGGGAAAATAGATACCACCCACTCAAAAGTCTTTCGCAGTCTAAAAAAAGTATCTTCATGTTTTTGGGAAGCTCACCCCCTGATCAGCAGCAGCCATGACGACAACTTAGCAGGATGCAACCGGCACAGAACACTACACTACAGACTGAGAAGTTTACGTAATGTGCAAAATAACTTCAACTTCTAATTTGATGTTGAAAAGGCTTTAGATTTGCGACTTGATTGAGACAAACATTGACACTTCATTCTGATGGTACAAATTAATTCTCTGACAGTCAGGGCTACAGATCGCATATTTATCTTAACTATCCACATACGGGCCTACATTGGGGTAAGTGTATACCACCAGCGATTTTTTTTTAAATAAGGCACACCAGACTCGAGCTGAATTCCCTTTGAAGCCTACTAGCTCTCAATAGAATTCCTCTGCCACAAATAATTTCCCTGCTGTGACTTTGATGTACACACATGTAAATTGAAGACTCATCAGACACATTTTTTGAAAGTTGACTAACTAGCTAGAACTGATGAGTGAATAAAAGTATTGTCAACAGTTTGGCTTCAGTGGATAAGTTCATATATATATATATATATATAAACGTCGACACGCGTGGCATAACTACGTGCCATTTGTCTTGGAATAATTTGTTTATGTTCGATGATCAGAACTTTGCGCATCACTGGTTCTATCATTTAAAGCACTCAGTGACCTGCCAACAAAGTGAAACACAAGAAGAAACGCAGGATTTTGAGTACGAGCAAGGCTCGAATACCTTACGGATATCTGCCAATAGCTCTCGGTAATCTTAACTTTTACATACATATATTTCCGGTAAATATATAGAATTTCTCACCTTTGAGCGGTACGATGTTTGTAATCATTTTCCTGCAGCTGCAATTGTTTTCCATCCATCCACCCGCTCGCGCAGATAAACGTCAGTTCCTGTTGAAGTAGTTTGATCACATTTCACCAAAATCATTTAAAATTATGAAACAGCGTCACCATGTGGCATAAAATACACGAAAATAATAAGGCAGGAAAAATCTCTGGACAATGTTGATGAAGTTATCTACATCTCTGCATATATTTTTTATTTATTTATGCATGATATTGGTGTCACTGTGGTCAAGTTCCCAAACAATATGAATAGCGATTTTATTTTGTATGTTCCATTTGTAGTCCGTTTTCTTTTTTATTGATTGCTTGAGCGCAATGAGAAATAACAAACAGAATGCCAGGTAGGTTATTCAAATAACATAACTAGCAATAGTTGTGTCACCTCAAGAAAATCTCTCTCTCTCTATCTCTCACACACAGGCTGTGCATTGCCATCTTAGCACAGAGTGTCTAAACGGTTAGTGCTACCCGAGATCGTTGGGATGTCAAATCCAGGCTACAACTGAGACGAATGATACAGTTGGTTGGACCACTTCCCAATTCAGCATCTCTTTTGACGTGTTCGTGCGGATCACTTTTGTCAAGATGTTCACCGCTTCTAAAGGTTTGTTGCATTATGAGGATATTGTCTGTGATCAAAGACCATGAAGTTTTGACTGTAGTTGTCTGCAAGTTTCTGCAGTTGCTCTTAACCAACTTCATCCTGCAGCCATTACCTACAGTGTGGGAGGATCTATTGTCAACCAATCATTAGGTAGTTTTTGTTTAACCCACGCGAACGTGACCAAAAATGTGACTGAAACAGGAACCAACTTTGCCGCATGGCATGTATGCAGTGGATATGTACAAAAAAAATCACCTTTATTTAACCAGGTTTGCCAGTTGAGAACAAGTTCTCATTTACCACTGTGACCTGGCCAAGTTAAAGCAAAGCAGTGTGACACAAACAACCCAGAGTTACACATGGGATAAACAAATGTACAGTCAATAACACAATAGAAACATCTATATACTGTGTGTGCAAATGTAGTAAGATTAGGGAGGTAAGGCAATAAATAGGCCATAGTGCCAAAATAATTACAATTTAGAAATTAAACACTGAAGTGATAGATGTGCAGAAGATGAATGTGCAAGTAGAGATACTGGGGTGCAAAGGAGAAAAAAACAAAATGGGGATGAGGTAGTTGGGTGGGCTATTTACAGATGGGCTGTGTACATGTGCAATGATCGGTAAGCTGACAGGTGATGCATAAAGTGAGTGAGGAAGATATAAGACTCCAGCTTCAGTGATTTTTGCAATTGGTTCCAGTCATTGGTAGCAGAGAATTGGAAGGAAAGGCGGCCAAAGGAAGAGTTGGCTTTGCGGATGACCAGTGAAATATACTTGCTGGAGCACGTGGTATGAAGCGAGGGCCAGCCAACGGCAGTCATTGGCGACGAATATGAAGCGAGGGCCAGCCAACAAGAGCATACAGGTTGCAGTGGTGGGTAGTATACGGGGCTTTGGTGACAAATCAGATGGCACTGTGATAGACTGCATCCAATTTGCTGAGTAGAGTGTAAATGATATCGCCGGATCAAGGATCTGTAGGATACTGAGTTTTACGATGGTATGTTTGGCAGCAGCATCAGTGAAGGAGGCTTTGTTGTGAAATAGGAAGCTGATTCTAGATTTAATTTTGGATTGGAGATGTTTAATGTGAGTCTGGAAGGAGACTTTACAGTCTAACCAGACACCTAGGTATTTGTAGTTGTCCACATATTCTAAGTCAGAACCGTGCAGAGTGGTGATGCTAGATGGGCGGGCAGGCAGCAATCGGTTGAAGAGCATGCATTTAGTTTTACTTGCATTTAAGAGCAGTTGGAGGCCACGGAAGGAGAGTTGTATGGCATTGAAGCTCGTCTGGGGGTTTGTTAACACAGTGTCCAAAGAATGGCCAGATGTATACAGAATGGGGTCGTCTGCATTGAGGTGGATCAGAGAATCACCAGCAGCAAGTGTGACATCATTGATGTATACAGAGAAAACAGTTGGCCCAAGAATTGAACCCTGTGGCACCCCAATAGAGACTGCCAGAGGCCCGGACAACAGGCCCTCCGATTTGACACACTGAACTCTATCGAGAAGTAGTTGGTGAACCAGGCGAGGCAGTCATTTGATAAACCAAGGCTATTGAGTCTTCTGATAAGAATGCATTGATTGATAGAGTCGAAAGCCTTGGCCAGGTCGATGAAGACGGCTGCACAGTCTTGTCTTTTTTCGATGGCAGTTATGATATCGTTTAAGACCGTGAGCGTGACTGAGGTGTACCCATGACCTGCTCGGAAACCAGATTGCATAGCAGAGAAGGTACGGTGAGATTCGGCAGCTTTCCAATCTTTAGGTATCTCAGATCATTTTAGAAAGAGAGGGTCCAGAATATCTAGCCCAGCTGATTTGTAGGGGTCCAGATTTTACATCTCTTTAAGAACATCAGCTATCTGGATTTGGGTGAAGGAGAAATGGGGGAGGCTTTGGCAAGTTGCTGTGGGGGGTGCAGAGCTGTTGACCGGGGTAGGGGTAGCCAGGTGAGAAAGCATGGCCAGCCGTAGAAAAATGCTTTTTGAAATTATCGATTATCGTAGATTTATCAGTGGTGACAGTGTTTCCTAGCCTCAGTGCAGTGGGCAGCTGGGAGGAGGTGCTCTTATTCTCCATGGACTTTACAGTGTCCCAAAACTTTTTGTGCTACATGATGCACATTTCTGTTTGAAAAAGCTAACCTTAGGTTTCCTAACTGACTGTGTATATTGGTTGCTAACTTCCCTGAAAAGTGACATATCACGGGGGCTATTCGATGCTAATGCAGTATGCCACAGGATGTTTTTGGCAGTCAAGTCTGGAGTGGACCAAAGGCTATATCTGTTCTTAGTTCTACATTTTTTGAACGGGGCATGCTTATTTAAGATGGTGAGGAAAACACTTTTAAAGAATAACCAGGCATCCTCTACTGACGGGATGAGGTCAATATCCTTCCAGGATACCCGGGCCAGGTCGATTAGAAAGGCCTGCTCGCTGAAGTGTTTTGGGGAGTGTTTAACAGTGATGAGGGGTGGTCGTTTGACGACGGACCCATTACGGACACAGTAAATGAGGCAGTGATCGCTGAGATCCTGGTTGAAGACAGCAGAGGTGTATTTAGAGGGCAGGTTGGTCAGGATGATAACTATGAGGGTACCCGTGTTTACAGATTTAGGGTTATACCTGATAGGTTCCTTGATAATTTGGGTGAGATTGAGGGCATCTAGCTTAGATTGTAGGACAGGGTGTTAAGCATATCCCAGTTTAGGTCACCTAACTGTACAAACTCTGATGATAAATGGGGGAAATTAATTCACATATGGTGTCCAGGGCACAGCTAGGGGCTGAGGGGGGTCTATAACAAGCGGCAATGGTGAGAGACTTGTTTCTGGAAATGTGGATGTTTAAAAGTAGAAGCTCGAACTGTTTGGGTACAGACCTGGATAGCATGACAGAACTCTGCAGGCTATCTCTGCAGTAGATTGCAACTCCGCCCCTTTGGCAGTTCTATCTCGGCGGAAAATGTTGTTGTTGGGGATGGAAATTTCCCGATTTTTGGTGGCTATCCTAAGACTAGCTTCAGATACGGCTAGGACATCAGGGTTGTCGGAGTGTGCTGAAGCAGTGAATAAAACAAACTTAGGGGGGAGGCTTCTGATGTTAACATGCATGAAACCAAGGCTTTTACGGTTACAGTAGTCAACAAATGATAGTGCCTGGGGAATAGGAGTGGAACTGGGGGCTACATGGCCTGGGTTAACCTCTACATCACCAGAGGAGTAGGATAAGGTTACGGCTAAAGGCTATATGAACGGGCTGTCTAGTGCGTTGTGGACAGAGAATAAAAGGAGCAGATTTCTGGGCATGGTAGAATAGATTCAGGGCATAATGTACAGACAATGGTATGGTAAGATGTGAGTGACGATGAGAGAGGTTTTGTCTCTGTAGGCACCAATTAAGGTCTCCGCATGTTTGTGGGACAAAAGAGCTATCTAAGGGATTTTGAGCGGGACTGAGGGTCACGTTTGCATGGGGCAAACAAATAAAGTCTAATGATTGGTTGACAATAGAGCCTCCCACAATGCAGGTGATGGCTGCATGAGGAAGTTGGCGAAGAGCAACTGCAGAAACTTTCAGTCGTCTGCAGTAAAAACTTACTCACCTTTGTATTTGATTGCAATATTCACGCAGTCTTTTTTATGTATTATTATTTAGAAAAAAATATTGTCACATACACTGGATAGGTGCAGTGAAATGTGTTGTTTTACTAGGCTAATATATGGAATAGTTTTAAGATGGTCATACCTTGGATCATTAAGCTATTAGATTTAGAATTTTAGGACCCCTTTATGTATAAAGAAAGTGATAAAATATTGAATTTGGCCTTTACTACTACAGCCCACAGGAACACATTGAATAACACATTCATGAATGGCCAAAAAATGACACTCCAAAAAATAAATCATAAGGAAAAAGGTTTTAAGTTTCTGTCCTGTGTCTAGGAGATATAAGAAAGCTCAGGAAATATTTACGTTTTTTTGGACACATATTTAACCCCATATTTACCCTCATACTTCAATTTATTTGATAATAGTCTGGGTATCCATTTGATTAGATGTTCAGGAATCTTATGGCTTGGTGGTAGAAGCTGTCTAGAAGCCTCTTGGAACTAGACTTATGGTACCGCTGACTGTGCGGTAGCAGAGAGAACCATCTATGACTAGGTTGGCTGGAGTTTTTGACAATTTTTAGGGCCTTCCTCTGACATCGCCTGGTATAGAGGTCCTGGCAGGAAGCTTGGCCCCAGTGATGTACTGGGGCATACGCACTACCCTTTGTAGTAACTTGCGATTGGAGGCCAAGCAGTTGCCATACCAGGCAGGGATGCAACCAGTCAGGATGCTCTCAATGGTGCAGCTTTAGAACCTTTTTAGGATCTGAGGACCCATGTCAAATCTTTTCAGTCTCCTGAGGGGGAATAGGTTTTGGCATGCCCTCTTCACGACTGTCTTGGTGTGCTTGGACCGTGTTAGTTTGTTGGTGATGTGGACACCAAGGGACTTGAATCTCTCAACCTGCTCCACTACAGCCCCGTCGATGAGAATGGGGGTGTGCTCGGTCCTCCTTTTCCTGTAGTCCACAATTATCTCCTTTGTCTTAAATCACATTGAGGGAGAGGTTGAGTCCCGTGACACTTGTGGGGGTTGTACCTCAAAACGGAGAACACTATCACGTTGGTAACAATCATTCGGGAGACAGGTGCAGGAATGTGTAATGATTTTATTACGCCCCAAATTACGGTGTGCCGTGTAAGGGCACAAAGACCAAACAAACACGTACACAAAACACAGGGTTGAAACCCAAACAAAAGAGCGAGGAGTACCTCAAATAAAAACACACGCGCACAATGATCAACACCCGGGAAGAGACCCGTAATCATCTGCTCAATCCACAAGGGCACGAAAGCCCAAAACACACAGCACAGGTACTCACACGCACCAACGGACATTGTAACAATATTTGACCCCCAATGGAAACCAAAGGGCACATATATACAAATACTAATCAGTGGGAATAGGGGACAGGTGTGCATGAGGAAAGTTCCAGAGGGATTTGTGTTTACATTTCATAGTTAGCAGTTATTTTTGGGATGTCTCCTGGTCTGACAAACAGCTCTTTAGCTCTACCACTTTCCACCGCAGATGCGGAAGGCCGAAAGACGAATGTGGTGGATTGAGACCCAGCCCATGCAAAACCAGATATCTCTAGCTTAAATTAACAGTTTTGATGGGTATATTTGTAGTATGTTAATCGGATTGATGTGCAGGTGCGTCAATAGACTCTTAAGGATTTTAAGTGCCGTGCTTAAGGGCACGTCAACAGATTTTTTACCTTGTTGGCTCAGGTATTCGAACCAGCGACTTTTCGGTGACTGGCCCAATGCTCTAACCTGCCACCCCAATCAACATGTTGTTGGTGCAAGTCGGACAATTTTTATCCCCATAAAGCTTAAATCATACAGATGCTGAGACACGATAGTGTGTCCCACCGTGACATAGCTACTTGACTCTGAGACCACCATCGGCCGAAGACGCACAGCCCGAAAGCACACCTCGCCACAATTTCCAATCCGGTAAGCTCCGGTAAGCTTCCTATATTCATTTGAATGTGTTGCCAGTTGGAGAAGTTGCTTGAGCTGCGCTGAGAATGAGAAAAGTATGAAAGCCAACAGTCCAATATTTTAGAACACTACTGTGCATACATGTTTTGGACTATGATAAACCCTACTACAGATTCAACATCAAGAGTATTCTGTCGGGCTGCATCACCGCCTGGTACGGGAATTGCACCGCCCACCCGCAACCTACCCGCTCTCCAGGACATCTACAGCACCGGTGTTACAGGAAGGCTAAGAAGATCATCAAGGACCTTTAGCCACCCGAGCCACGGCCTGTTCACCCCGCTACCATCTAGAAGGCGGAGACAGGGTGTGTCAAAGCTGGGACCGAGAGGCAGCTTCTATCTCCAGGCCATCAGACTGTTAAACAGTCATCACTAGCCGGCTACCACCCAGTAATCTACCCTGCACCTCAGAGACTGCTGCCCTATGTACTGTACATAGAGTCATCGAACGCCATTCACTCAACTAATGTTTACATACCATTTTACCCACTTTATATGTACATACTGTATTCTAGTCAAAACTCATCCTTTATAAATACTGCTATACATATATTTTCTATTAATATACTGTCCATACTGTCAATACACACCATATTCTCAGAGTACTCTGTTCTCTTGGCCCTCCCACCCCTAGGGGGAATGTGCAGCCCAGTCTAAGCTCTTCTCTATCCTGGTACCCCAATGGTGGAACCAGCTTCCCCCTGACAGCAATCTTCCAAAAACAACTTAAAACCAACCTCTTTGAAGAGCATCTTAAATAATTCTACAGCCCCCCACCCCCCCCCCCTCGCACCACACCCTCTACCCCTCTGACCCCCACCCTGAAAAATTAAATTCAGAATGCCTTTGTAAACTAACACTCAGACAATACTTTTTTTCACACTTTACTAGCTCTGACTGTACTTACTGTGATGTGGTTTTCCCTCGTAGCATTTTATTTTTTTAAATGTTGGATTATGTGTGTATTGTTAATGTATTGTTAGTTATTACTGCACCGTTGGAGCTAGAAACATAAGCATTTTGATGCACCTATGTTAACATCTTCAAATATGTGTATGCAACCAATAAACTTTGATTTGATTTAATGCAACACACTTTGAAAAGCGGTGGTCTCCGACTTGACAAAAGTGATCCACTTGAATACGCCCATCGCCTACAAACGTGAACGTGGGTTTAATATATTCATACTAAACCATACTTGTTCTTGGTTCACACAGGTTTGCAAACGCCACGTACATTTAGCTTCATAGCACCTTGACCAACACGTTTGAGGAACAGTTTGACTGACACATCTTCTGTCCAACTGGCTGCCAATGCGACTATTTCACAAAGCGACGAGAATATTTCTACCCAATGAGGATAGTTGAGGCCACGTGGGGGCGTTACCATGGCAATTAGCCGGTAGGTTGATCTTACTACTAGGAAGAGTTGTCACTAGTTACCCCAGCCATAAAGTAAAAATTGGCATCGTAAAAAAAAAATGTTGTTGCTTTTTGGTCTTAATTTAAGGTTATGGTTAGACATAAGGTTAGCAGTGTGGTTAAGGTTAGGGTTTGGGTTGGCTTTAAATTCGGGATATCAAGAAGAAGGACTATATATATATATTTTTTTAAATAGGCGGGGTTTGGCATAATTGTGACTTTGTGGCTGTGATAACTAGTGATGACCACTAGGGTTAGGAAGAGACTCTGGCCGGTGTATAGTGCATGACAGCTGGAAACGGACTCCAGTCTTTTTAACGTTTGGATAAATTAACGTCTCAAAAGCGCAACGTGACAGACAATTACTTGAAAGGGGCAGCTGTCAAAGTAAGTTTCTGTTTCTCTTAGCTTTTAAATGACATTTATCATGCTATTATGGATAAATGACAGTTCAGTAACGTTAGTTGGACCAGTTGAGGGGAAATCATCCACAGCCTACTTGTTCGACACTTAAGTAGTTATTATGATGTTTCCGGTATTTCTTACACATATAGCCAGAACTCATTATTGTCAAGAATATTATCAGGAAAGACCCACAATATGGACCTGATCAAATTAGATAGCTAGATCACAGATGTAACAACAGGTTAAAAACTACTGGATGCTGCTGATGTGGTCGTGTCGTGAAGTAATACCTAAACAGGTTGACAAGGTTCTCTTTCAGGTGTTAAAGCCCAAGAGAAATGGGCCAAGTTCAGTTGCCAAACGTTGTCGATAGAAATGCCTTGAACAGAGTCGACATTTAATTACATTTTGTATTGAACCTTTATATAACTAGGCGAAGTCAGTTAAGAACAAATTCGTATTTACAATGGCGGCCAAACCCGGACGACGCTGGGCCAAATGTGCACCACCCTATGGAATTCCCAATCACGGCCAGATGTGATACAGCCTGGATTCGAACCAGGGACTGTAGTGGTGCCACTTGTACTGAGATGCAGTGCCTTAGACCGCACCACTCGGGACATGATGCCTTGTTCTACATGTCTGAGAGGCATTTTTGTTCTACATAAGATGTTTCTATCTGAATGTTCCAAAACGTTATGTCCTGCTGTTCTACATAACATATTTCTATCTGAACGTTCCAAAACGTTATGTCCTGCTGAACACACTCCCTGGTTTATCCCACAGACACGTGAGTGGCACAATCACCATAGTTTTCTTTTGGTGGGGAGGTTACTGTGGAGATTGAGATTAAACTAGTTTAACATTTTACTTGTCAACACATTGGTCAATAGGGAGGTGTGTGTGTGTGTGTGTGTGTGTGTGTGTGTGTGTGTGTGTGTGTGTGTGTGTGTGTGTGTGTGTGTGTGTGTGTGTGTGTGTGTGTGTGTGTGTGTGTTCACTGGTTGCAAAATCAATGGCCCATTTCCCAGGCCAGTGAGCTTACTGTAAGAAGGTGATGTTTGCAGTATAAACCTATTTGTTCTTATCACTATGAAACATTTAGGAATGTAATATACACTCTATACATAAAAAGCTCCATTGGCAACTGGCAATATCAATTACGTACATATAGGCTCAAACAGATGCTGTACATCTTGCCATTCTATGTCTGTGAAAAATAGATTAGTGTTATTTCATTTGACCAATTGTGAAATATGACATTTTTCTGTTTTATATTCAGCATGTTCTCATAGTTTCCCTTGAAGCAGCTGTTGTGTAGCCAATAAACCTTAGCCTGGTGATGTTTTCCTGTGTACTTTCCCTTGAAGCAGCTGTTGATGTAGCCACTTATTAACCTTAGGCTGGTGATGTTCTCCTGTGTACACAGATGTTGTGGAGTAAAGCCTTCTGCCGCTGCCCTGTGCTCGTCCTGAGCTTGTGGTTCTGTGTGGAAGCAGTGCCCATCGCTGTGGACAAGACTAAAGTGGAAACCCCAGAGCAGAAACTTGAGGCGCCACAGAGTGTGGTGTGTGTGTGTTGCAATACTTATGTGCAATTTGATGAAGAAGTGATAATGACTGTGTAGGAAGCAGATTGCCTTTTGAATACTTGACAAATGATATTTTGAGACTGGCTAAGGCTAGGCTATTTGAACGCATAAGAAAGAAGAAAGGCACTCTGAGCATCAATAATGTGTAAGAAAGAGGAAGGGCTGCAGGAAAAGGAAGGAGGTTTAGACCTAGGCCATATGAATCCAATGTGAACCTCTCCCCTTTCATCTCTGTCCCACTTACGCACTACAATGTGGATTTTGACCGTTTTTTGTTTGTTTCAGGACACTGGGCTTCACTATGACCGCTACCTCAGGGAAGTCATTGATTTCCTGGAGAAGGACCAGCATTTCAGAGAGAAGCTCCACAACACAGACATGGAGGACATTAAGGTACCCCAGCAGCTACAGCATTTGCAGGGTTGTGTTCATTAGGTACCAAACGGGGGGAAAAACAGAGAGGGACTACCCAGACTTGTCCAATAAGAAATACTCATTTTATTTTTCTGCTGCAAAATGTTTTCAACTGTTTGTTGCATGCCCTAATGAACGTGACCCCGTTGGCCTCCTGGTCGGTTTACATTTATTGTTATTGGTCACTCAAATCTCTGGTTGCGTATGTTTCTGAGCAGCAAGGCAAACTGGCCAAAGAGCTGGACTTTGTCGGCCATCACGTGAGGACCAAACTTGACGAGTTGAAGAGGCAGGAGGTGAACAGGCTACGGACGCTCATCAAAGCTAAACAAGACATTGAGGGAGGGCATGGTATGCTGGTCCTTTCCTGTCCAACTGGCATCCATCCTATCAGCAGTAACTTTTGTCCAATTGACAGGACATATGATGCAATCCACCACCAACATCCGAAGCTTGATGTAATCTGTCACATAGGGAAATGGAAGTGACTCGAGGCTATTGTGCAAGTAAATAGTGTCACATGTTGTGAAAATGTCCATGTTGACACATTTCGGAAGAGGGTTTGAGATACCACTAACAAGCATGGTCTTGCACACAAACAAGACCATGCTTATATTGGGACTGCCAGAAATACCTGGCTGCGGTCACCGCCAAAGCAAGAGTCAGTCATCAAAACAATCTCTCAACTGCCTGTGAATTCTTAGCCCAGTCTTTTAGCATTGCGCTACCATTGTCCAATATCCGCAATATTAATAACTCCTTGGTGTCCTCACCAAGTGACTAGTTTATTATTGTTACGAGAGGATAATAATGTACAATATTCTAGAGTAAAGTTCACTCTAATTTATTACAAACACAATTTATTACAATGATTGAATTGTGGATACATTTGAGCTATAACTATACAATTACCTCATCATATGAAGTAGGCACATACTTTTTGGCAGCAGTTGTCAGCAAGCAATTTCTAACCACTTAAATCGTACATAATTAGTTTCCCTCCTAATAGGAAACTTCTCTCCCCCCCCAGAAATGAACCACAAGGCGCTGCTCATGCAGTTTGAGTACATGAACCACATGAACCCACACACCTTCGAAGTGGAGGACCTGGATAAGCTTATTAAATCGGTAGGAATGTTGTTTATACACACACTACAACATGATGTAATGTTTAAAATGACCACACAATGGTTCTTGAAACCACCCTGCTCAGAACATATGGTGCATGGACCAAAATGATGCCAGGGTCCATACTCGAAAAGAGTTTAAAAGTGCACTTGCTGACAATGGCCTGACAGCTGAAATGTTTGCTCTGCACTTGATGCCTCATGAATGAATAAGCATAAAATAACTTTTAAACTCTTCTGAGCTAGGACATCCATTTTGAGCCAACAGCCCAAAGGGGTTATAGTCTTGAAGCTAACTTGTTGTTTGAATAGCAAATGTATTGGAAAGTTCATCCTGACCATGCACATGTGTTCTGTCTGGTGATGTTAGACCATGGAAAAATGTTTAGAGGACGACAGTGTCCCCAGGACATTTAAATGGTCGATTTGACCTATAGAGGTCTTTGAATGACCTTTTTTGTAAATGCTCCTCTTTATCCATGGTGAACAAATTAACGTTTTTGTTGCTATTAACAATCCTGAGCTTTCACTTGTAGATTTAATTACACAGAGGTAGTGAAGCATTCTGAGCTATTTGTCCTTTGTTGGTGAGAGCTGGCTTGCCAGAGGTAAAGGGCCAAATCAGCTTTGACAGTTGAGAGAGCCTGGGGTTGTGTGTGTGTGAACTAAACTTGAAAATTCAAGATTTCTCCTTGGTAAAGAAGGATGCAAACCTACTTCCTGTTTTTCTTGATATCTGAATTAAGACGATTTTTGCACATTTACACTCAACTAAAAGTGATTTCAGTTTGAGCTCTGACCTTTCCAGTGCCTAATGTGAATCCTTTGGTTGCGCGCTACTTCTAAGTGATGAGTCTGAAATCAGTGATGTTGCTATGTGAACTAATATCATTTGCACTTAAAACTAATCGTCAAGAGCATGTCACATCCTTTCTCAGTCTCTTCTATAATAGTCTCTATCCACACTTTTTTATTTGCTTGAAATCCATCCAGATCCATGGGTAACTAGCCTCTGACACAGAACTGTGGACTTAAATAGTATTATTTTTTTCTCAAACCCACATCTACCCAAATCTAAAGCATTTTCAGAGGTATCTAAGGTTAGGGGTTGACTTGAAATTGTCCTTTTGTTTTCATTTGTTCAGTTCTCATTCTCTCCTTTTCCTGGTTGATATTTATATAGGCTACCAGTGACCTGGAAAACTATGACAAGGATCGTCACGAGGAGTTTAAGAGGTACGAGATGATGAAGGAGCACAAGAGGAAGGAGCACCTGAAGAACCTCGACGAGGAGCAACGCAAGGACGAGGAACAGCACTACGAAGAGCTGAGGGAGAAACACGCAAACCATCCCAAAATCAACCACCCTGTAAGACATTTACCCTGCTACGATGACTAAACCCAAAGCTAAATACCATGCGAGACATTTACCTTGATACTGTAACTTAACCTAAATTCAACCACCCTGTAAGACTTTTACAATGATACCCAACATGATGGTTAGGCCTATTCCATCAACAATTGCGCCAATAAAATAGTTCCCACTGCCAATTTGTTGCATGAACCGTTTCACTGGCCCAAAATTATCCACCCATCAAGCATCATTTTGTTTAGTCAATATTTAGGGAAGTTTACAGACAATTTGCTGTTTCCATCAGGCTGTTTTATTCAACAGCTACTTTACTTGCTTAAAAAGGGTTGGACGGAAACATGATTACATTAACTAAACCCTAAATCAACCACCGTATTGGACATTTCAATCAAATGTATTTTTAAAGCTCTTTTTACGTCAGCTGATGTCACAAATTGCTGTACAGAAACCCAGTCTAAAAAAACTCCCTAGAAAGGCAGGAACCTAGGAAGAAACCTAGAGAGGAACCAGGCTCTGAGGGGTGGCCAGTCCTATTCTGGCTGTGCCGGGTGGAGATTATAACAGTACATGACCAAGATGTTCAAACGTTCATAGATGACCACCAGGGTCAAATCATAATAATCACAGTGGTTGTAGAAGGTGCAACAGGTCAGCACCTCAGGAGTAAATGTCAGTTGGCTTTTCATAGCCGATCAGTCGAAAAAAGCAAGTCCGGGACAAGGTAGCACGTCCGGTGAACAGGTCAGGGTTCCATAGTCGCAGGCAGAACAGTTGAAACTGGTACAGCAGCACAACCAGGTGGACTGGGGACGCGAGAAGTCATCAGGCGAGGTAGTCATGAGGCATGGTCTCAGGGCTCAGGTCCTCCGGGAGGGAAGAGGGAGAGAGAGCATACTTAAATTCACACAGGACACCGGATAAGACAGGAAAAATACTCCAGATATAACAGACTGACCCTAGCCCCCAGACAAACTATTGCAGCATAAATACTGGAGGCTGAGATTTTACAATGATACTATAACTAAACTCAAAATCAATCACCATGTAAGACATTTACCTTGACAATCAACCACCCTCTAAGATATTTCAGTGATATTAAACCCCAAATTACTGAACCCCAAATGAACTAGCCTGGTCTTCAATCTTTTTTGTTCTGTAGACCTATAGCCAACCATATGAGTTGGCTATAATGCAAAAACAGATCTAGGATAAGAATATAACTTTACCACCCTGTAGGAATTTACAGTGATACTAATCTAACAAAGACCCCATTACTGTATATGGGTTTTTCTATAAATAATGGGGCCAATGTGTGACATTGGGATAAACATTTTCAAAGTGGTTTGAAACCAAAAAAAATAAAAAATGATAACTCCACCTATACAACAACATAGGCTGAGGACTATACAGTGCCTTCAGAAAGTATTCCCACTTTCCACATATTGTTGTGCTAGAGCCTGAATTTAAAATTAATGACATTTTAGACTTTTTTGGTCACTGGCCTACACACAACACCCTATAATGTCAAAGTGGAATTTTTACAAATTACTATCAAAAATGAAAACGCTGAAATGTCTTGAGTCAATAACCCTTTGTTATGGCAAGCCTAAATACATTCAGGAGTAAACATTTGCTTAACAAGTCACATAATAAGTTGATGGAATCACTCTGTGCAAATGATATTGTTTAACATGATTTTTGAATGACTTCATCATCTCTGTACCCCACACATAAAAATAATTGTAAGGTCCCTCGGTTGAGCAGTGAATTTCAAACGCAGATCCAATCAAAGACCAGAGGTTTTCCAATGCCTCACAAAGAAGGGCACCTTATTGGATGGGTTAAAAAAAGCAGACATTGAATATCCCTTTGAGCATGGTGGATGTATTAATTACACTTTGGATGGTGTATCAATACACCCAGTCACTACAAAGATACAGGTGTCCTTCCTAACACAGTTGCCGGAGAAGAAGGAAACAGCTCAGGGATTTCACCATGAGGCCAATGGTGACTTTAAAAAGAGTTATATTTGAATGGCTGTTATAGGAGAACACTAAGGATCAAATAAAAAGTTATTATTATATATCACATCATATAATACAATTGGTGTCGACTTTAGTCATGCTTACATATGAGCCCATTCCCAACAGTGTAGAGTTAAAAAGTAAGACAAATGTCTGCTAAATCAAGGAATTTTTATTTGACCTTCATTTAACTAGGCAAGTCCGTTACGAACACATTCTTATTTTCAATGACTGCCTAGGAACAGTGGGCTAACTGCCTTGTTCAGGGGCAGGACGACAGATTTGTTTTTTTACCTTGTCAGCACGGGGATCCGATCTTGCAACCTTTCAGGTACTACGCTCTATCAACTTGGCTACCTGCCACCCCAAATAGTAACACAATAAAAAAACCTCCGAAGGCTATATGCAAGGAGAACCAGCAGCAGCGTGTGTGAAAGTGTGTGTGTGGTGTCAATATGCATGTGTATGTGTGTTTTGTGTGATTAAGCATATGTATACAGTTGAAGTCCATGATTCCATGTGTGTTGTTTCATAGTTTTGATGGCTTTACAAGTATTCTACAATGTAGAAAATAGTACAAATATAGAAAAACCCTGGAATGAGTAGGTGTGTCCAAACTTTTTACCGGTACTGTATAAAATGCTGATTATTATCAATAAGTTGTCCGGCGTAGGAAATCCTCACTGGTTCCCTAGTTTACACTGTATATGTGTATTTCTATAAACTGTACTAGTGAAGTGTGTGTGTGTGTGTGTAGGGCAGTCAGGACCAGCTGAAAGAGGTCTGGAAGGAGTCTGACGGTTTGGACCCAAATGACTTTGACCCCAAGACCTTCTTCAAACTCCACGGTAAAGTTCACACAAGTAGCCATTCACAGGTTCAAAAAAGCCTAAAATATTGTGTCATGTTCTCAAATTACACATCAATCACAATGGACCTTATTAAGAAATCATCAAATTAAGCACATTTTTTTCATTGAAGCCATTTTCCTTTTTACTCTTTTTTTTTTTGCAGACAACAACGGAGATGGCTACATTGATCAACAGGAGCTGGAAGCCCTGTTCACTAAAGAGGTGTGTGTGTGTGTGTGTGTGTGTGTGTGTGTGTGTGTGTGTGTGTGTGTGTGTGTGTGTGTGTGTGTGTGTGTGTGTGTGTGTGTGTGTGTGTGTGTGTGTGTGTGTGTGTGTGTGTGTGTGTGTGTGTGTGTGTGTGGTGTAACCAGAGCAGGCCCAGAGATGAAAAATGTGTTGTTTTTTTTGTAGCTGGAGAAGATGTACAGCCCTAATCTTGAAGAGGATGACATGACAGAGATGGAGGAGGAGCGACTGCGCATGAGGGAACACGTCATGAATGAGGTGAGCTGGCAGGAGGGATGGAGTATGATGGAGTCACTGAGTCATACAGACACACACACACAAAATCAACACTGCTTCTCCAGTCAACCTATTTGCTGATATTTCATTCCTTTCATCTGTACTCAGGTGGACACCAACAAGGATAGACTGGTCTCCCTGGATGAGTTCCTGATTTCCACAAACAAGAAAGAGTTCCAAGAGCCAGACAGCTGGGAGGTAAGGGACAGGCAACTACCGCCACCTCAGTGTGGTTTCCTGCTGAAGCCTGAAGTGGTCAAGAGGAACTGAATGCCATTGACCCTAATAATGGTGCTTCTACCCTCCACTCCTCTCTCTCCGCATCTTCTCCTCTCCAGACTCTGGAGCAGGCCCCAGCCTACACGGACGAGGAGATGAAGTTGTTTGAGGAGCAGCTGGCCCAGGAGGAGATCAACCTCAAGCAGAAGAATGTAGTTCTGCAGAAACAGAAAGAGGAGCTGGAAAGGCAGCAGGAGCAACTCGACGCCCAGAAAGCCGAGCTGCAGCAGGTAACCTAATACAGTACCTCATATCAATGTTAGCATTTATAAAATGTCAGAATAAACCGCTATTAACAGCTAACGTACCCTTTTGACACAAAATGCATCTGCAGTCCCATAGCAGACAAGCTTTGACACAGTAGCATTAAGTGCTCAGTATTACTTAATAAATAACTTAATAAATGACTCGTAATTTGACTTTTTTTTATTCTGTGACATTAGCTCACCCTAAACAAGAGAGCACATTTTAAGCTACAATTTGTCTATTGTAACTTTTTTTTTTTACAATAGACAAATTATAGCTTAATTAGAATGCGCTCTCTTTTGTCGTTACTATCTTGTCTCATCGCAAAAACACCCGTACGGGCTCGGGAGAGACGGTTGATAGTCATGATTCCTAGGCCAATTGTGCATCGCCCCACGGACCTCCCAGTCGCGGCCGGCTGCGACAGCCTGGGCGCGAACCCAGTCTCTGGTGGCACAGCTAGCGCTGCTTTGCAGTGCCCTAGACCTCTGAACCACCTGGGAGGCCTATTGTAACTTTTTTGAACTGGGTCTTCGCTCTCTTTTTATTTTTTCTTGGGGTCAAATAACATCTCCATCTCTTGTCTGTCTTGTCCTCAGGCGGTGGAACAAATGCAGATAATAAAATTTGAAAAAGCAAATGCGGCCGTTGAGGTCAAAGGTCAGTACAAGTTGCCTTCAGTAATAACATCCTCTATTATAGACTAGTATTGCCAACATGAATAATGACCATCAGTCGAATCCTAACTTCCTCGTAAGTTAAATTTTCACTTAGCCAAGCATTGATGTCAATGGAAGACGAAGTGAAAATTTGACTCGAGGAAGTTAGGATTTTCCCCTATCTGTTTCAAACACGATGATGTGCTTTAGATGGAGGAGCTACAGTAGCAGTGCCCCCTGGAAGTCAATCATTGCCAGTACTACCAGGAGACAGCCAACCTCTACCCCCGAGTCACCACCAAGACTTACCTGCACACTCTTAGCAGGCCCGGCAACTTTTTCTGTGTGTGTGTTTGTACGTGTGTGTGCGCTCATGTGTTTTTGTGTGCATACGTGTGTAAATGAATCTTGCAACGAATCCGTTTGAGTTAGTTTTAATGTGTTGTCGGCGCTCTACGGTCCCAGACGCACACATACAGTCCAACAATTTCCAGAGACCAGCTAAACCAATCAGAATGAAGCCTTAGATTTTGACCCACTTCCAGTCGTGACATTCCGGAGCTGGCAGGAACAGCCAGCACAACCAACGAGACTTGAAATAATTGCTGAACCAGGCATTTTGTAGACAATCCACTCTTTTGTTATTAGTTATTTTCCCTCTTGCCACAACCAGCACATGGTTTGATATGGGAAGTCATTTGGGATGATTGAAAAGAGGGTTTTGTTCCTGAATACGTGCAATGTTTTGTTTTCTACCTAGTTAGGTATGCTACCCTGTGGGATTATTTCTGTGGGGAAAGATTTGTTTACAATTCAAAATACATTTTGGTTAAATAGTTTACGGAGGTGGGTCAAATGAATGTCAATTATGATATGATATGCTGCTTGATAGTATGCTGTCATGATAAATAATGTAGAACCTTACCTGGAGATGGTTTACTCTGATAACCTTGCTGATTCATTCCTGATATTAATAATTGCCCATACAGATACATTAAGCTAGAGATGTAGTACAGAGATGCATTACACAGATACATACAGATACATTACTGTAGTACAGAGATGCATTACACAGATACATACAGAAACATTACTGTAGTACAGAGATGCATTACACAGATATATTACTGTAGTACACAGATACATTACTGTAGTACAGAGATATATTAAGGTACTGTAGTAATTTAATATTGGCCGAAAGAATGTTTACATGCCACAAACTGCTAATTGTTTTTGTGTAACAAAAATGCCCCATTTGATGTTGACTTAGAATGTTGTAAATTGTTTCATTGTGGGTGATAGGGACAATAGTGATAATGAGTCCTGAATGTGTCATTTATCTTCATTTCCAGTGTCTGTATTTCTGTGTGTGACCTTGTCTTTATTTGTGAGAATATATATTATGATCACAGTTTAGGACCAAATTCTATTGTGGGGATATAATAATAATAACAATAATATATTTCATTTGTATAGCGCTTTTCATTGCAGTGTTATCTCAAAGTTCTACATAGGCAAAAATAATGATACAAATTACTATTAAAAACCCATTAGAATCAAGACAGGAAATGGCAATAGTCAGCTAGGTGATAAAAGGACTTTCCAGATTAGCACTAAGAAAGGCCTGTTTTAAATTCTGATTGATGGTGCGGCTCTCAGATAGTCAATGAGAGAATTCCATAGGCGAGGGGCAATGGAGCAGAAGGCCCGGTCCTCCATAGTACGGAGAATTGTCTTCGGGACTTGAAGCAGTGGTGAGTTGCTGTGGTGTTAGCCAGTGGAGTTCAGCAAGAATGGGGGCGATGTGGGCTGACTTCCTGGTTCTAGACAAGACTATCTTGGAGAAATTGTGGCCCCCTGAACGGAGCGTTGCTATAGTCAAGCGGGGAGAGGATGGGTTTACCTGCGTCTGTCTTGGAGAGCGATGGCTTGAAAAGGGGGATATTTCTTAAATATGTTTTATATGGGCATCAAAGGACAATCAACTGGTTGCATTTCTGACTACAGTAGCCATTATCTTGACCACCCAATGTTTTACACACTGAAACACACACAGTACCCATCATTACATAAAGATATGCACTCAGTGGCCAGTTTCATGAGAATAGTTTGCTCCTACAGACAATGAGTCATGTGGCCGTTGCTTGATCTGTAAAGCAGGCAGACGGGCATCAAGGGATTCAGTTACTGTTAGATTGACCGTTAGAATGGGCAAAACGATTGACCTAAGAGATTTTGAGCATGGTATGATTGTCGGTGCCTGTTGCGCCGGTTCCAGTATCTCAGAAATGTCCGGCCTCCTGGGCTTTTCACTCACGACAGTGTCTAGGGTTGACAGAATGGTGCGACAAACAAAAAACATCCATTCAGCGGTAGTCCTGTGGTTGAAAACAGCTTGTTGATGAAATAGGTGGAAGGAAAAAGGCAAGAATGATGCAAGGCAACAGGTGATCCACAAACGGACAAATAACGGCACATTACAGCAGTGGTGTGCAAAACGACATCTTGGAACGTACAACTCTTCGGTCCTTGTCACGGGTGGGCTATTGCAGCAGACGCCCACACCAGGTTTCAATCCGATCAGCTAAAAACAAGAAGTGGCTTCAGTGGGCACGCGATCACCAACACTGAACGATTGAGGAGTGGAAAAACATTGCCCGGTCCAAGGAATCCCGGTTGATGTTGCTTCATGCTGATGACAAAGTCAGGATTTGGTGTGAACAGCATGAGTCCATGGCCCCATCCTGCCTGGTGTCAACGGTTCAGACTGGTGGTGTAATGGTGTGGGGAATGTTTTCCAATTGATACCAAATCAGCAACGTTTGAACGCCACAGCGTATCTGAACATATCCAGACCCCAAATAATTCAGGCTGTTTTGGAGGCAAATGGGGGTCTGATCCGGTACTATTTATTTTGTATTTTATTTCACCTTTATTTAACCAGGTAGGCTAGTTGAGAACAAGTTCTCATTTGCAACTGCGACCTGGCCAAGATAAAGCATAGCAGTGTGAGCAGACAACACAGAGTTACACATGGAGTAAACAATTAACACAGTAGAAAAAAAGGGGAGTCTATATACAGTGTGTGCAAAAGGCATGAGGAGGTAGGGGAATAATTACAATATTGCAGATTAACACTGTAGTGATAAATGATCAGATGGTCCTTCTGTAGCTCAGTTGGTAGAGCATGGCGCTTGTAACGCCAGGGTAGTGGGTTCGATTCCCGGGACCACCCATACGTAGAATGTATGCACACATGACTGTAAGTCGCTTTGGATAAAAGCGTCTGCTAAATGGCATATATTATATTATATTATATTATCATGTACAGGTAGAGATATTGGTGTGCAAAAGAGCAGAAAAGTAAATAAATAAAAACTGTGGGGATGAGGTAGGTAAAAATGGGTGGGATATTTACCAATAGATTATGTACAGCTGCAGCGATCGGTTAGCTGCTCAGATAGCTGATGTTTGAAGTTGGTGAGGGAGATAAAAGTCTCCAACTTCAGCGATTTTTGCAATTCGTTCCAGTCACAGGCAGCAGAGTACTGGAACAAAAGGCGGCCGAATGAGGTGTTGGCTTTAGGGACTAGATGGGTGTACAAAACATTAGGAACACCTGAATGGTGCAAATACACAATCCATGTCTCAATTGTCTCAAGGCTTAAAAATCCTTCTTTACATTTACATTTAAGTCATTTAGCAGACGCTCTTATCCAGAGCGACTTACAAACCTGTCATCTCCCCTTCATCTATACTGTTTGAAATGGATTTAACAATTGACATCAATAAGGGATCATAGTTTTCACCTGGATTCACCTGGTCAGTCTGTAATGTTTTGTAAACTCAGCGTATATATGATATTAATTATTATTTTTGATTTTTTTTTAAACCACCAGTTTTGTAGAAATGATAATTGGCCTATATATTTTGAGATAACTGGCCTGTTTCTGCCCTACACATTTTTATTACGAACAAATCAGTCCCAAATGTATTTTTGCTTGCATCATTGTGTTGCAAAAACGGGTATATATAGTGCCTTCAGAAAATATTGAGACCCCTTGACTTTTTCCACATTTTGTTAGGTGACAACCATATTCGAAAATTGATTGAATTGTGTTGAAATCTACACACAATACCCCAATATGACAAAGCAACAACAGGTTTTTAGAAATTGCTAATTTATCAAATAAAATAAAAAACTGAAATACACATTTACCTAAGTATTCAGACCCTTTACTCAGTACTTGGTTGAAGCACCTTTGGCAGCGATTACAGCCTCGAGTCTTAGGTATGACGCTACAAGCTTGGCACACATGTATTTGGGGAGTTTCTCCCATTCTTTTCTGCAGATCCTCTCAAACTCTGTCAGGATGGACGGGGAGCTTTGCTGCACAGCTATTTTCAGGTATATTCAGAGATGTTCGATCGGGTTAAAGTCCGGGCTCTGGCTAGGCCACTCAAGGACATTCAGAGACTTGTCCTGAAGCCACTCCTGCATTGTCTTGGCTGTGTGCTTAGGATCGTTGTCCTGTTTGAAGGTGAACCTTCGCCCCAGTCTGAGGTCCTGAGTGCTCTGGAGCAGGTTTGCATCAAGGATCTCTCTGTACTTTGCTCCGTTCATCTTTCCCTCGATCCTGACTAGTCTCCCAGTCCCTGCTGCTGAAAAACATCCCAATAGCATGAGGCTGCCACCACCATGCTTCACCGTAGGGATGGTGCCAGGTTTCCTCCAGACGTGACGCTTGGCATTCAGGCTTAAGGGTTCAATCTTGGTTTCATCAGACCAGAGAATCTTGGGTGGGCTGTCATGTGCCTTTTTATTTTATATTTAATCCATTTTAGAATAAGGCTGTAACATAACAAAATGTGGAAAAAGTCAAAGGGTCTCAATACTTTCCAAAGGCACTGTAATTTATTTTCGTCACCATTTTGTCTCATTGAAACAGGCAAGCATTGTACATAGCCCAATATTGAATTGTTAACATGGGAAATACTCACTTCCTCCCCATAAAGATTTCGAAGAGAGGGCCTCTGCCTTCACGAGGGGATATATTACACAGGTGCCGTTTAGCATTTTCCTGGGCCTGCAAAACATTTTAATGTCCACCTTGGCAGCAGAGAGAAAAAAGTTCAGCTTTAAAGTTAATGTCCATGGGGCAGAGAGAAACGTTTAAAGTTTAAAAACACATTTCATGGCGTTCTACTCATTTTTGCATTGGGTGGAGAGAGAAATGGGCAGCAATTCTACATATTTTGCCATGACAAATGCCGCGTTCACATGCTATCAGTGTTATCGGAAATTCCTAGTTCTGACTGGGAAGTTTCCCTTGAATGACCCTCCAAGTCGGAATTACAAGTGGGAGGCTCAGAGAAAATGTTGTGGCCCGAGTTGCCGAGTTGTGACGTTTCACCACTGACATTTTAACCTTTCAACCAAAAGATGACAACAAAATCCGTTTTTGACAAACTCAACCCTATCAATATAGATAACGTAGCTAGTCTGACAATATTGTCAATGTTAAGCAAGCAACATTAGTTAACTTATCAAGTTCGCTAAAATCTTATTGGTTTGTAGTATAAGTGTTCTGGCCAGAATGTACATCAATGACAATAAGTCATTTTTATGACATCACATTTAAGAAATAGGAAGTTCTGACACACACGTGAACACAGCATTATGCCACGTTCATATGCCCAGTCAGCAATTTGGCCATGATTACTACAAAGTTTAGACAGCAGTCAAGACTAATTTACCTAGCAATCTATAAAATGTTAAACGACATGGGCTAATTGAGTGACTATCAGCGACTGACATAACAAGGGGAAAACTGCTGATGCACAACCGAAGTTCGAAATTCCACATTGTGTATTCTACTCCTATACTGCTAGTAAGTTGACTTCCTTACATTTTTAAAATAATAATTTGACTGGGGGGGCCCCTAAAAACAGAATTGAGTGTGGTAGGGGATTCGATTAACCCATTGAGTTCCACCATAACGGCGGTGTGTTTTGAACTTCTAACCCATTTGAATCACTATGTGTTTGAGCTACAGACTTCTGGGTTGGAACATTTGGATTTGTCTATTTCTTCTTCATCTGTAGATACCAACCAGTTTGTGTAATTAACGGGGGCTGAGCTAGAGTGGTGTTTGTGAGACGAGGGCGAATCCCAAAGGGGCCTGGTGCCAGGTATTTAAAAAAAAATATGTCTGTAGATTCCGAATGGCTTGAGCAACAAACTATTAAAAGGTATTTATGAAAAGCTGAGATTCACCAACATGGAACATGCTTTGCTCTTTGATGTCCACAAACTACAATAGAGTCATTAGAAAGTAAGGGGTTCTTCTACATAGAAGATCATAGGAAATCCTAGGACATAGTGTCTACAATACTGTAACAAACTCCACATAGTTGTCATCGACTAGTTGGATATTAATTTCCCAGTGAGCAAACTATTTCTGTACAGCTTTCATATAAATTCATTCTTATCAGGTTTTTGCTTTGGCAGCCTTTTATATATATATATATATATATATATATATATATATATATATATATATATATATATATATATATATATTTATTTATTTATTTATTTATTTATTTATTTATTTATTTATTTATTTATATTTATATATTTATATATATATTTTTTAAACATTTGTCAATAAAACAGATTTTGTCAAATAGTTTTGTGTTCCACTTGTAGCCCTGGTTATCCTGAAAAGAAATGGGTGAAACTCTTCATTGTGAGGCTAAATACAGTATAAGAGCTGGACATGCAGATGAATGAAAGTCAATCAATGAAAATACCATTTTTGCTGGGTGTCACACCCTGATCTGTTGCACCTGTCCTTGTGCTTGTCTCCACCCCATTCCAGGCGTCGCCCATCTTCCCCATTATCCCATAGGTAATTATAACTGTGTTCTCCGTTTGTCTGTTGCCAGTTCGTCTTGTTTGTCAAGTCAACCAGCTCCTGATTTTCCCATGTCTCTCTTTTTCTCGCTCCTGGTTTTAATCCTTGCCTGTCCTGACTCTGAGCCCGCCTACCTGACCACTCTGTCTGAGCCTGCCTGCCGTCCTGTGCCTTTGCCCCTACTCTGGATTACCGACCTCTGCCTGCCTTGACCTGTCGTTTGCCTTCCCCTGATGCTATAATAAACATTGTTACTTCAACACACTCTGCATTTGGGTCTTACTTGAAACGTGATACTGGGGTCTCGGGACTGATAGGGCTCAAATGGTATGGTTAACTGGGTAGGAGGAGTTTGCACTGGGTGAAAAGTAATTGCATTCATTTTGTAACCGGCTGCGTCCTGGGCATGAGCCGAGTGTCCAGTTCAAAATGGATGGCAAACCTTGCCCAACCGGGGCACCCACTGTTCAATTTGAGAAGAGCGTTCCTCCCTCACCGGTTTTGCCCGGTCATGTCATGGGCCATAGCCCGGCGCACCCTGATTCAGCCTAATTAAACTCCCTCAAACCCAACCCACTGCTTATCTGAAAAGCAACTTTGGTCTTTTCTAACTCCAACCTAACTAATTATACAAAAATAAACTGGAACCTTGAACAACATACTTCATATATTCTTATAACTCACATTTGAGAATGTTTAATTGTTTGATTTATTCCATATTAAACTTCGGGCCCTAACCTAGGAACAAAACGGTTTGTTTCTCTCTTGAAGTTGCCTGCAGGGCCACGTTCAATTGCAAAATGTTCTTGAACATTGCAGATAGAAATACACAAATAGAGCCGAAGTGATTCCTTATTCTACATTTCGGAGTGGCATGTTAATTCTACATAACATATTTATATCTGAATGTTCTAAAACGTTGCGTCCTGCTGAACACACCCCAGTTTTCTCTCTCTCTCTTTCTAACCCCACCCCTCTGGCCAGAACCAGGAAGTCCCTCTCCCTCCCACAAACTCTCTCCTGAGAAAACAAAGCTGATCGGAGTATCTGTCTGTGTGAGAGTGAACAACAGTCCAAATGGCTCAGCAAGGAGTTCTCCTGGATCAGGACCAGTTCTGTTGTTCTGTCTGTCTGGATCTACTGAAGGAGCCAGTCACTACTGCCTGTGGACACAGTTACTGTTGGAGGTGTATTGAGGACTGCTGGGATAAGAATGTTCTGAAAGGGGTCTATAGCTGTCCCCAGTGCAGACAGACCTTCACTCCAAGACCTACTCTGAGGAAAAATAACATGTTGGCTGAGGTAGTTGAGAAACTGAAGAAGACAGTACTCCAGGCTGCTACCCCTCCTACTCTGTGCTACGCTGGACCTGGAGATGTGGCGTGTGATTTCTGCACTGGGACCAGAAAGCAGAAAGCCCTCATGTCCTGTCTGGCGTGTTTGGCCTCTTACTGTGAGACTCACCTCCAACCTCACTATGAAGTTCCTGCCTTTAAGAAGCACAAATTGATTAAAGCCACAGCTCGACTACAGGAGAAGATCTGCTCTCATCATGACAAACTGCTGGAGTTTTACTGTCGTACACATCAGCAGTGTATCTGTATGCTGTGTGTGATGGATGTACATAAAGGCCATGATACAGTGTCAGCTGCAGCAGAGAGAACTGAGAAACAGGTAGGACCTGTTCAACATGTTGGTGACTGTCTGATGAACAAAGACTTAAAGATACAGTAGGAACTAAGTCTGTTTGAATTATATATATTTGAAATATAATTGACCCACAGCAGAAGTAACACAAACTGTGAGAATATAAAGTACCAGTCAGAAGTTTGGACACACCTACTCATTCAAGGGTTTTTCTCTATTTTTACTATTTTCTACATTGTAGAATAATGGTGAAGACTTCAAAACTATGAAATAACGCATATGGAATCATGTAGTAACCCAAAAAGGTTAAACAAATCAAAATAGATTTTTCTAGTTGAGATTCTTCAAAGTGGCCGCCCTTTGCCTTGATGACAGCTTTGCACACTCTTCCGCACATATAGGTTCGGCTAGGCGAAGTGAACGTCTGCGCTCGCATATACCCTTAACATACCTACGCTTGAAAAACGCAATGTTACCGTTTGTCCCTCGAGATGCCGTAAACCAGTACACTTTCTCAAAATAGTCTGAATTAATCTATGATGACGCAAGAAATCCGTAATTCATTTGCACATTTTTTGCAGAGGAGGTGTTAGGTGCGCAATTTTACATCTCACTTAAGATGTTTGCAGCAGTATTTCTCAAGTGAAAGAAATTGCATGAAAACTAGTCGTCTTCCCCATTTTTGGTATAATGGCATTCGCAACAATTATATGTGCATTCCGCCACCTACTGTACAGGTGGATAATGAAGTTCAAAAAATGAAAAAAAAGCGGGTAAAAAACAAAAATTATAATTTTATGTTAATTAAACTAAATCAGCTTGCTTTTCTGTTTTAGTCAGGTTCCTACACCGGCTCAGAAGGATCCTGTGATGGCGGGACATTTCCTGGCGACAGTCGTCCTTGCAGTGCTTCTGCCGTTAACCTGTTGCGACTAGCAATCCCGTATCCGGGATCGTAATTATAGCAATGTTAACTATTCATGAAAATCGCAAATGAAATGAAATAAATATATTGGCTCTCAAGCTTAGCCTTTTGTTAACAACACTGTCATCTCAGAGTTTCAAATTATGCTTTTCAGCCATAGCAAAACAAGCATTTGTGTAAGAGTATTGATAGCTAGCATAGCATTAAGCCTAGCATTCAGCAGGCAACATTTTCACAAAAACAAGAAAAGCATTCAAATAAAACCATTTACCTCTGAAGAACTTCGGATGTTTTCAATGAGGAGACTCTCAGTTAGATAGCAAATGTTCAGTTTTTCCAAAAAGATTATTTGTATAGCAGAAATCGCTCCCTTTTGTTCATCACGTTTGGCTGAGAAAAAAACCCGAAAATTCAGTCATCAAAACGCAGAACATTTTTCCAAATTAACTCCATAATATCGACAGAAACATGGCAAACGTTGTTTAGAATCAATCCTCAAGGTGTTTTTCACATATCTATTAGATGATAAGTCATTTGTGGCAGTTTGGTTTCTCCTCTGAATCACATGGAAAAATACATGCAGCTGGAGATTACGCACCAATTTCGACGGAGGACACCAGGCGGACACCTGGTAAATGTAGTCTCTTATGGTTAATCTTCCAATTATATGCCTACAAATATGTCACAATGCTGCAGACACCTTGGGGAAACGACAGAAAGTGTAGGCTCGTTCCTGGCGCATTCACAGCCATATAAGGAGACATTGGAACACAGCGCCTCAAAAATCTGGCTCACTTCCTGTTTGAAGTTTCATCTTGGTTTCGCCTGTAGCATTAGTTCTGTGGCACTCATAGACAATGTCTTTGCAGTTTTGGAAACGTCAGAGTGTTTTCTTTCCAAATCTGTCAATTATATGCATAGTCAAGCATCTTTTCGTGACAAAATATCTTGTTTAAAACGGGAACGTTTTTCATCCAAAATCATTTATCCAAACGAAATATAAGTGTTGATATTAATTGGCAGGGGTCTGTAATTGATGTATTTCTAATACATTTTAAGACTTTTTTTCTGGTAGATGTTGTCTAATACCCCATTGTCCATCTGTTTGACCAGAAATCAAAGCCATTAGTTGCTAGGTTTCCATCCAATTGGCAATAGATTCTCATGCAAATATTTTAAAAATATGCATAAAGAAAATCTGCAAATGTTTTCCACCAGTGGTGTGAATCCACCAAACTGACTTGGAAAGGTGTGCACTTTCACCACCCTGTGAAGTTCATAATAATGTATTTAATCTGTAGCCTAATAAACTTCATGGTTTCCCGAATCCTAGTTGGAGGACCACACACCATGCCATCGCGTGACTCCCAATTGGATGATTGTAATATCAATATTTGCGCTTAAAGGCATTTCCACAATGTCCAGCGTAATACATTTTACCGACACAAAAAGATCCCCCCCCCCACCATGTCTAACAAAGAAATGTTCTGTCGACATTTATAAAATTGGACGGAAACTTTCTGTTTCCTTCAAAGCTGTTGTGATACATTTTTGTATATAGCATGACTTTACTCGCATAAAAACTGTGGATGGAAACATGTGCCTAATTTTTAAGATGGGAAAATGGTTGAAAATGTATCTATGCCTTAATTTCCCAAAAATATACTCTTAGCTTTCATTTGACACCCAATTTGATATGCTCCTATGAACTTCACATGCTGGTGCTCATGGGTAATTTTACATGGAAATGACCATATAATACGAAATGTATGATGTAGTACATAATTACTTTAATGCCCCAAATGTATCACCATTTTCTCAAGCCAAACACCATTATCATTCAGAATATGCCCTTTCATGACTCCAAAGTTCAGTGTAAACTACTTGATACATGTAGGTTTAAATAGCAACATATCAATTATCATATTGCGAAGGTATTTCCTCATTATTTTAGACCTTACTCTCTATGGGCCCTATGTCTCATTACGGTGTTAGTGGAACTACTGGACAAATAAAGCTTGATAACTCATTGAATAGTGACTTTCCACAGAAGCAACTGGGGATGAGTCAGCAGAAGGTCCAGCAGAGAGTCCAGAAGAGAGAGAAGGAGTTGAAGGAGCTCCAACAGGCTGTGGAGTCTCTCAAGGTGAATATTGACCAGAGATGCACCTTTTCACTTCTCTCGGAGAGAGCGAGAGAGAACCCTCTCCGAACTCACTGATCCCCACTGTGGGGAACAGGCTGTCTGGGCTCCTAGTTAAAGAGAGAATAGACTGTTTAACATGAAGCCTTCTCTTCTCTCTCTCTCTGTCCTAAAAGCACTCTGCACAGGCAGCAGTGGAGGACACTGAGAAGATCTTTACTCAGCTGATCCGCTCCATTGAGAGAAGATGCTCCGAAGTGAAGGAGCTGATCAGAGCCCAAGAGAAGGCTCAAGCGAGTCAAGCTGAAGGACTTCTGGAGCAACTGAAGCAGGAGATAGCTGAGCTGAGGAAGAGAAACGCTGTGTGTGACCAGCTCTCACACACAGAGGACCACATCCATTTCCTGCAGGTAAAACTATATTGCCTTGATACAGTTGAAGTCAGAAGTTTACATACACCTTAGCCAAATACCTTTAAACTCAGTTTTTCACAATTCCTGACATTAAATCCAAGTAAAAATTCCTTGTCTTCGGTCAGTTAGGATCACCACTTTATTTTAAGAATGTGAAATGTCAGAATAATAGTAGAGAGAATGATTTATTTCAGCTTGTATTTCTTTCATCACATTCCCAGTGGGTCAGAAGTTTATATACACTCAATTAGTATTTGGTAGCATTGCCTTTAAAATGTTTAACTTGGGTCAAACGTTTTGGGTAGCCTTCCACAAGCTTCCCACAATAAGTTGAGTGAATTTTGGCCCATTCCTCCTGACAGAGCTGGTGTAACTGAGTCAGGTTTGTAGGCCTCCTTGCTCACACAACTTTTCAGTTCTGCCCAGCAGGGTAGCCTAGTGGTTAGAGCATTGACCTAGTAACCAGAAGGTTGCAAGTTCAAACCCCTGAGCTGACAAGGTATAAATCTGTCGTTCTGCCCCTGAACAGGCAGTTAACCCACTGTTCCTAGGCTGTCATTGAAAATAAGAATTTGTTCTTAACTGACTTGCCTGGTTAAATAAAGGTTAAAAAAATAAAAAATAAAGTTAAATAAACAACAAGATTACCTTTAAAATGGTATAAGATACATGTACAGTGGGGCAAACAAGTATTTTGTCAGCCACCAATTGTGCAAGTTCTCCTACTTAAAAAGAGGAGAGGCCTGTAATTTTCATCATAGGTACACTTCAACTATGACAGACAAAATGAGAAAAAAAATCAAAAGTTTTTGGTCACCTACAAACAAGCAAGATTTCTGGCTCTCACAGACCTGTAACTTCTTCTTTAAGAGGCTCCTCTGTCCTCCACTCGTTACCTGTATTAATGGCGCCTGTTTGAACTTGTTATCAGTATAAAAGACCTGTCCACAACCTCAAACAGTCACACTCTAAACTCCACTATGGCCAAGACCAAAGAGCTGTCAAAGGACACCAGAAAAAAATTGTAGACCTGCACCAGGCTGGGAAGACTGCAATAGGTAAGCAGCTTGGTTTGAAGAAATCAACTGTGGGAGCAATTATTAGGAAATGGAAGACATAAAAGACCACCGATAATCTCCCTCGATCTGGGGCTCCACGCAAGATCTCACCCCGTGTGGTCATAATGATCACAAGAACGGTGAGCAAAAATCCTAGAACCACACGGGGGGACCTAGTGAATGACCTGCAGAGAGCTGGGACCAAAGTAACAAAGCCTACCATCAGTAACACACTACGCCGCCAGGGACTCAAATCCTGCAGTGCCAGACGTGTCCCCCTGCTTAAGCCAGTACATGTCCAGGCCCGTCTGAAGTTTGCTAGAGAGCATTTGGATGATCCAGAAGAAGATTGGGAAAATATCATATGGTCCGATGAAACCAAAATATAACTTTTTGGTAAAAACTCAACTCGTCGTGTTTGGAGGACAAAGAATGCTGAGTTGCATCCAAAGAACACCATACCTACTGTGAAGCATGGGGGTGGAAACATAATGCATTGGGGCTGTTTTTCTGCAAAGGGACCAGGACGACTGATCCGTGTAAAGGAAAGAATGAATGGGGCCATGTATTGAGAGATTTTGAGTGAAAACCTCCTTCCATCAGCAAGGGCATTGAAGATGAAACGTGGCGGGGTCTTTCAGCATGACAATGATCCCAAACACACCGCCCGGGCAACGAAGGAGTGGCTTCGTAAGAAGCATTTCAAGGTCCTGGAGTGGCCAAGCCAGTCTCCAGATCTCAACCCCATAGAAAATTTGGGAGGGAGTTGAAAGTCCGTGTTGCCCAGCAACAGCCCCAAAACATCACTGCTCTAGAGGAGATCTGCATGGACGAATAGGCCAAAATACCAGCAACAGTGTGTGAAAACCTTGTGAAGACTTACAGAAAACGTCACAATATGATTTTCTGGATTTTTTTTTCTCATTTTGTCCGTCATAGTTGAAGTGTACCTATGATGAAAATTACAGGCCTCTCTCATATTTTTAAGTGGGAGAACTTGCACAATTGGTGGCTGACTAAATACTTTTTTGCCCCACTGTATGTTTGAGGAATTTTAATTGAGATTTCTGTTGTTTGAATTTGGAGCTCTGCACTTTCACTGGCTGTTGTCATATCAATCCCGTTAACGGGATTGCAGCCCTAAGAATTTTGCGGAGTGGTTGAAAATGAGATTTTATGACTCTAACCTAAGTGTATGTAAACTTCCCACTTCAACTGTACATGTTACTCATCAGTGTAGAATGGATGAAACTCTCAATTATTTGTCTGTCCGTTTGTCTGACTCCCCAGAGTTATCAGTCTCTCTCCAGTCCCAGTGTTTCTTCAGACTTACCCAGCATCACTGTCCGTCCTCTTCAGTACTTTGGATATGTGAGTAAGACTGTGTCTGAGCTGAGAGAGAAACTAGAATACTTCCTTAAAAGAGAATGGACCAAGATCTCAACTACAGGTACGTTGAAAATAATAATGACATCAACTTTAGATCACTGAAAGTTCCCTACAATTCATAAACAGTGCATTCGGAAAGTATTCAGACCCCTCGACTTTTTCCACATTTTGTTACGTTACAGCCTTATTCTAAAATGGGTTAAATAAAAATAATCCTCATCAATCTACACACAATACCACATAATGACAAAGTGAAAACAGGTGTTTATACATTTTTGTTAATTTATTATAAAAAACAGAAATTCCTTATTTACATAATATTCAGACCCTTTGCCATGAGACAGGAAATTGACCTCAGGTGCATACTGTTTCCATGGATCATCCTTGAGATGTTTCTACAATTTGATTGGAGTCCACCTCTGATAAATTAAATTGATTGGACATGATTTGGAATGGCACACACCTGTCTATATAAGGTCCCACAGTTGACAGTGCATGTCAGAGCTAAAACCAAGCCATGGGGTCGAAAGAATTGTCCATAGAGCTCCGAGACAATATAGTGTCGAGGCAAAGATCTGGGGAAAGTTCTGCATTATTGAAGGTCCCCAAGAACACAGTGGCCTCCATCATTCTTAAGTGGAAGAAGTTTGGAACCACCAAGACTCTTCCAAGAACTGGCCGCCTGGCCAAACTGATTACCTCAGGGAGGTGACCAAGAACCCGATGTTCACTCTGACAGAGCTCCAGAGTTCCTCTGTGGAGATGTGAGAACCTTCCAAAAGGAGAACCTTCAGATCAGGCTTTTACGGTAGAGTGGCCAGACGGAAACCACTCCTCAGTAAAAGGCACATGACAGCCCACTTAGAGTTTGCACCTAATGAACTCTCAGACCATGAGAAACAAGATTCTCTGGTCTGATGAAACCAAGATTGAACTGAATACCAAGCGTCACGTCTGGAGGAACCCTGGCACCATCTCTACGGTGAAACATAGTGGTGGCAGCATCATGGTGTGGGTAGGTTTTTCAGCGGCAGGAACTGGGAGACTAGTCAGGATTGAGGGAAAGATAAACAGAGCAAAGGACAGATAGATCCTTGATGAAAACCTGCTCCAGAGCATTCAGGAGATCCGAGTGTGTCGAAGGTTCACCTTCCAACAGGACAATGACCCTAAGCACACGGCCAAGACAACGCAGGAGTGGCTTCGGGACAAGTCTATGAATGTCCTTGAGTGGCCTAGCCAGTGCCCGGACTTGAACCAGATCGAACATTTCTGGAGAGACCTGAAAATAGCTGTGCAGCGACGCTCCCCATCCAACCTGACAGAGGTTGAGAGGATCTGCAGAGAATAATAGGAGAAAGTCCCTAAGAGGACTCGAGGTTGTAATCGCTGCCAAAAGTGCTTTAACAAAGTCTTAAGGAAACGGTCTGAATACTGATGTAAATGTAATATTTGTTTTTTTTATACATTTTTTATACATTAAAAAAAATATATATGTTTTTGCTTTGTCATTATTGTGTTTAGATTGAGGGGGAAAAAACTATTAAATCCATTTTAGAATAAGGCTGTAATGTAATAATGCACTGTAACAACAATGCACTGTACATGTGCAATATGGTATGACGATAACATTCCCTCTCTCTGTGAATGTGTTTGTTTGTCTGTAGTGGATGTTTTGCCTACAGAGCCCAAGAACAGAGAACAGTTCTTACAATGTGAGTCTCTTTATTCAAAGCAACTAACAGTTCAGACAGGAAACCCTCATTCGTTTAACCATTTATTAGAAAAGAGATGACAATAGATTTGGTCTTGGCATTAGGCAATGCTACTTCAAATACCAGGTACACTAACAAATTGGTGAAAATGTACAGCTAAAAATCTTAAAGTAGCTACTGGAATTCTTTGTTACAGTACTGTAAAATGCAATGCATTATGGGGAATCAATGACATTCAGCTACACTGTTAGCAATTGCTGTAATTTAACAATAAATTACTGTATTGACTGTTTTGCTGTTCATTTACTGCAGCATACTGGAAAATGATGGTGCTTTGTGGGAAATGGGTACAGCCACAGAATACAGCAACCTACTGGCTACTGTGCTGCCAATCATTCACTATATTGCAGTACCAACCCATACTGTATTTTTGTAGCACCAAAAAAAGCTTTTCCTGTAAATCTACAGTAACCTACTGGCTACAGTTCTGCCAGTAAATTACTGAAAAAAGACAGGATTTTTGAAACATTGTGGATACATTATTTGACAACTTGTTCTAAACTCTGCTGGTCTCTGCTCCGCTCTTCTCCCAGATTCCTGTCAGCTCACACTGGACCCAAACACAGCATGTGAAGAACTCTTTCTGACTGAAGGGAAGAGAAAGGTCACCTTTACAGATCAAGCCCAATCATATCCTAACCATCCAGACAGATTCACCAACTACTACCAGGTTCTGTGTAGAGAGGGTCTGTCTGGATGCTGTTACTGGGAGGTGGAGTGGAGTGGGCACTGGGTTCATACAGCAGTCTCATATAAAGACATCAGCAGAACAAGGGCAGGTCATGCATTCGGATCCAATGACAAGTCCTGGAGTTTAGGGTGCTCTACGGGTGGTTATCGTTTCATACACAATAATGTTGTGACCAATGTACCGGGCCCTTGGTCCTCCAGAGTGGGAGTGTACCTGGATCACAAGGCAGGTACTCTGTCCTTCTACAGCATCTCTGACACAATGACCCTCCTCCACAAAGTCCACACCACATTTCCTCAGCCCCTCTATCCTGGGTTTCGTCTCTATGGAGCTAATGATACTGCTGAACTGTGTAAACTGTGGTAGGGGCCCACATAGATACTAGTCATGCTGGTGGTGACAGTCCCCATATGTGATGCTTCATTCGGCTTAGTTCTTTTTCTGCAGTTACTTCATCGGACTGATTAGATCTTCAGAGATGTAATTAATAAAAATGTAATGTATTTATATTCTATCAAATTGAATGTTTTAATCTTGTACATTCACCATGGTGTATGTTTTTGATGTATATTGGTTTGCATTGACTGCCATTGATATGTTTTCTATTGGTTATCCATCTCTATGCAATTTTTCTCAGTGGCATGGAACAGGTAGTTACACTTACTTGCTATCTATACTATTTGGGATGGTTTCCCGGACACAGATTAAGCCTTGTACTAGATTTAATGGAGCTGTCCGGGAAACCAGCCCTAAATTTGGCAAATTTGATGCACCCATAATTTTCAGGCGCAACGTTAATCCTATCCAGCAGGTGGTGCTACTGACCAAACAATAAAAACTGCAAATATCTTGATTTGCCAGTCAATATATTGTGCTAATATCGTTGTAGATGTATCGTCAATCAACTATCCCGAGTTAGGAATAGATTAAGTTAGGCCTTCTATTGTTCAGTGATTAAAAAATATTTCTGGTGATGGGAAATAAATACAACAAAAATAAGGTCATGATTTGGATTGTCAAATTGATTTTCCAATTGGATAAGCAAGTTCCTAAAACGTTAAAAATACTGCGTTTCACCAGTACCTTACAGTTGTTTGTACGTTTATGTCTGACATTAATAGATGACATTAACAAACACTATAGTAATAGTATTCCGAGGTATGTATTTGACTTTTAAATGGACTGTGTTGAAGCTGGTTTGTGGTGTGGTGATAGAGGAGGGGAGGAGATAACGATAAAGAAGACAAAAGATTTTCATACACAGGAGAGTTACTGGCTCTGTCCCAAATGACACCTACTTCTGACCAGGTCAATAGTAGTGCACTACATTGGGAATACAGTGTATATTTCAGATCACTGTCATTGGAATACTTCATGGCCGACATTCCCCATTCGTGTTTAGACATCCTCTCATTGAACTGGGACAGATTCTAAATGGTATTGATACGCCATACGGGTCTAACTAAAGTTCCACATACAGTACCTGTATTCCTTCATCTCCAGAACGTTACCTGATCTCACTCTCTCACTCACTAGGGCCAGCTCTAGGCATAAGAGCCCCCCCCCCCCCCCCCCCCTTTACGAGGTATGCAGACATATTTAGATTTTTAAACATAGAATTAAGCATAATGACTATGGCTCTAGAAACAAAGGAAAGGCACGTTTCAGGTGTTTGAAAAATGCTAAATTCTCCAACTTCCGCACGGGAAGTCTAGTCACCCTCTGGACCACCTCCCCAGCTATCCACACCTACTTTGTGTTAGTGTAAGAATGTGTGAGTAGAGTTCAGTGTGTGTGTGTGCATTGAGATAGTGCAAAAAAAGGGACAATGCAGGTGGTCTGGGTGGCCATTTGATTAGCTATTTAGCAGTCTTGTTTAACAGTCTTATGGCTTGGGGGTAGAAGCTGTTCAGGGTCCTATTGGTTCCAGACTTCGTGCACTGTGCGGTAAGCAGAGAGATCAGTCTATGACTTGGGTGGCTGGAGTTTATGACTTGGGGGGCCCAAAAGGCTAGGCCCTGCAGACAACCTCAACAGGGTTTCTTTGCGCCTCTATTCTTTTGGTGTAGTCATCTCCCCACTGCACATGGAGTGACGATAGAACGATGAGAAACAGGAGCAAGGTGATGGAGACAATTATTTTTGAACAGTTATCTTCCTATCTGACATCAAATAACCCTTGCATCAAACTTCTTTATCCTAAATGTCAACAATACAAAGTCTCCTCTATACTCTCCTTTCTCTTGTTTGTGTATTACAATGATTAATGTAACAGTTTTACAAAGTTATTTCTTCTCGGGTTAATCACTTAGTAAAAATAATTAGAGTACATGTCAAGAAAGTGTATACAACTGTATTAAAAGTCATAACATGTACAATTCATTCCATATGCTTAACATGGGAAATGTTCACTTCCTTCCATAAGAGTTATTAAAAATATGAGATAAGCCCCTGCCTTCACCGGGGATATATTATGCCACGTTCACGTTATATTGGAGTGATCGGAGGAACACAAGTACCCTTCTCACCATTGAAGATGAAACCGCGGCCATGTTTGTTGCCATTTTCAGTGATGCATGAGACCAGAGTTTAGCATGTAGGAAAGATCGGGCTCCAGAGATCATACCTGAGTTTCCTCCTCCTTCCCAGTAGAAAGGTCGTATTTCAGAGTTCCCGACATGACGTGAACGAGGCAACACACAGGTTTCAGTAGAAGGTTAGGTGGTGGTTGACATGACGTGAACGAGGCAACACACAGGTTTCAGTAGAAGGTTAGGTGGTGGTTGACATGACGTGAACGAGGCAACACACAGGTTTCAGTAGAAGGTTAGGTGGTGGTTGACATGACGTGAACGAGGCAACACACAGGTTTCAGTAGAAGGTTAGGTGGTGGTTGACATGACGTGAACGAGGCAACACACAGGTTTCAGTAGAAGGTTAGGTGGTGGTTGACATGACGTGAACGAGGCAACACACAGGTTTCAGTAGAAGGTTAGGTGGTGGTTGACATGACGAGGCAACACACAGGTTTCAGTAGAAGGTTAGGTGGTAGTTGACATGACTATCATCCAACTGGGCATACACTGGTTGACTCAAAATCGTTTCCAAGTCGTTTCAATGTAATTACATTGAACCAACGTGGCATAGACGTTGAATTGACGTCTGTACCCAGCAGGATTGCTAAACAGACTACTTTTCTCTCTTAACTTTAACCTAACTAATCGTTAAAGAAAACGGCTGCATACAGCGCTTTCGGAAAGTATTCAGACCCCTTGACTTTTCACACATTTTGTTACGTTACAGCCTTATTCTAAAATGGATTAAATCTACACACAATACCCCATAATGACAAAGCAAAAACATTTTTTTCGAAGACAAAAATATATATATAAAAAAAAAGTGAAATTTTGCTTTAATGTCAAGTCAGCTCATAATTGTGGCTACCTTAGCTGTTGCACTAGCTAACATGACACTGAACACTGACACTAGCGTATTGACATATTGGTAATAATGAATAATGAATAGACAGCAACGTATTCACCTACAAATATGAGTGTTTAGGCAAATAAATAGTTAGCTAGCTCGTTGACACCTTCATTGAGCAAAAGTCATCCACGAAGACTGTCGCTGCTTCAGAAGACCAGGTGCTTTCCCTCTCCGAAGCTGACCTGAAGCTGACCTGAAAACTCTCAAAATGGTTAATACTCACAAAGCACCCGGCTCAGATGGCACCCCTGGCCTCGTCTTCAGAGTGTGTGTTGACTAGCTGGCGGGCGTCTTCTCCGACATCTTAAACCTGTCCCAGGATCTAGTCCCCACCCTTCATCTTGAAAACACACTATATGGGATACTTCTAGTAGTTGAAAACATTCAAAATGTCTTAATAAATGTTTAAGTTGATGCTGTGATGCCGTTAATAAAGATAAGACAAAACACGTAGAGGTTGTTTAAGCTTGTGAAATGTGCAACACAACCAAATTACTTTAGGATAGTGAATACCTACACCAGGCACTGAATATGGGTGTGGTGCACTTGTGTGTGGATCTGACTTTTGTGGATATACACTTTTGTGTAAACCAATAATGGTCTGTGTTGAAGCTTTCGAAGTGTGCAGGGAGGGCCCTATGAAATGTTTGTTTTTTTCCCAGCCAGCCCCCCGTGAGAAGTGATGTTACTTCACATGCCTATATCATGCATGCACAATTCCTTGGTAACAATAAGAGTCAGTGACTCCTTCAGTGCCTTCACACCCCTTGACTTTTTCCACATTTTGTTGTTACAAAGTGAGATTAAAATAAGATTCATTTTTTGTCAACGATACTCTAAATTCAAACTTTATTTTTAACAATGGAAAATCAAACACTTCATATTTCTTGATAAGTATTCAACCCCCTGAGTCAATACATAGAATCACCTTTGGCAGTGATTATAGTGTTGAGTCTTTCTGGGTAAGTCTCTAAGAGCTTTCCACACTTGGATTGTACAATGTTTTACGAGAATATAAAAAATAAATCTTCAAGCTCTGTTTAGTTGGTTGTTGATCATTCCTAGACAGCCATTTCAAGTCTTGCCATAGATTTTGCCACTCAGGAACATTTGTGGTAAGCAACTCCAGTGTATATTTGGCCTTGTGTTTTAGGTTATAGTCCTGCTGAAAGGTGAATTTGTCTCCCAGTGTTGGAAAGCAGACTGAACCAGGTTTTCCTCTAGGATTTTGTCTGTGCTCACCTCTATTCTGTTTATTTTTATCCCCCCAAAAAACTCCCTAATCCTTGCCGATGACAAGCAAACCCATAACATGATGCAGCCACAACCATGCTTGAAAATATGAAGAGTGGTACTCAGTGACCACGTTTACATGCGCTCAGTATTCCGGATAGTAGATCATATCCCGCATAAGGTCTTATTCAGGATAAACTGTTTACATGAACCTTTGAAATCCCGCTCACAAATATCCATTTAACATGAATAAACACAATATTCCTAATTTAATTTCATATAGGTTAAATGGAATAGTAACTGAAATCTGGACACTGACTGTAGGCCTATAATCTCTCAAATGTAGTCGAATATAATATTAACTCCTGCAGAATTATGCATTTCTTGCAGAAAATTACACAAGAAATGTTAATTTTATCTCTGGAACAGGAGTGGAGAAATATGTTTTTTTTTTTCAGCAACTCTTGAGAAAATGCTAATGTGCATTAAATTGTTATCTTTGACACTGTTATGCAAGCAGGCAGTATTTCAACCACATAAAATATGCACCCAAATCGAACTGAAGTCTTTATCAGAAATATGTTTCATAGTTTTCTCAGCTTTTTATTTCCTTATAAACGGTTTTTAAATGATTAATTCAGTCACCCCGGTCCCCAAACTAAACAGACAACTTTACCTGTGTTAACTAGATTACTAATGCATTCATTCTATCAACGTAAGACATACAGGTGAGCACAACTTTATTTAGTCTTCTGGGGCAACAAGTTATGACAGAAGAGAAGATGCAGGCATCGAACTATAGTTGACAACAACAAAAAATGACCTACCATAAGTCGGAAATTATAATATGGCCAACAAATGTTGAAAATTATAATCAGAAATGTTTCTAAATTAGGGGTAAAAGTAGCCTAAGCCAGTAAACTATACGGTCCAATACAGCATATCAGCTAAATAGATTGTGTATTGAACTGCGCAGGTAGCCTGCTGCTTGAAGTGATTTGTTTGACAATTAGATGAAGACATCACAACAGTGATGATATACGAAACTGAACCTGCACAGACCGTGAAAAACAACAGTAAACGGCATAAAATGTTTACATGCCCCAGTATCCCATCTAAAATCAGCATAATCCCAGGCATTTTATCCGGGTTTCTCATAACCGGGACATAAGCCTTTTCTGGTTAATGCAAACGGATAAGTTTATATGCGGCAACTCAAAGACAGAATACTTGACTATCCCAAAATAATAACGGGATATTGGGGTGCATGTCAAATAGGAGAGTGATTTGTTGAATTTGCTCAGAGTTAATTTCTTTGCAATATTACTTTAGTGCCTTGTTGCAAACTGAATGCATATTTTGGAATATTTTTATGCCGGCGTCCTTCTTTTCACTCTGTCATTTAGGTTAGTATTGTGGAGTAACTACAACGATGTTGATCCGTCCTCAGGTTTCTCCTATCACTCTGTAACTGTTTTAAAGTCACCATTCCTCTCATGGTGAAATCCCTGAGCGGTTTCCTTCCTCTCCGGCAACTGAGTTAGGAAGGACACCTGTATCTTAGATTAGATCACATTAGATCACATTCAAGGTAAATACTGCAGATTCATTTGAGAAATGTCCTATAAAATGTCAAGCTAGGTCTATTATTATTTAGTCTCTTTACAAGGATAACAATAACATGTACAGGAAGTGACCAATTGAATTACAATTGGCAAAATTATTTGTTTTATTTAAATTCACATTGGTCACAAAAAAATAAACCAATACAAAACCTCAAAAGGTGAGCTTGTAGCCATTTAAACCCTGATCTTGCTCACGGTAGGCAACTTGGGACTTGTGACATGGAATGCTGCTGTAACTTCACCACTGGTGTAAAGACTAATGCTTAAGTATTAGAACTTCTGACATACTGTTACATGGACAGGTGCATTTGGAAAGCATTCAGATCCATTGACCTTTTCCACATTGTTACGTTAAAACCTTATTCTAAAATGGATTAAATCGTTTTTTTCTCTCATCAATCTACACACAATAGCCCATAATGACAAAGCAAAAACTGGTTAATAAATGTTGGCAAATAAATAAATATAGACCCTTTACTGCGTACTTTGTTGAAGCACCTTTGGCAGCGATTACAGCCTCGAGTCTTTTTGGGTATGACACTACAAGCTTGGCACGCCTGTACTTGGGGAGTTTCTGCCATTCTTCTCTGCAGATCCTCTCAAGCTGTCAGGTTGGATGTGGAGCGTCTCTGCACAGCCATTTTCAATCTCTCCAGAGGTGTTCGATTGGGTTCAAGTCCGGCCTCGATGTTCGATTGGGTTCAAGTCCGGTCTCTGGTTGGGCCACTCAAGGACATTCAGAGACTTGTACCAAAGCCACTCCTGCATTGTATTGGCTGTGTGCATAGGGTCGTTGTCCTGTTGGAAGGTGAATCTTCGACCCAATCTGAGGTCCTGAGCACTCTGGAGCAGGTTTTCATTAAGGATCTTGCTGTACTTTGCTGTGTTCATCTTTCCCTCGATGCTGACTAGTCTCCCAGTCCATTCCGATGAAAAGAATCCCCACAGCATGATGCTGCTACCACCATGCTTGACCATAGGGATGGTGCCAGGTTTCCTCCAGACGTGACGCTTGGCATTCAGGCCAAAGAGTTCAATCTTGGTTTCATCAGACCAGAGTATCTTGTTTCTCATGGTCAGAGTCTTTAGGTGCCTTTTGGCAAACTCCACGTAGGCTGTCATGTGCCTTTTACTGAGAAGTGGCTTCTGTCTGGCCCCGCTAACATAAAGGGCTGATTGGTGGAGTGCTGCAGAGATGGTTGTCCTTCTGGAAGGTTCTCCCATCTCAACAGAGAAACTCTTGGGTTCATGGTCACCTCCCTGACCAAGGCCCTTCTCCCCCGATTGCCCAGTTTGGCTGGGCGGCCAGCTCTAGGAAGAGTCTTGGTGGTTTCAAACTTCTTCCATTTAATAATTATGGAGGCCAGTGTTCATGGGGACCTTCAATGCTGCAGAAATGTTTTGGTACCCATCCCCAGATCTGTGCCTTGACACAATCCCGTCTCGGAGATCTACGGACAATTCCTTCGACCTCATGGCTTGGTTTTTGCTCTGACATTCACTGTCAACTGTGGGACCTTATATAGACAGGCGTGTGCCTTTCCAATCAATTGAATTTACAAAAGGTGGACTCCAATCAATAGTCTGAATACTTAAGTAAATAAGGTAATTCGGTTTATAAAAAACATTTTTTTCTTCATCATTATGGTGTGTTGTGTGTAGATTGATGAGGAAAAACATTTATTTAATCCATTTTAGAATAAGGCAGTAACATAACAAAATGTGGAATAAGTGAAGGGGTCTGAATACTTTCCAAATGAACTGTACACATAAAATAAGGTACTATGACAACACTTCTCAGCGTGCATCCATACATTTGCCCAGAGGGATCATGAGTAGTATCTCAGAAGTAAGAATGTGTGCAAAGAGTATATTGTAATGTACAGCATGAAACGATTTTAAGAAAGAACAGGATCGTGTTCAGTAGGCACCAAATGGGGGGAAAAAATGGTTGAAACCCGGAAGGGACATTATGTCCGAAACGCAGTTTTTGTATCTGTTTCAAATAATTGAAAAACGTTAAAAGAACATTTTTAAATTATGAACACGTCCCAGCGTTTAGTCACTCAGGATGCAACAGAAGACAAGAACGAAGGCTAGAGGCAAGGTTTTCAACAAACACACCTTCAGAACTCTTATAAAAACAATATTACCAACACACCTGATGTTTCTTTTAAGGCTGCAAAGTCAAAAACAAAAAACAAATGCCAAGTAAAATAGAAAATCCCCATAATTTTATAAACAACATTTTCAGAAACATACTAAACATAACAAAGTAAAATAAAAAATATATAGCACCCATCTTGAGTATTGCAACTCCATGATAAAAGGCTTGTAAAGACATTACTAAAACATCCCTCAGTGGAATCACTTTTTGACCTTGTGTCTAGTTCATTCTCCTCAAGGTACAGAACTTTTAAAAGTAGAGTACTAGCTCATCTTAAACTTCACAATGCATTACTTACAGTGTCATCTTACTGTATGTGTTTTGTCACATGTTTATTTGGGACTCTCTGACACGTGTGTAAAAGCATGATTTAGAACCATTTGTACTGTCAGAGCAGTAACCAATACAGTATGCATGCTTTTCTTACACCTACTGTGCCCGCCTGTGGCAAAGTACGGTATTAAAACAAAGTGTCAAGTCCCTGATTTCACATATTTAAAAAGGACTGCCTTGTGGGCAATCAAACACACACACACAGTATAACAAAACCAGATTTTTTTTTAAAAGCTCATATTCCTCAAATACTTAAAAAATTATAAATTTAGACAATTCCATCTATCAACTAGTCAAGTGTATATTCCAAAAATGGCAAAAAAAATACAAATACAAAACACTAAAAACTATAATTTCTGTCTTCAAACAGAGGTGCAGCTTCTTGTTGAAGGGAGGGTAAAGGATGTGCGGCTTTGAGGTCTGTGCACGAATAGATAGGGCTCGTTAGGAGCCATTTACCCTTTCTTATACGTTGCCCACCCATGCCTGTGGTTCTTTAGAGCCACCCATGTCTAATCTGATCAGTGAAAGACTGCCTCATCCACTGTCTGTCTGGGAGTTGTCCTTCTGTGGTGGTGGTGGCAGCCGTAGGAGGTTGGTAAGTGTTTGCCTTCTCGGCAGCGTCTGAAATTAGAACAAAAAGCCTTTAAAGCTCTGAGGTGAGGAAATTTGGGCACGCTACCTCGAGCCCATTGTTAGGTGCGGCAGGTAGCCTCGTGGTTAGAGCGTTGGACTTGTAACCGGAAGGTTGCTAGATCGAATCCCCCAAGCTGACAAGGTACAAATCTGTTGTTCTGCCCCTGAGCAAGGCAGTTAACCCACTGTTCCTAGGCCGTCATTGTAAATAAGAATTTGTTCTTAAATGACTTGCCTAGTTAAATAAAGGATAAATAAGAAAAATTGGAACAGGTAGTCAAGTGTTTGAGGCTTGGAGGTCGAAAGATCGGGCTTCTTTGTATCCGTGCTATTATGGCTTCTGCGATAGCATGGGCAGCACCAATTTAGGGCTTCCTCTATTTTAAAGTAATCCATTTATTCTTCTTCTGAGTCTAAACAAACTGAATAGGTGCATACTGCCACCTGGAGTATGTTGTCTGAACATGTGTAAAGCCAAAGTTGGTGATTTACTCACTGCCACCTGCGGTTATGGAATGTTTGCTCATTGGCTGATTTCTCCTGATGACCTGGATGGAATTATGTGATCCTTCCTTAACCCATAGGAAAAATTGTAAAAGTCCTCAATGGCGCTGCCCATGCTAAAACAGGCTTTGGGGCACAATTCTTTTAAATATATTTAACCTTTATTTATCTAGGCAAGTCGGTTAGGAACAAATTCTTATTTACAAAACCCTATACGTGCACTCCTTGGGGTCCCCAGGCCAGAGGATGGGTACATGACAGACACATTGTTGTTTTGCAGTTCTCATATATTGTTCATATGATAAGTACGTATTTGTTGCATGAGAAATAGAAGGAAAACTATTATATATATATATATATATATATATATATATATATATATATATATGCCATTTAGCAGACGCTTTTATCCAAAGCGACTTACAGTCATGTGTGCATACATTCTACGTATGGGTGGTCCCGGAGATCGAACCTATTACTGCCCCCAGTACA